>NC_053417.1:21498705-22098705 GCF_016859285.1 Xiphias gladius | reverse complement strand
TGTTGCAAAATCACAGATGAAAATTATGACTATTGACTACTGAGCTCCATTCAGTAGTCAATAGTCATAGTTAAAGCAAGAGGTATACAAAGTAGTAAACTATGAAATTGTAAAGTCTTCAGATGATAAGATGATAAACTCTATCCAGGCATGGGTAGTTTCTTAAAAATGGCGAAATACATCATTCGTTCCCTTGCACGTGTAGTGTGTATCCAGGTGCCCCACACCACAATCCTCTACATGACTCATGTTTTCCCTAAAAACTCATGTTTCAATGTCTTTGTTCATCATCTGTAATGTGAAAACATCGGATTTCCACACAGTCAGAAAGAGTAAAAGCTGGTGTCTTTGTCATAGCTCAGTTATGAAATCCTACCACACTGAAGAGTGTCTCTCCTGCTGGGCAGCTGACAACGCTGTCAGCCGGACACTGGAGCCGATAGTATCGAAGTGGCCAACAGCAACGAGTAATGCTGCCCTGCCTTGCACTATCTGGTTTCCATCACCTGTCTCTACCTCTGCCACAGTTAGTTTTGTGGTCTGGTCAATTTAAGACAAGTCAGTTTACAGCCTGCCACACTGTTGGTCTTGCATTGACTTTTAGAGTAAAGCCCTAATGTTTATGTACTGCTGCATGGGGCAGCTGAGGCTCAGCAGGTACAGTGTGTCTACCAATCGCAGGGTTGGCGGTTAAGTGCTTCGGACAAAATCGCTATATAAATGCAGTCCATTTTCCATGATAAAATGGTTCAAATGACTAAGATACCGCAAAAGAGTTATCATGACAGTTTATATTTACCTCTGCCAAGGAGGTTATGTGACCACTCGTCTGTTGTTTGCTGGTTGGTTGTTTGTTTTTGTTTGACAGCAGGATTAGGCAAAAAGTACTGAACCGATTCGCACCGAACTTGGTGGGGGGTTGGATAGGGCATGGGCCAGGGACGAACCCATTAAATTTTGGGGCAGATCCAGATCATTTAATATGAATTTGAATTTGAAATCAGGTGGATGTACTTTGGCATTAGCCTTGGTTGAGGTCTGCAATGCATTTTCTTATTTTACATTATGAAACCATTATGAAATACCATTCCGTAATAAGCATGTATGGGCATATTTTTTTACTGCCCTATAGCAAAACATCACCACTATGTGTCTTTGGTGCTGGATCAGTGCTAATTGTTGAGACTTGGTCGAGAAAATAAAAAATAAAATAAAAAGGACATTAAAAAAACATGCAAGACCATCAATAAGAATGAAAACTAACGTGAATCAATAAGTACATTAGGATGCAGCTGACTGTTAAAGCAGTAAAGAGGATTACCAATGACATCTGTCTGGAGGATGGCTTTGCAGACTCTTGAGGTTATTGCATTGACTTCTAATCAGTACTTTTACATCAAATCAAGTAACCCTAACCCATAGCAGTGTAAGATCAGAAAACGGTTTTGTCTTAATGACATAAAATCTACGAAATCTGTGATATATGTGGTAAGAACCTTTCATGAACCTAAAATAGCTAATATAATAATCAGGGTAAGTGTATGTTACTAATACTGTAAATCAGACTAAAAGTGTTCAATTTTGGATTTAAAGAGAAATTGTAAAAATATCTAGAGGCCATAAAACACCTTCTTTGGCATGCACTGCTGATCACAGTTTAAGAAAAGTGTCCACAAGGTGTATGTTCTCTGGATGTCTCTGAACCCTCTAAGACCTTATTTGAAAAAAAGTAATTTAATCTCGTGAGTAATTAGAAATAAATGTGTTGTTGATTTTCAACATTTAAATGTGGAGATGATTAATAATTGGAGGTAATTGGTTCAAATTAACAAAGTGCAACTGACACTGCCACTCTTACTTTAAAGTCTATGTTTGTTGCGTCACAAGCTCAATTGACTGCTACTCACAGAATAAGTTCAGTGTTTTTCAACCAAGGGTATATAAAAGAGAAGGTCCTCCCAAAAGGAACGACAGCATCAGTCGTTTTAGTAATCGTATATCTTTAAGGACAAGTGACAAAGTCCTCTAGTGGCCGTACTATTTATGACGGAAGCAAAGGAACATACTACTGTTCATTTCCCGATTCCAACTGACAGTCAACAATGTTTGTTTTTGTAAGCACGACCACAATCATTGCTTAACCTTAACCACCTGGTTGTTACTGTAACCATGTACACAAAGCTCCCTATGCTTATTCAAGTACAGATTTGAACTAAAACCATGATCTTTCCTTAAAGCTAACCAAGTTGTTTTTGTTCCTAAACCTAACCAAACCCCAACTATTTATTTATTTCTCAACAGTGATTTGTTTCTGGAAGGCACAGCGGGACTTTGTTCTAGTGTTGAATCATTCTAGTGGGCAAGGACAAAGTTTGTCATTTAATCTGCTGGACATGTCATTATCAAATTGTAGTTTTTCATTATTTATGATTGTGCACTCACTGACGGTTTGGTTTTCAAGGAGCTTTCAGAAAATGGAAGCATAGTGTTACAGTGAGCATAATAAGACAAAGTCTTGCGTTTGGCACAAATGCACTGTAGATAAGAGACATAAAATCAATAAAACCTTATTCAACATTATTTTCAACATGTCAATGTAACATCCTTTCATTCAGTGATCTAAAAAATCTTAATGTTAAAATAAAAAATCCACAAAACAGAAAAACATAAATAGGACTTGTTTAATTTTTTTGCTTTTTGTTTGTTTGTTAGATTACCCAATTACCCAACTATGAAAAATCAAAAATCAAAAAAATCTAAATCATGACCAATTTTCAGTTTATTTTATTTATTTATTTATTTATTTTTTTTTACACATTTAATGAAATAATTGAATGAACAGATGATACTGACCTGTGTCTGAGTATACTGCGACCTTCCTGATTTGCTCGGCTTCAGTCCTAAATTATTAAATGTTTATGTGTGAGCCCTGTTGCAATTTTCTCCCTTCTTAGGCTAACGATGAAATGTTGCACAATCCTAAATGGTAGGAAACATTTTTAAAATTGTCTGGATTAAATAACTGAATGTCGTGCATCTCTAATGTGTAACGCCAAAGAATATGGTAGTTATCATAAGCGTAATGTCTGGCTTTAAAACACCCACACCACACCAAGCAGGAAAGATATTTGAAAATGTGGTCCACAATCTAGTGATTACCTTTGCTCAAAAACAGTGACAGTTTGACAGAACTGAATAGAATAGTGAATGCGACTCAGTGATTCATAGTAAAGTTCAAAAGTAAGTTCTCCCCACATTTAATTGATAGCACGCTGGATTTTTTTTGAGTGGAGGTTAAATGAATTCTGATTGCACTCCATCGACTGGCAGACAAATGCCCTCATCTGTGGGTCAGGTGAATACATCCTTCAGAATAAATTGACAGAAATGATATGCTGCTGCCAGTCTGTGAGAGCACTTCAGATGCACCAGGGAAATGTGTTTTGTGGCCTCCCTGTCACTTAGACTGGATGCCTCCTCCACAGTCCATTTACCTCTCATCTTGGTGTGATGGGTTCGAATGCAGACCTAGCTCCAGCAGAATCAGTTTCTTAAGTTGCGTGTGCTGGAGCTTGATGCTGACTCATATTTGTGCTGCCAGACCTAATGTTAGGTTATGTCGATATTGGTATAGGCAACAAAATCATGACAAATGAGTCCTGTTTGTTAAGGAATTACCTGAAATACTCTTTATCTGTTTTGAATTCAAAGTTGCGTGGAAAATGTCGTCAACAGCATCAGTACACCTCAACACAAAGTAATTTTCCATCTTGATACCAAAAGATGAAACTGATTTTTAATTGATGAAATAGGCATCAGTGATTATCTTCTCAGATTACTGATTAGCAATGTGAGACAATAGTGGCTTTCCACCATTTCATTTTGTTTTTGGCTTGTATTGTCCCAGGGCCTGTTTTAATTTACTTTAATCACCTAAACCTGTGGTTTTCTCAACAATCAGTGTAACCCCTTCGGCTCGATTTTCCAGTAAATCAACACTGACAGTTATTGCGTAAGAGATCAATAACCATGATAGTTTGTGATTTCCCCCCCCCCGAACCTTCTCTCCATAACATCTTCTTTTGTTTTACTCTATACATCTGTTCCACAAAGGCTTGACTAAGGGAAATTGCTTTGACACTGCAACAGTCTTATACGCTTTTGTGAAATTTTTTGTGAAACACGTGTTGTGGTTACAAATTGTGTGAACGTGACAGTCTTCCACCGATAATTGGACACTTGCGTTCAGTTTTCCCATGTGAAAAGTAAAACAGGTTTGGAAAGGTTAGGAATGAAATTAGTCTTTCGTTCATTAAATTTAATCTTTGATTAAGGGGATGCAAGTAAAACAGTGTGGTTTAAAGGATGGGGTTTATGCTACGGTTGTGGTAAATGTATTTTTTATAACTGGTTATGAAAGAGTTAATGAGTTTTGGATGGAAGCTGGGTTGATAGGAGTAATAGAAAATATGTCCGACCATTTATCACCAGATCTAGATTCACAGTCCTGCCTCAGTGGAAAATAAAGCACAGCGTGGTGTGTTTGTGTCTGATTCACCTCCAAACTGGACTTGTTGTTTCATATTTCATCCTCTCACGAGTATCTCTGGCAACAAAACCAACACAGACCCATGCAGTGTGTTGCTTGAGGGCTAGTATCCCTCTTAACATGGCTTAAAAATTCTGGTAGACTGGAGTTTGATGACTGTGAGTTGCTCAATCAGGGTCTACATTTCCATCAAATTTTTCTGCTTTGGCAAGCATTGGAATGAGGCAATTTCTTTTTCCTGGTACCTACTTTATAGCATTTGTTGAAAAAGGAAACGGAGCTAATAGTATAGGAATTCACAGGGTTGTTCAGTGTTTACATGAAGTGTTACGATATTCAAGTTTCACAGCCCAGGGAGAGAAACTGAACCTGTGAGCTGTAATAACTTTGCCATATATGTTTTTGTTTGTAATGGCTTTTTGAATATATATACAGATAAAATATAAATATAAATATATAAATAAATATATAAATATATAAATAAATATATATATATATATATATATATATAAAAAAATGAGAGAGAGAGAAATAAAGAAAGAGAAAAAGAAAAATAATTGGACTTAATGCATTAATGCACTTCATTAATTCAGCCCGAAATTGTGATCATTTTAGGAAAATTCTGTTTGACAGGGGGTAGGGTATTTTGTTGTGTTAATGAGTAGCAAATGACATATCCATCAGAAGCTAGCTGATATGTTTTCTACATAGCTTTGTAGAAAGAGGACTTCCCCATTCTTCATCCTGCCTACAAAGCTCTAATTGGGCGATTTTTTTTTTTTTTTTTTTTTTTTTTTTTTTAGACTAAGTTCTTTTGATCTCACTCAGCATGTCAGATCCTACACATAAACATCTAGTAGACTTGTTCAACTGGGGGCAGCATCCCTCCACCTAGGCAAGATGATGCACTGGGCCAAAAGGGAAACAAAGGCTGAAGTATGTCGATTCGCCAGGGTTAACTGCACCTCCTCCAATTCTCCTGGAACCACAAACAAAGCAACCAGAGGATTTGGTGTCAGTTTGACTTTTAATATCTGTCGGAGAGTATGCAAAACCTCCATCCAGTACTTGTTAAGGCTGGGCCATGACCAGTACATATGGATAAGGGAGGCTTTATCTCCTTTGCATTTGTCACAGTAGAGACTAATCTTAGGATAGATATATGAGATAGTTTGGCTTTTGAAACATGAGCCCTATGCACCACTTTAAATTGGATTAAGGAATGACGAGCACATAGAGGTCGAACTAACAAATTTAAGTATGGCGCTCCAAGTATCTACTGATAGGGACAAGCCCAAGTCCTCCTCCCAGGATACTAAAGATCTGTTTTAAGCACAGGAACATCAAGTTCATAAGGAGAAAAAATATAATCTCTTATCCTGCACTGCAAATCAACAACAAAGGACATTTTCAAACACAGCCATACAGGAGAACATCCACTGCAGAAAGGAGAGATATACCATTTTTTTCCCACCCACATTAGATTCCAGTCCACAATGAGATGCATCCAGAATACCTTTCAGAGGTATGACTCACATTTTCTGGATTCATTTTACCCAGGCCTTAATATCAAATTAATTTATCAATCCCTGAAGTCCAAAAAATCTGCACAACTGAATCTGACATAATTAAAGTCCCACTCCACTCAAATGTATTTGGCTTATTGTTTCTTCACTTAGAGGTTAGAGCTGCACTTTCCAGAATCCTGCATCTGCAGTTTGACACTTGAAGGCTGTTTTCACATTCATCTGCTGAAAGAGGAAAGTTCCTCTGTGCTCACCTGAAATCTGAGTTTAAGACGTGTTTGTACGTTGTTCTGACATTGCAACTAGTTCGGAAGCCAATCCTGGTCCAGTATGCAACTTACACAGGTGTGACTGGAAAACTTGAAACCTCCAGTGGACATAGATGGGAGAACTGACCAGGAGTGGGGGACATCTTCTGTCCAAGATTTTAACTTTTGAAATCAATTTTTTCAACGAGGAGGAAGGAGTAGATGTGCTTTTAAGAGTTTTTTTTTTTTTATTTAAAAAAGCTGAGTGAACTTTTTGTGGAAAAAAAACACATCAGACAAAATGTATTATTCGAGGCAAAGTACTTTTATATGTCTTAAAACATGTGTATGGGATCTTTTGGTAATTTTGTGTTACATGAAAATACTTTTATATAATCTGGTGACTTGAAGCTAAATTTTAAGATAGATAATAGATTTGGCTTCACGTGCAAGAATTACCTTTTTTTTTTTTTTTTTTTTTTAAGACAAAATGATTCCCTTTCAATCAGACAATATATCAATATCTATTGATTTTATGTGTTTTATTGCATTCTTTAATTCTCACTTGTTCAGTGAGTTAGGAAAGAAAATAGAAGCAGGAAAAATTGCTGAGCTTGACTGGACCTGTCAGTTAACTCCTAGACTGCAGGTATACACAGAGCACTGAGTCAGCCACAATTGAATAGCTGCCTGCTACAGGATTCTCCTTAGAAGATGTTAAACCGGTGTAGGAAATAGCTGTGTAATTCTAAGCCATCGTCTCACCACTGGAGAAAGAAACGAGTGGAAGCAATAAAAGCGTCAGAAAATGTGTTATGTGGTCTGTACTCGACTCAGTCTTCACACAACCTGGTCAAATTATTGTTTGAAAGCTCTAAGTCTCCTGATTCTATCGGTGCAAATCATTTTAGGGTCCTCATATTACTACAACAGCTGTTGACACAGAATTGATTCAGACTTGCGGCACTGACTCCAAAGTGTTTTCCACACAAATGGTACTTCTACAGGCCTTATATTGCCGATTTTTTTGGCAAAATAAAGGAATAAATAAATAACAGTAGAGTAAAAATATCTCTTATACTCATTCTGAATTTTGATCTAAAATTTGAAGAGTTACTTTTCAAAGGAGACCAGGGTTATGACTGTAAAAGGGTTGAACAACATTGACCTTTTTATTTTGGGTACATTAGTTTCAGGCTTGTGCAGAAAAAATGGGGGTATCTGGTAACAGGTTAATACATTTCTGCTGAGAATCCATAAAGCTGCTGTTAGATGGTAAGACTGAGAAGGAGTCAGCTTCTGTTTAACTGAATAAAACCAGAAAAAATAGACTATTTGGTAATCAAGTAACCCAAAGCAAAAAGGATGTTTGATCTGCTACGTACAAACAAACCAGAAAGTCACATTTTGAAGAACAGCTTCCAGGAATTATTGTTTTGAAAGAGCCTTTTGCCTAGACTTGAATTTATAAGATAATTTTGCATAAGGTGTTGGTCATTGAAGCCAGGAAAGTCTCTTTGACATTGGATTTTAACACACAAAGAAGAGAAAAATGTTCGTCTCCTGCTCTGGAGGATCTGAGTAAGTTGGCAATTTTGTGGGTTATTGCTAAATTTTTTCTGAGATCACTTAAGCCGTCAATACAGCTGCTGTATTCTCCCAAGCAAAACTTCAGCCAAAACTCTGTCTTGGGGTTGCTGATTTCCCTTGCGTCCATGGACAGGCAACTAATCAAACAAATAAGTTTGTTTAATATGATATTATTCAATATTTAATATGATATTATTTAAAAAAAATTTAATATTACCAACATAGTCACAATTCATATTCCTACTCATATTAGTTTTTCGGTCGAAGAAGAGACATTGAGGAAAACCCATTGAAACATTGCCTAATGTCCTTTAAACATCCTTGCCATCATGCTGTTAAACTTCCACTTTGACCTTCCACATGGTGAATCAGCAAAGTCCTATTATTTCTAGTTATACTAGTAGAGATTTCTTCTTCTTCTTGTGATTTAAAAATATTTGATTTTGTACTGTTGTAACACCTTATAATATTTTAGTCCTAACATAAATAGTATTTACTTGATGAATTCTCTGTACTCACTGTTAACTGCTAGGGGGAAAGGGTGTCACAGAAGAATGGAAAGGCCACGAAGTATGAAAATGTTTTTCTTCCTCATTCTTCAGTATTAAAGCAAATACCCCCCCCCCCCGGAGGTAGAAAGGACAAAGCTGCTTGTCAGAGCAAAGTAATGTAAAGGATAAATGCTGAGGAGCGCAGAGAGTTCAGTCAGTCAGTCATGCACTCTGTGATTAACTGCCGCTGGACTTTGGAACCTTATATTGGCCTTACAAAGCAAACACACCTGAGAGAAAAAGCCGCTGTCTCTCTATAACACTTTCAGACCCACAGTGCTGTGGGTGGGGTAGTCAGGCCAAACTGGAGGAGAGCCCTGTCCAAGAGCATGTCATGAGGGACCAAGAGATGCCAATGCAAGAGCCAGCACTTACTTTATTTTTCAATTCAGCTACTGCAACCTTAGAGGACCTCAGCCTGTTTTGACGCATTGGACCTAATTTCTCAATTCAATGTGTGATACTCATCTCTCATGGGCACAGAGGTTATTTTTTCTTTTTTGAGTTTTCCCTCACATGAAAACAAAATTATGCAACAATAGCATTTATATTAATGCAACATCTAGAGAGCAATGCTGATGTCGTGAAATATTGATTACAGGAGAATTTGGTGCTCAGCATTTATTTAGAGCTGTACAAAAATCAAGCAGCCACTTGGTTCAGTACTTGAATGAGATCACTGGGTGCGGATGCGAGAACCAAATAATTTATGTTCACTAACTAATCTTGTGAATGCAGGGCTTCGAATATTCAAAAAAGGCTAAATGACTCGCAGCTTGAGACAGTGTAACATTTTTCTTATGAGGCAAATAAGTATATATAGTGGGGTTTTTTTTGTTTTTTGTTTTTTTTAAAAGTTTTTAGAGTCTGTTATGTTATCATACAGCAAGTAGCGATGTCCAGGCAGGACACGGTCACTGACATCTCTGATGGAAATATATTTTTTTCTTTTCCTTACAGACAGCTTTTGTTATATAACCCACATGGCGATGAAAAAAATTCAGTTTTAAACAGAACGGAAAATACACCTACACTGTATTTATTAATCTGGTAAAACAAGATGATCTGATTATCACATAAAGTGAAGTGTACATCTAATTGCACAGGACAAAGTTTAGCTATAATGTAGTGGACTAAATCTATGATGTTGGATGTGGATAACACTGCTCAAATGGTCTTCCAGTGTAGAGTCAATGTGTAAACACGCTGTATTTTCATTGTCCCCCTTGAGATTTTTCTGTTTGGGAAAAACCTCATTTAACAGTCGAACACTGTCTCTCACGTTATTGTGTAATTTCAACATACAGTTGTTGGTGTCTGAGCAAAGTGTGCTAGGGTTTTGGTCTGTTTATCTCTCAATTATTAAATGTTGCGAAAAGACACGACATGAGCCAGTGTGGCACTGAATTTAATGAGGACAGCTTGTGCCTGTCAATCAAAAATGTTGCAACCGAAAAGAAGGTAGTGTGATGAAAAACTTATTATGAATAGTTATGAATCCTCAAACCAAAAATGTGTTTTGTGTTAGGTACTGTGCATGTGTGGCTCAGGGAATAAGGTTCAGCCTAGATATTAATGCTGCATCATGTTAGTGTGCTAGCCAGGCTGGAATGTGTTGATATTAGAAATTCGGGCTGCATTGTCATCTGCCAATCATAATGGGCTCTGTGGCACTAATGACTGTGATGTTTCTCCTGTCTTCATTACCATTTCCTCTTGCCCTCCTTACCAGAGGGTAAATAGTTGCTCATCCTAAACCAGACTCTCTGGCATATCATTGTATGTGATTGTGTTAGGACCTATTATTTGCCTCTACATTGTTTTGCAGTGTCGAGCCCAATAAATACAAGTAACATCAGCTTGAAACTGAGATGCCCTGGCCAGCTGAGGCAGATGCATCTGGGCACTTGGCTGAAAATTCTGTGTTAAGAAAACAAAATTTCCTTTATGTGAAAAGCTTCTCCAAAATTGAAGCGCAGTGACTTGAAATAAATTCACATCAATTTGCCTTAGACTAATAAGAGGATGGTGGTTTCACATCCCTATTTTTTGTATTACATAAGTTCAATTAAGTGGTTCTCTATTGCACCTTAGACTTGATTTTCCTGTACTGTACAAAGGCTGACAGAATGCGCATCAAAAACATCAAAAACATCAAAATTAAATCCAGTTAAATCCACATTTCACATATTTATTGCATGGTACATAACATGCTGTCATTGATTTTTAAAAATGACATACAGTATTTAAAGGTTTTATTTATTTGTATTTGGAAAATAAAGTACCTTCATTGAAATGTAATATTCAATATCAAATCAATTGCAGAAAGTCCTACCATATGTTTTTCAACATAGGTAAATCTACGGAGGCTTGGAGCAGATTGTTTATAGCTAAACAGAAATGTCACAGCATGAATATACACCCATTTTAATGGGGCTGCTGAAATGATATCAAGAGAGGAGAGGAAAGCTGTGTTGTTCACCCCGGCCCGGGGAATGGAAGTCCAGAGAGCCGGTTTTTCATCCTGTCTTATGGCACTGTGCACCAGCAGGTTCTTAATAGCTCTACTTAATGAGAGCTATGATATACCTCCACCACTTTATTGGCAGGACTTGGATTCTTTCCTTGTGCAGAAAACCATTATTCACTATAAAAGAAGCCCTGGCTCCAAACAAGCCTAATGCTATGATGGCAGAAGAACATGACCACATATATGTAAATAGAAACAGGAAATTAAATTTACTTTGCCCTTCTTATATACTGCATAATGAAAAAAGGAGTATGTGTGCTGGAAGATGATGGGTTAGGTCCTGAGTGGCTCGCTTGGCTCCGAATAAAGCCATATCTGTGACACCATCATGCATAAAAGGAAGATGCCAAATAATATCACGGTGGAAGCGAGGTAGCATCTAATATCTTTTTTTCTGTTTTGTTTAGTTTTCATTAGTACACACTTCACTTCCATATGAAATCCTAAAACAAATGAAAAAGTTGAAGAAGTTCATAGTTTTCAAGTCCGTCTTAAAACACCATTCTCATGGCCATATGCACATTTCAAGAGTTTTGTGTGGCTGTAATTCTTCTTCTGGTCCATACTGGCTGTGAAGAGATTGCCTCTTAAATGTAAGTGATGAAGGATGAAATCCATGGCGCTCACTCTCTGTGCAAAATGCATTTTTGAGTTCAGCTCTCTTTTTTTTTTTTTTTCTTTACTATAACTATGACTCAGAAACAACAGTAAGGAAAAAAGGGTGAATTTTTTACCAAAAAGACTCGATCTGACTTACACAAACTGCTGAATTTTAGCTTGCGTTGAACATTTGAATGCATTTTTGCACAAAAAGAGTACTGTGGATTTTGTCCCTCATCACTTAAATTGGACACACCTTAGACAGGGATCTCTTCATGGACAGTAGGGTGAGTAGGAATGATTAGAGCAATTAGTAACTCTTTTAATGTACATATGAGAATGTGAAAAATGTTTTTTGAGATGGACTTGAAAAAATGTGAACCCATCCTTTAAGAGGGTATATTTTCTACAATTCAGAGGCAAACCTTAGCTCAAAACAAACCAAGATCACATGTAATCAAGTATGCAGGAATGAATTAGGGCCACAGACAATGAGAAATTGATATTTTATCACATATTAGTGTGCAAGATTACGATCACCCAAATTAGCTATGTTTAGCAAGGTATACATCTATTTTCTGCTGATTCTACAGCTGGTTTCTTTGTTCCTATGTGCCTAGCGTTACAAGGCTTGTTTTCCTTCATTTCTTGCTGTGCTGTCTTAAGCCCCAGGTGGGAGTCTTCTTGTGTTCCAATGTGGGTTGAATTAGATTTTGCAACATGTGCTGAGACATTTCATCTTCTCATCTTTCCTGGAGTTCCGGGCCAAGACAGACTTTGCAAACACACTCTAATCCACCAGCAGCTACATAATGGAGTCCAAAGCTTCCTGATTCAGCAGATATCCTTTTGAACAACAATAAATATGAGTTTTTCTTCTGAGACCAGACAAGGCCTTCTGGAAAAGACTGAAGCTTACATTCAGTTTTTTCTTTTCCATTTTCTATATCTTTATAAGTAATTCTGTGATTATTAACATATTGTCTAACTGCAGGTAACAATGAGCAGCTGGGGACTCGTCTTACATGTATTATCACTTTTTTTCTTCTCACCAAAAGAGCATAACTTTTGTGTGATTTATTGGTTACTTCATTTGGTTTTTATCATGAACTAAAGGTTTCACACTAGCTGCTGAGTGAATATAAGGATTTAGACATTAGCTTTTATTGCAAAGAGATACATCTTATGGTAAAATAGATTTATCACAGGTCTGAAAAAAAAGGGATGAATGCCATTGGAATGAACTGCAAATATACTATATCAAGTGTACTATATCAATACTCTACTGAGTAACCTGTGGTTATTCCTGTAGTTGTGCTGTGGTTTTAGTAGGCTACTTAATCAGATAAATTATTATTCTAATAGAGATTGACTGCTGTGTTGAATTTGAATTTTCAAATGAAATGTGGCACACTACTGCATATTCAGCCGTCCGCCTGGAACAATACAGAGTTCAAACTAATCGACGCATTTACTACAGAAATAACATAACAACTTAAATTACACAGATCATTAGGTGTAATTGAGACCACACACTTGAGCCTTTTTAATATGATCAGATTTATGAGTAATAATTATGGAATTATAAGGTTAAGATTTTTTGCATTGAAATGTGATATTTCACGTGAAGCATCAACATGCAAAGGGTTTGAATGACCTTTATTGAAAAGTTCAAATTTATTTTAGCTCTTCTGTCAAGTCAGTACAAAGCTAAGAACATTTTTCTAATTGGGAGAAAAAATGTCTCGTTTCCTGTACGTGTAGAAGGTTATGTTGCCATGAGCAAAAATTTCTCCTGGTTTTAATAACTGTTTAACAGGATTAGGTTGCGGCTTATCAGCATTAAATTGAAAGATAGATTCAGATCAGTTACTCAAGGTTTTCTTTTGTCATGTTTTTTTAATTTCAACATACAAAGTTACCACACACTACTCATTGGCAGATTGTGTCATGCTGAGAAACATGAGAATATTATCACTTCCTCCTTCCCTCCTGCCGGTCAAGCCTGTGGATAAGGTTACTTTTTTCAAATGCCTGTAAGAAATGCTCTACAAATAGATGTTTCATTACATAGGTTTGTTTGTCAGTAAACAGTACCTAATTTGAAGAATACACTTGCACAGAATGACAGGAACCCAGTGATTCTCCAGTGGTGCATTGTCCCAACAACTCTGCACTGGTTCAACATCTGTCAAAACTAACCACATTTTATGTTGGTGCAGTTTCAACCCATTGTGCTTTTTAATTCTTTTTTTTTTTTATACCAAAAAGTTCTCCAAAATATGCCAAAGAAATGGTGTACTGTTTTACACCTTTTACTTCAGAGAGCAAAAGGTTTAAGCTAAGATGCTGGTGACAGAGTGAAAGAGCGAAATGTGTAATTTCTTTTTTAAGTCTTTGTAGTTTTATGATTGTGTCTGGCATTGTATTCTGGAGGACACAGGGGGTACTTGGTGTGTGGAAATTCTTGCCGTTTAGTGAAAGTGAAAATTGCATTATTACATTCTTTTCAGAGGTGTAGATTTCATGAAGCACGGGATTTGCAGGAGCAAAATCTACTGAAGAAAAAGTATTTTACCTATAGAAAACAGCTCCTTTACAAAAGACCCTATAGCTTCGAAATACAATATGTGCATACTGATGTATGCATGTTTGATTCTTTCACTTTATTTGTACAACACTTTTCTTTACTCAAATGTACCTGCCTGAAGCACAGAGTTCATGCAGGTTTTGAGCCAAATGACTTTTAAAGGAGCAAGGGCAGTAATTGTAATGCAGGGGGAATTTTCCAACTTTGCTTAAGCTGTTGCATAGACCCGGTCTACCTTTTTTTTATTATACTACGTTTAACCTTCACACTCCACAAGCTCTTTTTGGCCATAATCTACAATTAGACACACTGCTCAATGTCATCCAGACAAAATATGAGCTCAGGGAGAAGAATAACACTGCCGTCGTAGCAGAGGAGATTCTTGTCATGGTAGTTTTCGTCAGCAGAAGAAAGGCCAGTGACTGCGAACAGAATGCATTGAGGAATAATCTCCAGGGCAAGATCATAATGTTCTAATAGATACGTCAGCACGGCACAGACAGGACAGGTGGTAGATAGGACTGCAGACTGTTTCACTAGATGGGGGCCACACAAGTTACATGCAAGCAGTTGCATGCTGACAGTGAATAACTGCTACATACACAAAACCATTATTGTAGTGTGCAGCGGCACTCCAGGAGGAATTTTTGTGGCTGGCCATAATGAGTTTTTCATTTTTCTTGTGGTTCCATATTTATTTCTTGGCTTATTCATTTCCTATGCTCATTTCATTTACTCTCAAATGAAAAACCACACTTCTTCTGATGAAAGTTTGGCCCATACACCGCTCCTCTTGGTAAGTAAATTGCTAACCATAAAGACAAATGGCCAACCTTGGTGGCAGATGCTCTGCTGAGGAATGGCACGGTGTTACTGGATTTTCACTGGAACAAGAGACAGACAGAGATTGAAAGGATAGGGCAGTTATAGTAATTCAGCAAAGTACTGCTCTTGACCAACTGTGGTTATCAATAGCTGATTTCCCCCTACAGGGGCTTCATACCAAAGCATTGTTTGAGCCTGGCACATCATAAAGGCATCAATGGGGAAACTCTGTTATCCTTTAGCAGTATTTCATAGCCAATAATAAAACTGATTTAATAGGATTAAGGAGAACAACTGATAACCTCAATCCTATGACAGTTGCGCTTAGGGGAGAGGATGATGGCTAAGAACATAGATCTAAAGAAATGTGACTTTAAAGCTCACCCATATTGAGAGTGCAGGACTGTTGTTTTTGTGATATTGTTGTCTTTGTTTTTTCCGTCAAAGTGAACTGAAGTCAGGAACCAATTTTTTTTAGGCTAAATGGGGAATGTTAAGAAATAAGCACAGAGGCTTTGATCTACTAATTGTTACTGTAAAGGCAGAGATAAAGCTACATGTTTTGTTTCACCAGATCAAACGTTAGAAGCATGAAAAGTGATAAATTGAGGCAGCGAGGTTATTTCATTAGACAGATTAGAGAGGAAGTTAATTCCACACCAGTGTCTCTCTTCATGAAAAATATCATCCACTTTCCCAAAGTTATTACTTTGATGTGAATCTACTTCAACAAAACAACCTTCACATTTATAGATTTCTGTAGTTGTACTGTTCCCCTACTGTTGCAGAATCGATGGTGTTGGACATGCATATTAGTTGCAAAAATTGGAATCAAGCTCATTTCTGCTTTGTAGACAGAACAGAGAAGATACCCCGATTCTCATAAACGAAGATGAGTAAACCGATCCTTGAGAACAGATAACTTCCTGCCACTGTGCCATGACCAAATAGTCCAGCGGGCAGTGGGATAAAATTTCAGAAGAATTGGATATATATTTTGAATTCTAATCAACACTTCAGGACACTGGAGTAGATTGTGAAGGAAATATTGAGGAAGCAGTATGCTTATTCATGAACCATCAGTATTTGCATTGAAACTTCTTTTCAAAATAACTTGTATTATACATCGCAAAGGCTCATCAGTATTGGTTTCTTAATTACATAAGGAGAACATTGGTTTAAACTGAATTTTATCCAGGCTTTATGTCCTCAAGAGATTCATAAGTTAGGCTTCCCACTCTAAGAAGATGATGTTGACTGCAGTTTACAATAAATGAGGTCCTTCTGCATTTAGGGGAGCTATGAAATGCTTTCTGATATAGAAAGTAAAGACAAGCTGATGACCTAATTTCCATATCGGTGGAAATTCAAGAAGGGAATCGTACCAAACCCTTTAGATCTAAGATATAATATGGCTACCTCACTATGGCTTGGCTTGTGTAGGGGAAGATCTGTGTGTCGATGACATCAAGTGACAGTAGAAGCTTGATAATGAATGAGCGATGGTGTGATTTTAAATTTGAACACACCAGTTTTTCACACTGTATCTACCATTTGCGTACACTGCCTGACATTGTTTGGTGAAGACGGGTCCTCTACGATGTCTCAGGCATGATGGAAGGACCACAGCCTTTATGCAGTGATCCAAATGGTTGGAGGCTGCTCATTAATATAGATGGGGTTTTTATAGGAATGGCTGTTGGGCTAAATTATTCAGAGGGTTCAGGGAGACATATGGGCCGGCCTCTTCAGTAGCACAGCTTACTGAACGCGTAAATACCTACTGTGGGGCAGGTGAAGCAGAGGAATGAGCAGAGAATCTGGTGTGTATGTGAAGAGTAATGGCAGGGACTCATGACAATCCTAAATCATGAGCTGTAATAGTGTCACCAAGGTAGTAGCAACCATATACACATACACACACAACACGGTTGCCACATTTGTAATTTGAAATAGAGTTGCATGTGTGTGTGTGTGTTCGTGTGTGCGCACATGTGACGCATACAAATGTTTTTAGCGTTAAATGTACAGCATATTGCCAGGATCAACCTTAAATATCGTTTGTGTGGACGGTCCATTTGCAGACCAGGCAGTGAGGCAGGAAAGGATAAGACAGCACGAACAGCTGTGGGGGCTGGTTTAAAAATAGCAGTGAGAGTATTGCCACATTCCTGTCTCGGCATGATCATATTTGATTGACATTTCATCACAGGTGACAGACTACTGCAAACCTAAAAAAAAACAAAAAGACTCCATAGTTTGGATATAGCCTGGCTTTTCATCCACCTGGCATGAACACAAATGCACATACAGAGGCTTGCACATACACACACTCTCACACTCACATATACAGACCTGGAGATAAATGATAGCTTTCACCCTGTGATCAGGTCCATTAAGTCATCCTGTCGGTGTAGACATTCTGTCATTATTTCGTAAGGAATGATCGTTATGTGCACACGATTCTTTCCCTTCTACACTAATGTGAATAAGGATGGGATTTGATTTGTATTTTATTGAATATGATTCCCCTGATTTCCCTGAACTTAACCAAGTAGGTTAGGTTTAGGGGAAAAAAAAAACTTTGTAAATAAATACTTTGCAAAGGTTAGAGGTCCTTCGTCATTATGGTTACAATAATATACACGTAGTTCAGGTTGTGGAATAGTCTGTTGACTACTGACGGGAAATGAACAGCAGTCTCTTGTGTCAGTCCTGTGTTTTGCAGGCCCAGTTGATTCCAAATTTGTATTGAGATGGCATGAGGAAAATATCTTAGCGACTTTGAAAGAGGGTTCATTATTGGATCAGGGATGGCAGAAGCTTCAGTCACAAAGACTGTTCAGCTGGCTCGTGTTTGAATAGGAACAGGGAATAAGTGACATATGCATTTAGATCTATGGGAAGTACTTCAGTAAATAGGGTTGGAAATCGTGGTCGAAAGCGCACATTGTGATGCTTGTGCATTAGTGCGATATGTAAGGAAAAACAGAAGAGCAACTCTTCCTCAGGTGTATGAGAATGTCTATGCAGGATGTGATCAGACTGTGTCAGCAAGAACAGTCCGTCGACAATTACATAGAGAAGGCTATTATAGTAAGGCTGCAGCACATAAACCCCTAATTACAAAGATGAATGCAAAAGTTCATTGGTGCAAAAACCATGGGCACTGGTTTACAGAGATGTGGGAAAAATGATATATAGTAATTCAGCACAGTACTGCTCTTGACCAACTGTGGTTATCAACAGCTGATTTCCCCCTACAGGGGCTTTCTTACCAAGCATTGTTTGAGCCTGGCACATCATAAAGGCATCAATGGGGAAACCCTGCTATCCTTTAGCAGTATTTCATAGCCAATAATAAAACTGATTTAATAGGATTAAGGAGAACAACTGATAACCTCAATCCTATGACAGTTGCGCTTAGGGGAGAGGATGATGGCTAAGAACATAGATCTAAAGAAATGTGACTTTAAAGCTCACCCATATTGAGAGTGCAGGACTGTTGTTTTTGTGATATTGTTGTCTTTGTTTTTTCCGTCAAAGACAACAATGGTCAGATGAGTCATCCTTCACCGTACTCAAATACACAAGTGAGTGAGTCCATGTGTGGTAGGTGTGTGACAAAATATTGAAACAGGAATATACTGTATTTCTTCCTGTTGTGATACGTTATCAACACACTGGTGCCAAATATTGTTATTTTTATTAAAACATCCAGGTGCTCTAAACAGATTCCCCCACCAATTTGACATACCAGGGTCACTATTCCATGACTCCCCAAGGTGGCACTTATCAAAAGAGTGAGGGTAAATTTGGCGGTGAAGAAGAAGAAGAAACTCCCGGGGGGAAAATGGAAGACAGTGTGGACAGGGGTGGAAAGCCAATCAGAGAAGCACCGTCATCCTTCAAGTCAAAGTCTGGGCCCACCTCGGCTTTTACAACACTGATGGGACAAACAAAATCTGTAAAGACTGTGATCTGCAAGAAATGTCTCCTGAAAGTAAAGTACATGGGCAACACAACGAACATGCATAGCCACCTTGTTCGTCATCATCCTGATCTTGTCTTGAAGAAAACAGCTAATGTTACCGCAACTGGAAGTCAGCCTACAATGAATACAATGTTTGTTGTATTCACTGTTTAAAGCAAATTGAATTTTAGTAATGACTAAGTTGTGAATTAAATATAAAAATATAAATTACAACCTAGTCAGTACTAAAATTCAGCTTAACTAAGCTTTAATGCAAGAACAGAGCGGCATAGCACTTTAATTACAAATCATGAATTCAGATTTTAGGGTATATCATTCACAAAATATACATGGATGTTTTTAATGAAAGTTCCATTCTGCCCTGTTCTTTTATTTAAAGTTGAGATAGAGGTTCTCAAGCCCTCAAGCCACTGCTGGTGGCAGCAAACATCATATGCGAGAAGAGCTAAACAATTTCTTTCATTGCTCCGCTGCAGTGCACCACTTTTGAGTGACATAATCAGCACCACTGAGGATTCCCCTCTTGCCACAGAGATAAAGAAAACCATCCATCAAGACCTATCAAAGAGAGATGACTCTACCTGTACATCTCATCAGCTTAAGACCCCAGGTTTAAGCCGCTGCTCCTACTATCGCCACAAGATATGCAGGAGACGTTTGCCAAAGTGGTGTCAAAGGCTGCTTCTCTGAGGGTAATTAAACCTTGTAAACAATATTAGGTCATTTGAATTCTTATTTTGTTTTTTGTTGATGTGCCTTTAAACCATTAGACTACTGCATATTCAATCCATGCAAAAAGTAATGCGTAAAAATTTTAAATTGATAGAAATGGTTGACTTGAGGTGAACATGTTTTTTTAAATAGTAATGTAAAAGGTGTGCCACTGTTCATTTTCTTGCAGGTGGATGCAGACTTGGAAATGGAAAACAATTCTCAAGAGAGCACTAGTAATGAGGAAAAAAGCACTGAGTCGGAATGATCCTTCCACTGTAAACACACTAAAGAAGAGGGAATCTTCACTTGCTGATCTCCTCGGGCAGACGTTCAAGAGCAGCCGAGCTCCATTGGTGTCCGCTACTTCCATAGCTGAAAAGGAGATCAATACCAAGATGCTCCACCTTTACCACTGACAGATGACCCCTTGGATTGGTGGGAATATCGGGCACAAAGGTACCCACTCCTAGCCAAGTTGACACAAAGGTATCTGTTTGCCCCGGGGACTTTGTACCTCCAGAAAAAATCTTTAGGACTGGTGGTGACATAATCGCTGCTCAGAGGAGTGAGCATTCTGTTCCTGAAGAAGAACATGCATATGTGAGGATGAATTGAAATGTGTCCAGGTATACATAAATAAAGCTGGCTATGCTTGATAAGCAGAATAAGAACTCAAATGTGTCCAGGTTTACATAAAACAAGTTGATTATGCTTGTTAAGAACTGAAATGTGTATTTTTTAAATGTTTTTATTCTTTTTTGAGATAGAAATGTGTATTTCTTGCATTAATTTTTTTAATCTATTCTATTTTATTTAGTTTTATCTTAACTTAATTTACACAGATTGAAAAGATTTTAGGGAGGCATAGATGTATCCCTCCTTCAAACTAACCCCAGAACTTTTCTGCTTTCTGCCAGTGTGTGTGTGTGTGTGTGTGTGTGTGTGTGTGTGTGTGTGTGTGTGTGTGTGTGTGTGTGTGTGTGTGTGTGTGTGTGTGTGTGTGTGTGTGTGTGTGTGTGTGTGTGTGTGTGTGTGTGTGTGTGTTATAGAGGCTCTAGGCTAAGACTCTATGCACTTTGTTGTACATTGTTTCATCTCAGTTGTCATATTCTGTGAAATTGACACCACGATGCAGTGACTAAATACCCATTTCCTGCTTTTTGCCTTTGTAGGGGTATTTTTTCTTCAGTTTCTTCAGTTAAACAGATATCTTGATATATCGTAGATGATTATCTTGGAACGTATCGAGTATTGCAGAATAACTGTATCATGACACCATTGTTATCATGGGCAATGTATCATGGGCAATGTACACCGAGAGAGTGGTGCAGGCCCTGAATGCTTGACCCCTACAGTGAAGGGATCCGTTTTGGGATCTTTTATGTAGTGCATTTTGCTGGCATGGTCTGAGTCCACTTCTACTCTTAGAGGGCAGGGTCACTGAAAATCAATACAAAGTTGTTCTGAGTGATCACCTTTATCCTGTGATGAAACATTTCTATCCTGTTTGGGAGGGTGTCTTCCAGGATGACAATGCCCCTACCATAGGGCACGAGGGCTCACTGACGAGTATGACAATGATGTGAATCACATGATATTGACTTTGCAGTCACCTAATCTCAACCCAATTGAACACCTATGCGAGATGATGGACCGACATGTTAGACAGCGCTCTCTACCACCATCGTCAAAACAACAAATGAGGGAATATCTTTTGGAGGAATGGTGTTCAATCCTTCCTGTAGAGTTCTTACAAGAGACTTGTAGCATCAATGCCAAAGTAAATTGAAGCTGTTCTGGTGGCACGTGGTGGCCCACACCTTACTAAGACACTTAATGTTGGTTTTTCCTTTAATTTGTCATCCGTCTGTATATGTTACCAGTTTTTTTTTTTCCTCTCTGCAGATTCCTGTAGTGTTAGAAAGAGAGATCTAAAGACTATCTAAACCTGATGACTAGCTGAAACCTACAAAGACTGGACAAACCAAACATGAAGATTGTTTCCACCAACTTGCAAAGTTTTTTGCCTTGACAGTTAGGATAGAGCATAACAACTATAACTGAGCGACTTGTCAGTAACGACTGCAATTCTGGTTGTAGATGACCCCGCCAATCCGAATAGAATGCCAACTGCTGCATGCTGATCTACAAAACAGTGACAGTGTCAATATATAGTGAATCCTATATAAAGTACAAAATTATTAGATGAAAATATAAACTGAAGCGAACTTCAGGTTAGGTGAAGCTGTTTATTTACAACCTAAGTGACGTCATAGGTTGCCGATGTTAGTCGCAAATATCAAACATGTTTTTAAAAATCTTTATGAGAACGACTGGTAGGGACTGCACGTGAAGACTTAAGATCAGAATCTTTACATGTCGCAAACTATGATTTTATCCTCTGAGTATCAGCACCAACTCACCCAAACTGCAACAGACCTGGTCCAACAACTTCTGGTCAGCCATCACGTGGAACTTGGCTCAACAGTCGTAATGTGTGCCCCTGCCTTAAAAAAAAAATCGTGAATGAAAGACATGATAAAGGATTAGTTGTCTGTGGAATTGGATCTAAAATGGAACTCAGGATCCATTCCTAAATGTGTAGTTATACTGTGTTGGAATGCAGTTTGCATCTGTATACTAGTGTATTGAAGTCTGTTTTAAACAGTAGTCAGCTTGTATTTGGAAACTTTGGAATTTTGAGAAATTCTAGCAGCAAATCTAATTGTATTCATGTATTATTTCAAGATCACAGATTCCTTATTTATTATCACCTGCACTGTTGATCTAATTTCAACCATGAAAGGCAGGTAAGGAGCTCTTCTTTGTTGGTTGAACAAACTTGTATGCAAGTGTTTGTGTCTGCAATTTTAAAGAGGGAGCCAAGAGTGTTGCTGATAGAATATTTATCTTTCTTCAACAGGGCTCCATTATGCTGTCATGCAGTTTGTTAAGATTATTTGAGTTCCACGCAAAGTCTGCTATTATGCATAATGAGTTTCTTCCCGGGTGATTTAAATGTTTGTTGTAGCTATGTGCCCATTTGAATTTCAATTATCAGATTCTTATGTAGAGTCTTTGGCTGTCTGATTGTTTGATGGAGCATGTCCATAAACTCCTCAACTTGTAGGGAATAATCATGGTAAAGTTACTGCTCAAATATATTATATGCTAAATTACCACGTGTCATCTTAAGATACACAAGCCCTTTAAACATTTACAAAGAAGCAGGCTGATGCACTTGTTCAAACAAATTGAACAAGCACTTCTTGCTGGGGAGGAGGCATGGGACATCCATAAACTGTTAATGGCTTTCCTTCAAGAGGAACTGCTTTAGTGGCTATTCTTTAATATTTTTAGACTGTTGATGGTTTGCCCTCAACTTTTTTACATTTCTACTGCTTTAATTTAATAAAGTCAACAATATTACCATGTTATTTTCAGCACATTGTTGTTCTGGATTACTCATCTCAAGTATTATGGTCCCATTTCAGTCACTGTGGGTGTCTGTGTATCCACTTTGCTTCGTCAAACGTCTGCCTCCAAATGTTTGACAATAAAAGCCCCGTTAAGAAATGAAGGGTTTCTGTCCACTGAAACACTAGATGGCTTTTAATTTGAAATGGTTACAGGAAGTGTTGAGTTTGTGGTAACAGTGTTATGCAGTAACTTTAACCGGGCATACGTGAGCGGATCCAAACAAGGCTTCGTAGACATGTTTCATCAGCCTTTCTCGCCTGATTTTGACAAAAAGAAGAATGATGCACTCTTACACTGATCAGGTATTCTTAAAAAAAATACATACCAGTCACAGGGGTGCTTTGACAAAACATAATTTTGTTTTTAGCTCAAGTGATTTGACCACTGGTCATTTTGCAATCAAGTTTTGAGCAATTATGCACTTAAATGCTGTTCTGAATTTGAAACAAAAACAAATAAAGAAAACATTGAGTAAAATACAGGAACACTAACTGAAATGACCAGCCTTAGTGACACAACACTTGATACATACATCCACCTATCCTTACAATACTTCAGTTTTTAAAAGTCTACAGTTTATTTTGTAATACTTTTTTAACAGATTTTTTTTAATGGTATTTTGGGATGTGAAGCTATTGTTTTTACACTGAAAAATGCCTACATTATATATTATTCATATCATGACTAAATACAGCCTTATGTAGCATTGTAGTAGTTCCAACTGGCCTAGTTTCATCCCCTTTGCCATTAGAGCTTTGCCGCCTTCTAGCTCCATAACTCACAGTAAACCCCTGTCTAGTGCCAGCATTAGTTGACAGAAGCTGCATCAGTCACACAGAGTGGAATGCATGTGCATGGTGTAAAGATAAGTGGAATGTCGCAAAGAGCGGTCGGGACAACCCGAGAATATTTCAGAAAAACAGGACAACCATGGAGTGTTTGACCACAAAGGACAACCAAAGAATGTTTTTGACCCCATCCCATCCAGCACACTGTACTTTATGATGCACCAGAATCAAGCAGGGGGTAAATTCAGTCTACACTTACCACATCCTCGGCATCTGGGTATGTGTCTTCACCACACTGAGAGAAAAACAAACACCTCAGCCACACTTAATGCTTTTTCTCCTGGGGATGAAATAAAATACCCACTCACTGGCTCGAGCAGCAGAGTGGGAATGTTTAAGTTATATTTCAAATGAGGAAAACCTTTTTATTTTCAGCACATTGTTGTTCTGGATTACTCATCTCAAGTATTATGGTCCCATTTCAGTCACTGTGGGTGTCTGTGTATCCACTTTGCTTCGTCAAACGTCTGCCTCCAAATGTTTGACAATAAAAGCCCCGTTAAGAAATGAAGGGTTTCTGTCCACTGAAACACTAGACGGCTTTTAATTTGAAATGGTTACAGGAAGTGTTGAGTTTGTGGTAACAGTGTTATGCAGTAACTTTAACCGGGCATACGTGAGCGGATCCAAACAAGGCTTCGTAGACATGTTTCATCAGCCTTTCTCGCCTGATTTTGACAAAAAGAAGAATGATGCACTCTTACACTGATCAGGTATTCTTAAAAAAAATACATACTAGTCACAGGGGTGCTTTGACAAAACATAATTTTGTTTTTAGCTCAAGTGATTTGACCACTGGTCATTTTGCAATCAAGTTTTGAGCAATTATGCACTTAAATGCTGTTCTGAATTTGAAACAAAAACAAATAACATTTAGTAAAATACAGGAACACTAACTGAAATGACCAGCCTTAGTGACACAACACTTGATACATACATCCACCTATCCTTACAATACTTCAGTTTTTAAAAGTCTACAGTTTATTTTGTAATACTTTTTTAACAGATTTTTTTTTATGGTATTTTGGGATGTGAAGCTATTGTTTTTACACTGAAAAATGCCTACATTATATATTATTCATATCATGACTAAATACAGCCTTATGTAGCATTGTAGTAGTTCCAACTGGCCTAGTTTCATCCCCTTTGCCATTAGAGCTTTGCCGCCTTCTAGCTCCATAACTCACAGTAAACCCCTGTCTAGTGCCAGCATTAGTTGACAGAAGCTGCATCAGTCACACAGAGTGGAATGCATGTGCATGGTGTAAAGATAAGTGGAATGTCGCAAAGAGCTGTCGGGACAACCCGAGAATATTTCAGAAAAACGGGACAACCATGGAGTGTTTGACCACAAAGGGACAGCCAAAGAATGTTTTTGACCCCATCCCATCCAGCACACTGTACTTTATGATGCACCAGAATCAAGCAGGGGGTAAATTCAATCTACACTTACCACATCCTCGGCATCTGGGTATGTGTCTTCACCACACTGAGAGAAAAACAAACACCTCAGCCACACTTAATGCTTTTTCTCCTGGGGATGAAATAAAATACCCACTCACTGGCTCGAGCAGCAGAGTGGGAATGTTTAAGTTATATTTCAAATGAAGAAAACCTTTTTATTTTCAGCATGTATGGTTATATGAATATGCATTAGTAACTGCTATTAAACAGTGATATTACTTTGCAACACCGTTGCCCACCCTTTTCCCGAAATGATTTTACCCTCTCAGTCAAACATGAGCGCAAGATCTATCTCTGAGGAGATGTGGGTAGAAAGGCAAGGATTTAACTGAAAATGCTTTTCCTTTGCGAAGACAGGGAACCTTTCAGGCCAGAGAGAGAAATACCATATTACCAGTGAAACAACTTCTATATAAAGCTTTTAGCATTGGCAGCATGTGTGACTTCCACTCGAACCCTGTAAGAGTAGCCACTTTTTACTCTGTTTCGTGTTATAATCAGGATATCTAACCAACAGCTTTTCATATTTACACCTGACATCAGGCCTGTGTTTCTTCAGCAGCCAAGTTTCTTGTCTCTTCTCATACAAAAGAGTAAGCCAGGAGGTTCAATGAGACCATCTTTGGCAGCAGACAAATACTGGTGGTTTGCCAAATTCATCATATGCAAGGTCATTTTTTTTTGTCCATATGCCTCTTTTTAATGAATTTTTGTCTCAAAAAGTATCCTAATGAGGCGTCCTGGTGGCCAACGGGTCAACGTTTACCATTCAGTTGCAGTGTCCTGTGTTTAGATCCACTTGAGGAAACATTCAGGTCCTCATCTCTCTCTCTTTACCCCAACGTTTCTTGTCACTCTTTATCAGCTTCTATCTAATAAAGTTCCCAAACGTCCACCCAAAATACTTATATTACTGTACTAATGTTACGAGAATAAAGCATGAAAATTGAGTCATTTACTATGTTATGATAAAAAATTATACTTCTTTGTCATAATTTTACAAAAATTAACGGTAAGCATTAAGAATCAGGTGGTGGAGTTTCAACAAAGGAGTCAGTAAACAGCTCTCTCCTGCATGTCAGTTGCTAGTGAGCTTTGACCATATTCTGACGCCTGTTACTCCTGTTTTAATATTTGTCCCCACACTCTATGGCAAAGCTGTCTGGAAGAAACCAAGTCCCCCCTGTGCCCTCAAAACACATCCGATTATGTCATTAAAGCATCTGGTAACTGGCTTAATTTATTATGAATGATGACAAATGATCTCAGACCAGTGCCTGATGGATGTAGGTGTGTCTACAATGGCAAGTGGTTATCAGACAGCGAGCAGACACCATTGGGGAAGATCTAAGAGTAGTATTTTATCATGGGCTACCTTTTTTCAAAATTAGTCTTGCATCATCAGCCCTCGGGGGGCCTTCTTGCACTCAGTGTCACTGCACCCGCTTGACAAGTCAATCAGTTTCCTGTGGTGGGAGTTTTCTGCGCTAGTGCTGTTCATCCTCAGCCATGACAAAAAATGTCAATATGCAATGCCAGTGGCAGAGTATTAAGATGGCTGGATATAACGTGGCAAATTCAGCCTTGCTCACAATTTGGCACAGTGGCCAGATGTGGTACTGCAACACATTCTTCCGTAGCCTTGAAAGCATTTGCCGTGCTGCCACTATAAGACACCTCTGTAAAACTGTTGAAGGGCAACCCTGTCTCCTAGAATTTATGTTTGTATACCACCAATTTGCAACGGAAAATATGTCTTGAAGGAAATGTAGTTGCTACTGGATTATGTTTTTCTATTAACGTAGTGAGGCTATGTTTGCAATTTACGTATTTGGCAAGTCGCAAATATGTTCATACTGAGCATGTCAGTAACATGGTCACTGATAACATATTTGCTTTCTGCCAAATGGCCGATCTCGCAGTAAAATATGCATTTGGAGTTTCCACAGAATTATTATACTTCTTTTGTTAATTTTTAGGCACTCACAGCACTTGGTTAAGTTTGGGGAAAGATCATGGTCTGGTTTAATACAGAAAAAGTCAGTGTCTTCACACAACTTGTTTACTTACATTTAACCAAAACCACAATTTTCCCTAACCTTAACGAAAGTGCTCGTGTTGCCTCAACCTCACCACAGAAGGGGCTATGGATGCGAATCCCGGTCCCTGGTGTGACGATTGCGACAAAAATGTATAGAATTGTAGTATACAGCTGGAACTGAATGAAGACTTTAATGATTAATGCACGGCTATTAATAGTGAAGAAGAGTAAGTGTGTGTGTGTCTGTGTCTGTGTCTAACGTGGTGTGAATTTAGAGTGAAACCAAATGGACAGCAAATTAAAAGCCCTCTCCCACTGTCGTATTAGTTAGGACAGTATACTAACTTCCAAAGAAAATGAGTAATAAAATTAAGACTTTGCTCTCATTGAACAAAAGAGCAACAACCATTAAGTTGAGAGAATTGTTTTCTGTTGAAACCCGGAAATGCTCTGCAGTAGTCCGGAGAAGTTAGCAGCAGGGAGGAGAGACTTTATTACAACTTGAATAATCCCTCTTTGGGCTGTCTCCTATCCATCACAGAGAAGGAGAGGCAATACAATTTTGTATGTACTGCTGTTTTGCTAATTGCGGAGGGCAAGGGATTCACTTAGAAAACACAAAGATAGTGTATCAGTGATCACCCAGGTGGCAGTTTCAACTCTGCAATAAATCCACGATAAAGATAGCTTCACTAGCTCTACCTTTCATTTAGAGTGGCTCATAATTCTGTCAGCTTTTATAGACAGTATGATATTTCCTCAGTTTGTTCAAGGCTTATGCTGCAGGTGTAGCTGACCGTATTGATCCACCATTAAACCAAGGTCAAGGTCGTGGCTTCCCTGATTACTTGTGAAACTCACAATACACATGCAGGATGTCATTTTATGCTATATTTGTCTCGTGTTCATGTTTGATTACAGTTTCCGCATACTTGTCAATGTACTGATGCCGGAGCATATTGAAATATAAATCATAGCTTAACAATGGCCTTGCGATCTTCCTCATGTTACTTTCCAATTTAGTATTTTTGACTGATTGTCTTTCCAGCCCCTAGAAAGCCTCTCCTCTGGCAAATCAGATGACCTTATGATTGAGAAGTGAAAATTATGGGATTGAAAATTCTGAGTCATTTAATGGAATAAAGTACATGTCTTAGCTCTGGGCCATCCCAATGTGAGATGTCGTGTATGATCTGATTGTGGCTCTTTCCAGTCTTTGAGTTATGTTGATAAATTATCCACCAGTCTGCAAGAGCATTCACATAGTATAAACTGAATTTGTCAATCCGTAAAAGCCATCAAAGACAGAACACTGATTACTCTACATAGTACATACTGCATGAATGTGCTGTATTATACAGCTAACTGTTGCATCATTGATGGATCTGCCAGTTATTTTTACGATTAAGTGATTATTTATTTAGTCTATAAAACATCAGAAAATACTAAAAAAAATACCCTTAGAGTTTAATTGTGACATCTTCAGAACAACTAAAGATATTCAGTTTACAATTATATAAAACACGAAAAAGCAGAAAATCCTCACATTGGAGAAGCTGGAATTGGAGAGTATTTGGACTTTTTGCTTGATAAATGAAAAAAATCACTTAATATCACAGTTATTATCAAAATATTTGCTGATTATTTTTCCGTTGCTCAAACTATAGACTGTTTCAGCTGTAATTATAACGAAAATCTGAAACCTGATTTCAGATGCTGGCAGGTTAATGGCTAGTTTAAATGTCCCTCCAAGGGTAACAACATAATTTCTGTGCATTTACATTTCTGAACTACTACTATACTACTAATGAAACATGCTACCAAAGAAGAAACAGAAACACTTTATTAGCAAAACAGTCTTTTATTAGAAATATCTTGTATAAAAATGAACATGCTCTACACATTTTTTCTATAGATAATTCATAAATATCCAGGCACTGTAATTCTTTTTTATCTTTCTTTTTTAAATAATTCAGTACATAAAGCAGACATGATCAATCCATTTTAATAACGTACATTAACTTGCCATTTAATTTCAGTCAGCACTTACATATTCTATTTTGTAACACAGACAAAGTGTTTTAGAAAAATAAAAAGGGGGTTGTGGCCAAAAAAGCAGTAAATTATCATATTCACAAACACAAACAATCCCACAAACAATACTTTATCAAATGATGAGGAAACAGCAATTTGCGGCAACACCTTAGACTTTTGTTGAAGCTGAGAGAATCATCAAAATATTAGTTATTTATAATCCTTTGCAGTAGTTTTCCTTCTGGACATTACACCTTTCTTTTAAAGTGTTCACATGACTTGTTATGGATTTTGACATGCAACATACAGATTTTTGCATTGCTGAGGATAACATTTAATGAGACAAGTTCCAGACAAATACTTTAGAGACTGGAGACAGAAATGAAGGTTGCACACAGAATTGTTAATTGTACATTGAGTCCTTTCTTCCCTATATTTGAACAGAATACACTTGAGAGCTAATGGATGCAAAACAAAAAAAACGCCATGAAGGATCCATGGAAAGAATGGCAGGGGCAGTTTAACGGGTATGAGGCACAGAATGAAGGCACCGGCCCTTTTTTATCATGCAGCTATACGTCTTCCTACTTCATCTAAAAACGAAAGGTTGTCAGTATTGGATAAATGTTTTAATGTATGTTAGACAGACTGTGAAGTGATTTTCATCTCAGTAAATGTTTAAAGCTGCATTAAGTGTTTTTTTTTTTTTTTTTTACCACTTTAGGGCAGAAAGACTCCCAAAAAAAAAAAAAAAAAAAGCAGAAACACAAACCTGTGACATCACTGGATCATTAACATATTAGCAAACAACTTCCTATTTGGACATACACAGAACAACATGGGTATCCTGTTGGTGCCATCCCTCTGACCATCGGACAAATCTTAGTCTAATATTTAGTGACCTTTGAGCTCTGTTCCGTTTCCACCAACTTCTGTGAAAGAATATCTTGATCTTTAACTTGCTAGATGCTAAATCAGTCACTGGTTTACTGAATATCTTTGCTGGGAAGGTGGGGTGCCGCAGTTGTATCTGAGCGTGTTTGCTGGAAACAAGTGCCCGTACTTTTATAGCAGGACAGGGCTCTCCAAGCATTTCGCTCGCATATGTGAGCAAAAAGTAGTGTGTGAATGTGTAAAATTATTTGGGCATACCGCTCTGAGTGACTTGGAGTTCCTAGGGATGCTGGTTTCAAACTGGTTCTAAATTTGTACGGACCAGCATTTTATTGTTACTGGAAGGGACCAGTGAGAGAGATTAGCGGATTGGAAGATATGATTATGGTGTTTTTACAGCGTCTCCTCTGTCTTTCGTCTTTCGCGCACTTCCTCCACACACACAGAGCAGACAGCAGAGCAGAGAAGCCGAGGACGAGAACATGACATCGGGAAAGTTGACAGCGATGATGCTTGTTACTGTACTTGCAATTAAACCTTAGTGAGTAAAATGCCAATAAGAGTAATCCGTCAAAACACCCGTTAAATGAGCATAAACTTTCAGAAAAGAAATATTTAGCTTTACCCACAGTCTCCCATCCACCACGGGTATGTGTTAACCATAGCAAGCTTGTTAGGCTAAAAGCAAATTGCCGTTGTTCAGCCTAATTCACCACATATCCTAAAACTGAGCAAACTCTTGTAGACTTTCTGTCTGGGACAGCAGACACCTGCAAACTAGCTTCTCCTGCCTGTATCAGTGGTTCCTCCCCAGCAATGAATCCACATAGTGACTGATGTCTATGTTCTATGTTCTTAACCCAGTGTTTTAATGTCAGGAATATTATTTATTTTATTTAGATTTTACATGCGTTACTGAGGAGATACATATTAATGGGTTTAGATGGTGACTTTGTTGTTGTAGATTTTGCTGTTGCTGCCCTAGAAATAGTATTTTTTTTATATTTAAAATGTAAATTATTCTAATCCTTTACTCACACTATTCTTTTTTTAAATTTGTTAGTAATAAAAAAAAAGAACTAATAAGAGGAGGATCAATTAAGCACAGATAAAGTATCGATAAGAGTAGTAGAATTGAGGATATCTGACACTCTTATTAACAAAACTAAGTGTACACAACATTCTGGTAGTAGCTTCTCATTTTTAGCTGGTGTTGATCGTCGCTTTCACCGGTTACAATGAAAATACAGTTCATATCAGCTGTCGCTAACTAACATGAACTCCATGACTAGCTTGGTACTGGATTCAAATTGGACAAAATGCCATCGAAACACCAACCCTATTTTCAGAGTCCTAAAATTAATGAATAGACTCTATGCTGTTTGAAAAGGGATGCATTAATGAAGCACAGTGCAACCTGGTCCTCCGAAGTACATCTAATATTTTTAAAGAGATGCATTAATGCTATTTCTTTTCTTGCCCCTAAATTTTTAGCTCTGCCCCTAATTTTTTTAATTTTTGGGCGAGAGTGCCCTTAAAAATGTAAGCATAGAGCCCTGCAGGGGATTGTTGACAGCCTTAACGCTCTACCCTATAGTCTATAGACAAAGAGGCAAAATAATGAGCTGAGTGAGGCTAAAAACCGCATATAGCTGCAGACTTTACTGTTAATTCTCAGTGAGATCAGCACTATGATCGACACTGTTACTTAATGCAGGTTTACTCTAATAAAGTCTAATAAGGCTTAATGAAGTGGCTATTTCACGTATGCATATGTGAAAATCTGACAGTTACCAAAATCCTATTCCCAAGGATTGTGGAGAATATATTTAAATGTAACATAACAAAGGCTATATTGAGTCTGTTTAAAAAAAATAACACTCCTTATGAAATGCTGCGTACAATATGTCATCAACCTAAATATCTTTGAACATTCTGGCTCTTTGATGGAGCTGTGCTTGCAACTTCTCCAAATGTGTCTTCATGCTGAGCCTAATTGTGCTCCCAAAATACTTTTAAAGCCCTCATTAATCATTTCTACTACAGCCTCAAAATTCATGATGCAGAAGAGGGAAAAAAATGTATCTACTGGTGTGCTGTGTTATTTCTTCAAAAATCAAGCATTTCATCGAGAACACGCTTATTGACAGAGTATACTGTCTCAACTGAAATATTCTTGTCCCACTGCAGTAAAAAATTAAGGAGGTATTCATGGGACGGAGTTCTATATCTCTAAACATAAAAACACAAATACAGAAAACACAGGGTAATATGGAAACAAACTTAGATGACTGCATTATTGTCAAGAACTGCACCTTCGCTGTTGGATGGGATGGAAGTTAAAAGTAATTCAGCAGTTTCTTACACTCATCCAACTGCTTGACTTTGAGAAGGCTTCAACAAGTGCATGATAAATAAGGGCCAATAAATCTGGGATGTTTAAAATATGCTTTGTCAACGCTCCAAGTCCTGGCTGACATTTATGTAGTGTGGTGTAAACGATAAAGGTTTGGCTCCTTTTGCGTTCGCTATTACTCTTTATTCAGCAGAGGGTAACCCAGTAGGTAATGGTCCAAAATGACATCTCCACTGTGAATGACAACCATGACGAATGTTACATTCCATAGACGTTGACAACACAGCACAGTACACGTGATGCTCCCACAAGCATGCTCTGGGACTGTACACTAGGTTTGCCAAGATGATGGCGCTGTCGTCATTATTATGAAACATTTTATAAAAAAAACTGGGATGACCCACTGCTTTATTTTCAGGTGTTTCGGATATGGTTAGTTCATGTAGGAATACTGAAATGTACTGTAGTAAGGCATGTACAGTTTGAAGAGTACTGCAGCTTTCAACTCCAATAATACCAGTAACCAAAAATAATGAATATATTTTTATACTTTTTCATCTCGTCAACTGCATCTGACTAGTGCAAAAACAGAACACTTTTTTTTCCCTGTTTTTGTTGAAATGAGAGAAACGATCCAGCCTCAGAGAGAACTGAAACTGTGTGCTATACACTTCAGAAGGAAAACATACCGTAGGCTCCAGGTGGTTCGCTCAGCCTGCATCTGGAAACGTCACTGCTCAACACTCATTTGCGTCTCAGAGAGGGTGGGAAGAGGAAAATTAAATGTCCATCCTCCCTCCTGCAAATCTAGTAATTTCTCATAAATTTGTCATTCGAGCCTTTACCTGCTTCTCTAGAAAAATATGACATCCTTTCTATGGAGGGACAAATTCCCATCTTTCCACCCCAGTCCTCTCTGCTGTAGAATCTTTGAAGTCTTCCAGTATTTCCACATTATTCCCCAGAATCAGGTGATTTCTCCTCAGGCAGGCCCTTGCTCTGCTTCCACGGTTTGTCCCTGTCTTAGATGGCATGGTTACTGTAGCTTATGTATGTCTGCTTGGAGGCCAGCACTGCAAGGAAAAGTGTAGGAGAAAGAAGAAAAGGGTTAAAAATGCAGTGGTTGAGATTCAAATAGACGTGAAACTGTAATCTTTCAGAGCACATGTTGGAGTCCAAATTGATGGGATGCTCTATTTATGGATGAATTCATCAATGAGAGCAGATTCAACCAATTATAATAGCAGGGTGTTATAATATAAAAATTGTATAAAAAGGAATGGCATCTCCTCTATCATTGTATTGCATGTAAACTGAAATGTGTCATTTGTGAAGTTGAAGACAGTAGAAATGTCTGTTTCAGAGGAAACTGTTATAGGTATGTAAAATAAAAATAGTTTAGGGCTGCAACCAATAATTACTTTTATCATCAATTAGTCTTCACATTGTTTTTGTCAAGTTCTCAAATAACTGTTTTAATCTATTAAACATCAAAAAAATTGTTTAAAAAATTTTCATCACAATTTTTTAGAACTCATATTGGTTGTTTTGTCTGAACCAACCCTGAAACTGAAAGATATTCAGTCTGCAATATTACACAGAGAAATCCTCATACTTGAAAGAATGGAACCAGATAATATTTGGCATATTGGCTTGAAAAATGAAGAGATGCCCATTAATTTTTTCTGTCAATCGAAATTTTACGATTGATTACGATTGAAAGTTATAATATTGGGGGGAAAAAAATTACTGTTGAATGTTACAAGTGAAGCACTGATTGCTTTTGCACATTTTAAAACTGCAGACATTTTAACAACATACTACCAATGAAATATTGATCAAGACACTGATGCAGAATCGGTCAGAATCACTGGCTGTTGCAATGGTCTTTCCAGTGTAAGTGCCTGCTATTACAGTATTCATGAAATCGGGGAAAACTCTGTCACAATTTCCTCGCAGCTGATTATATCATTACTTTGTATCAAAAAAAGCACTTTATACAGTCACCGAGCAGATCACAACATTGGTATAGAATACAATAGTAATCATTCAAATGCAAGTCTTTTACCACATGCAAAGACCTGAGATTTCTCTGTGCACCAAGCAATGCATGCAGCAGTCAGTCACTGTCTCACCACTTTGAATTGTAATTGCGTATTCGATGTACAATGCTATTAAGGCAATATGTGATCTGACTTGGCACCGTAAGAGTTGTCATCAATGTGTGATAGTAGTGCTCGTTTTTCTTGAATATTCTTTTCAAGTTTCGTTGAATTCGATCTCAGCTGCGATTAAAACACATAAGACATGTGACTGGAGGGCAGACCACAGAGGCCATAACAAGCCCAAACTGCTGGTCAAATGTGACCGCCATACCGTAAAGTACCTGTTTGTATGTGGGCCGTCATGCTTGTCTGCACACATGTCTATGTGCAAGTGTCAGCGTGTACCTGTGTTTCATTTTTTAAATAAAACTGTCCTCAGTGAGCATGCTCAGTGGAGGTAATCACAGTACAAATCTGCCAATCTGCCCACAGCAGCCTTGGCTGATTGAATATGTCTGAGGGGATGAATCCAATCAGAAGACAGCTGAAAGCCGGAGTCAGGGCAAAAGTGCTGTAGAAGAGAGATGTGTAATGGTAAACATTTCTGTATATTCGTCAGTGCCACGTTAGGTGTGTGAATGTGGGCGGCATTCTCACCATTTCATCCAAAGCATCTCTTCCAAAAGAAGCATTGATAAATGGACCTTATTTGAATATTTATGTGCTGCGAGGCCAAGATAAAGAATAGATGGTCCAGAAAGAATTGGAGCTGGCAGACCCATCTGTCTTTTCCTGTTCACTCTTATTGTTGTTGTTGTCCCATTACCACATATTCCTTCTTTTGTCAACAGGGAAACAAATTACAGGGGACACATGGCTATCGCTTGTCTCTTGCACTCAGGCAGAGTGGTGTCATCTTCCCACATTAACGGGCTTTACCATTCCGATTGGCCCTTTTACAGCACCGCACACCAATATTGTCTATCCAGGTTAATGTCTGTTGGTCAGGGGTGGATTTGTGAGGGTGTGATTACTGCCTTGTGCCATTCAGAGTGCTGTATTTTAGCCAGGGGCAGCGGGGATGCTTTGTGCGTAGTATACTGTTTGCAGGCACGGGTGTTGTGGTGAACATTAGCAGAAATTTTTCTGGGGGGAAAAAAAAGTGGTCATAAATAATAAAAGGGCAAAATCATTGTCTAATCAGGTTACCTGAGAGTCTAAAGTCCTTCACAAGGCTCCCTTCCCTCAACACAGTCTGACACATAAGCACAAAGAGCATTTGTTAGATTAACAGTTCAAACCAGAGCATGAGAATCAGCACCTATGTATGGGCTCTATAATAGGATAAGTTACAACAACTCCATTCTCAGGTCAAAAACAAAGGCATACAGTACATGCAAGTGTGGGTGCAGGCTTTGTAGTCCTAATACACATCATTCTGTACTGTTCAGCTTGTCAGAGTATAAATCAGGACCTTCAGTAATCGGAACATGTGGGGTTTCTTAATTGGATTTAAACCTGCCCCTACACAGGGACTGCCTACTCATATATTTTGTCCTGGTTGTTGAAATATCCTCTTTTCCACCACTGAGCCACCCGTGTCTTTCGTTGCTTTCAAAATCAGAATAGTGTGGGCACTCTGTCACACCTCCTTATTCATAAACCCCGTGTGGTGAGAGTTGGTGAGAATAGAACCGTTTTTCTCTCCCGTGTCCTCAAAATGCTGGATTATCCTGGTGAAACAGAAAAGTTACTTCCTGCCTTTTTGAAACACATTTTTAGTATTTCCAGTGTAGAACATAACAAAATTTAAACTATTATTGAACCTTGCCTAATCTAAGAAGAGTAAGATATTGTATTATTAAATCAATAAACTAAAGGCTGTAAGCGTTAGTTTGGCCTTCCACTGATCAATGAAATCCTTTGAATAATAGGGAACTGGGAGAACCCTAATCCTATGCTAGCAAGAGGCTAATTTGAAATCAGTTTCTGTTTATGTCATTGTCAGCGGCCCCTGTTCAAAGAGAAGCCACAGTGTAACAGCGCTTTAGCTTGCACTGAAACAGCACCCTAATTTCTCATATACTCATATAACGCTTGCTAATTTCCAAAACTGCTTAAGTGCAATATAATATTGCCATCAATTATGTTGTCACCTAAAAAGGAGTTAATTACTTCGAATAGACATGTTTTCTATAGCTGCTATTATTCTACACAAGTAGCTCATTGCATCAGCATGAAAATCAACTACTGGTTGAGGTCTTTTTTTCGCCTTTCCTGTCTCTTTATTGCTCCACCAGGCGTGATACCAACCTTGTGTTTCAAGACTTTCACAGAGTTCAGACTTGGCCTCTCCATTTGGCCTCAGGCCACCTTTGGGGTTGAACTTGTTGGACATGGTGGCTGCAGTGACCACAGCCTTCAGACTGCGCTTGCGCTTGGGCACGTTCTGCTCTGGATGGAAGAGAACCACGTACACCTTAGGCATGTAGAGCATTCCCAGCGAGACAGACGCACTGAGGCTTACGGAGATGGTCAGAGTTGTGGTCTGGATATACATCTGTATTGTGGAAGAGATGACAGTGGAGACAAAACAGAATCATTTGTTGAGGCCACCCTGAGTAATGGGCAGTGATGTTCTAGTTTTTTTTAGAATCTCATGTTAGGCTGATCACACAATATTGAAGGTTGAACCTGCACAGTTTGAATTTAGTCCATCAAGGAAAATCTGATTCACATCTATTATTCTGAGAGACAATTTTCTAATAAAGCAACAGAGAGAAGAATGGTTTCTGGGGCATGTGATGACTGAGGCTTTAAAAAGTCTTCCATGTATGACAGATACTGCAAGTCATATGTGAATAGCGGAGGATAATATTTTCATGTAAATCACAGCTTCTTATGTAGACACACTTAAGTTTGCACCACTCTCAGTATCCCATAATCATCACATAATAAGACATGGTGATGGCATACAGTGCCTTTTATTCCTATTCTTTCATTTTCATGTGCCGGGTTTATCACTCCTGAGCTCTGCTTTCTTTGGTTTGTTTGTGTATTTATGATATACAACTAATATAAGTGCTCCCCTAATGGGTGTCTATGTATTCTGCGTATAAATGTCTAAAATCCCAGGGTAAAAACAACAGCATAGGGATTGTGTACTCTCTGAAGCCAGTGACAGCTGCAACTCACAGCTGGGTAGCAGATATATAGCTACAGGCAACAACAATGGAGCAGAAAGAAACATCCTACAGCATATTGAAAGTGCCTGCCAGTGATTTTTCATTTATGATAATCATCCCAGTGCTCATACACAGTCCAGCTCTGATTTGTTGATGTAAGGAATGTAGTGAGTCGGTGCAGGGGCTGTAAAAATATAATAGGGATTTAAAATACTGATACATGAATATGAAATTCTTTGAATATTAATTGAAGCTGCCTAAACCAAATAAAGAAATGATATAGAAACATGATTTCTTCAATTTAAAGTTGTAGTTTCGTGAGCAAACAATTAAAACCCATCAAAGGAATCAGAAGACTTGTTTCTAAGTGAGCCGACTCCATCTTTTCACAGTACTCTACTTTCAAAAATATTAATTAGAAAAAAGAGGAAGAAGAGAACAACTGATTTATTCCTCTTGGATGAAAATTGCTGGGGTCATCTGAAGTTGGTGAACACAAAGTGAATAGTGTACAGTGGAAACACAGCTGGCAGACATCCTTCAAAGAGATCTGCCTGAGGTTTTTTTCTGACATTACACTCTCAGACATCACAAATGACTGAGTCGTTTGGCACGGGAATAGCCCACAGGGCCCTGAACCAGGCCAGCATGTCAACAGTTATAGATGAGATTTCCCGACATGGGGTTATGACATACATTGTTTGTATGTGAGCCTACATACAAACCATTTTATACAAACCATTTTAACTTTCAAGCTGAGACTTTTAAAAGTCTCAGCTTGAAAGTTTAAGCTTTAGGTAAGTGTCAGTTAGTGTTACTCTCGCAAGATAGGAGGTATTAATCGAACTGCATATGTTTTCAGTCGAGCATTCGTGTAGCTTCACTTTAGCTATCTTGAGTGTTTTTGTACAGGTGGGGCATTGATTTGTAGGGCATTCAGTCAGTTCAAGTGAGAAAGCAAAGATGTACAAAATGAAATAAATAGCATGACCTTTCATACAGTGACTATAATGATAAAGTAAAAAAAAAAAAAAAAACTATAGAGAATGCCTTGCACAAATTAAGTCCCCTTAAGCCATGTCAGTTGAGGTAAAAAGATGTCAGTGCAAAATGGAAGTGACGGGGTATTGTATTCTCTCATACTGCAAGCGGCACATGAGCATTCCTTGGCGATAGAAGGGGAGTGTTGTAATCTCCTGAGAAGATTACACGTGGCCTGGGGTGAGTGCGGAACAATATTGCTACCCCTCTGGGGTACAGAGTGGAGTCACTCTGTGAGGGTAGCCAAGACCCTTGTCCACTTCCATCGGCCCTGGTGACATAAATTTTCCTGACACGCTGATATGATTGCCAATCTGCTCCATCGGCACAGTGAGAGAACAGGGCTGGGGACAGAAACCATTATGAAGTTTCTTTGAAGCAGGATTGCTCCTTTTTGTCATTAAGCATCAAATCTCTGGTCCAGACAGCTGCCAGTGCTGTCCCTACCTATACGCAAAACATGTGAGCTGAAACACACTTCCATAGCTCTTCCTCCTCTTCCTCGTATCTAAATATTTTGGCTTAGGTTTTTCTGAATATACAAGAAATTACATTAAATTGCTTACAAAATATTTTTTTGTCTATACGTCCTGTTTGCCCCAGCACAACATGGGCCTTTTTCACAGCAGACATTTTGACATGTCGCAGTTGAAAAGCAAAAGTGAAAAATAACAAAATAAATAAATTCCATGCGGCTACCTTGGTTTCGGGCTCCTAGTATTGTACATGCGCTGGCTCACTGTCACGTTGCCGTGGCCTACTGGGATACTTGAATGGAATGGAGCCATCATAGTAATTAGTAGCACCTATGCTATTCCTACTATGACAAGTCAAAATATCTGCTGTGAAAAATGCCTATAGACCTTTTTCACAGCAGATATTTTGGCATGTCATAGCAAGAAAAGCAAAGATGTAATTAATAACATTATATATGACTGTATTCCATCCAGCGTGCTATTATTTTGCATACTTGCTCACTGCCATGGCTTACTGAGAGACTTAATTGAACTGAGCCATCGTTAATGAAATTTGTATCATGCTTTTCCTGCTATGATAAGTCAGAATTTCTGATATGAAAAAGGCCTGTTAACTCAAATTTGGTTTCGTCCAAACATAGTGTCTGGTTCTTTGGAACACAATTTACAAGGCCAGATCATAGTGAGCCATAGAGTATCAGGTTTTCAATTATTAATAGATGGGCTACTGAATAATGAGTATTTCAGCAAAGCATATACATTTTATTCACATTCAACATAATGGATTAATATTTAATGTTGTAAATAAGACAATACTAAATGAACAGGATACATTCCATCTGGGGAAATCGAAGTTGATTGCTTCTCAGAAAACTGGAAAATAAAATTTAAGTTTAGTGGGCCTTATTCAATCCTGATGTTTGGGTGTTTCTCATGATAGTTTATAGTTTGTGATTTTATTTTACAGCTAGACTGTCTAAAAAATTTTTTTTCATGTTGTATATCAATATGACCTTGATTGTCCAAATGCCAATTGGATTTTGTTGAAAACCTGTTAGACTGAGAGTTGAGTTCCTCTCTTAGTTTATCCACATGCTATTCCGTGGCAGAGATACAAATGAAGAACAGATTATTTGTATCTTGGCTGCCTGTTTCATCCCTGGCTGTGTTTATATGCTGATAACTTTAAACTGAGTGTCACTGTCAAATCATAAACCAGTTGACAGAATATCCTTTCCTCCTAGTATTGTATTCTCCACCAGCAATTTGACCAAATGGACTCTGGATTCTGCCACAAGGTGGTTCCATATTCATGGATAAAGTTGTTCTCTTTACTAGGCAGGCATTGTATTTATCAAAAGATGGTAATGCACTTTAGTAGTAAAAATAGTATTCTGGAAGAACGATAATCTCCGAACATTTTTGTTGGCAACTGGATAATGTTGTTAATGTTACTGATTTACTACAAGTATATTTTTTTTAAACTGCGGAGAACAAAAAGTGTGTCCCTCCCTCAAAGGGCACATTACCCATAGCCTTTGTCCAATAAACGCTTTCTATCTTTTAATAGGTGTTGAGGCATTTGCCTATACTATTATTTTATTAGTACCCAATGCAGTTTAAAGGCTGTCTAGTTTGTTATGGTGCAGTGCCATAGCATTCCCACACTGATGCTTGTATTGCAACCGGTAGTTTGACTATTCCACTCTCTGCTTTTTTAATGTACTTATGTATTGAACAAACTCAAAATTAGCACAGTTACAGCTAATTTGTGATTCAATTTCAGCTGACAAGAAAAATTAATTTTATGCTACTTCACAAAAACGCGTTATTTCTCTCTGTGTGCTTGAATGTGCAGTGATTGACTACTGGGCATTCCCACCCAGTGAAGCTGAATCAAACACACAGAAATACAATTAAAGAAAAACAAATCCAAGCAAACTTGAGGTGAAACAATTATCCTCAAAAGTTGATTTTAAAAGCCTTGTACTCCTCACAGTGGAGCACAAACCCATCTTCTCACGATGAATAGTGGCAGCATCCACAAACACCGAGGGTTATGCTACACAACAAACATAACTTGAGTGGCCATTTTCTTCACAATGAGACACAAAGGAACTATAAAAGAACTCCAAATGGAAAACTGACCTCCAGAATGCACAATTAAATTAATTGACTTGCTGCCATTGTGCTCTTTGTAAATACAGTGAAATTGGGGAAAGCTAAGTGAATGTATTGGCTTCTGTGCATAGATGTAAAAAAATACAATGTAAGAATGGGGCAAACTTTGTTGGTTATTTTACACTTCCACAACATTTCAAATCCAATATTTACCTTTTCTGCTGATTGTGAGGTCCCAAAGAAGATGGGGATGAAGGCAAGCCATACAATGCAGGTGGTGTACATGGTGAAGCCGATGGGCTTGGCCTCGTTGAATGTCTCTGGAACCCCCCTGGTCTTGATGGCGTAAACTGTGCAGGTGACCATCAGCAGCATGCTATAACCCAGCAGACAGATGAGGGACAGGTCTGATATATCACATTTCAGAACACCACGGGCCAGTTCAGGATTAGCTGTACGCTGGTCCTCGTAGTCGATGATGGCTTGTGATGGGTCAACACCAAACCAGATGCACACTCCAAGGAGCTGCACTGATATCAGGCTGAATGTGATGACTAACTGGGACGCTGGGGAGATGAACCGAGGGGCACTGACCGACATCTTGCCCTGCTCAAAAATCCTGTAGATCCGATTTGTCTTGGTAAGCAGTGCTGCATAGCTTATACTCATACCCAGGCCCAGGAAAATCCTTCGCAGTGAGCATATAACCACATCAGGTGTGGAGATCATGAGGAATGTTGTAGCATAGCACAGAAAGATACCCGTCAGCAGCACGTAACTCAATTCTCGACCTGATGCCTTAACAATGGGTGTGTCATTGTAGCGTATAAAGGTTACCACCACAAACAGCGTGGCCATGATGCCCAGGACAGCGATGAGAACAGGGATGACTGCCCATGGGGAGCTCCACTCCAGCTTGACAATGGGAATGGGAACGCAGCCAGTGTGATTCTCATTAGGCCGCAAATCAAAGCGGCACATTTTGCAGGTGTAAGTGTCTGCCTGATACTGGTAACCATCACAATTCTCGCAGTGCCAACAACATGGAATTCCCTTCACTGTCTTCTTGCGCTGGCCAGGACGGCAGGGTTGGCTGCAAATAGAGGAAGGGACTTCTTGTGTTCCACCAGGCCACTGCATCTCATTCATCTGGAGGGAAAAGTGTGAGAAAGTAAAAGAATTTGCTGAAATGTCCACAATACAGTGTTATACTCACACACTCATATACACCTTGAAACCCAAACAAGGTTAAAAAAAAAAAAAAAAAAAAAAAAAAATCTGTGCAATTATTCAGTATTAATGCATTTGGACAAGTTCATAATCACAATTAAAAAGCACTTTTAAACTAGGATTAAACTAACCTTTAAGGGTCAGTATATCAAAAACAGTAACACAATTTGCTACATATTGTTTCACTAGCTACATATTAAACCCACTACATAATGCATGAGGGCACAGTTCAGTTAACACATGGTAGATTAGTTTACCCACAGAGACTGTAAATGGGATATTTATGGCAGCTTTTTTTTAAAATTTTTTTATCAACACATCAATGTGTAAACTCACTGAATTATAACTGAACAGGAAATGACAGATGTTTAATTGCTTCCATGGAATGTTGTGCCTACTTGAGGAACGATAAGTAAATAGAGTCTAGTTTCCTGGCACTGCAGTCTCAACACAGTGCAATGCAGTATCATGTGCCTGGGCTGTCGCATGGACCTTATGTATTTTTATTACAATGCAGTTTGCTTAGGGCCTTATTAAGAGAAACGGGGTTCAGATAGGGAAAAGGAGTATTCAGCTATTCAAATAACCATCTGGATGGTCCAGGTGATAGGAGGTGACTGCCATGCAGGTGAAGCTGATAAGTTGATCTGTGTGCAGCAGTAACTCAGGACCTTGATATCTACATTAACTAATACCATACCTACAGTATGTGGATTAACGAAATAAAAATACTTGGGGGTTCATGTATAAATGAATCATAACAACATAAATAATGCATTCGCATTTGTTACCCAAAAGGTTTGGCATTTAAAACAAAGCAGTTTTGAAAGATATGCAACATTGCAGATCTGTGCTCCATGTATATGTAAATGTTGATGACGAAACTGGTAAATCTGTATCATTAATGACTGCAAATGTCAATCTAAGGTTAATGCAGAAAGATGGCCTTGTCTTTTTACTCCATTGTAGACCTATTCATATGAGCATAATTGTCAGTGGAAATGTTGTGGAAATGCCGTACAACACATGCTGTATTGAGCTAACGCATTTGTTAGCCTGTATGTTTGTAAATTTCAAAGCCAATCAGAAAGAGGTGGATTTATTATTATTATACTGTCGACTGTTGCCCTATAAAACCCAACATTGGTAAGATGCCTTCCGCATAATCTTTGGTAGCAGTGATAAATTATGAGAAGGTGAATAGATGAAGCTCGACTATATGTGACAATATTCGAGTTGCCGTAAATGTCACAGATAATGGTTGCATGTCAAAAGGCTGCTTTGGCAGTGTTGAAAAAAAATAAATTGAAATGAGAAAGTATGTTTTGAGATCATGTTGGCTTTAGGTACAATTGATGAAGGGTGCACTTCATTGCAGTTTTTTTCTTTTAAATAACTGTGACAACTGTGATAACCTTTCTCTTCCAATTCCTCCACACAAGACTGATGGTCAGAATAATCATTATAGTTGTTGAGGCTGCTGATTGTAGTTTTAATGCTATGTTCTTTTTGTATTTTCTTGTCAAGACTCAATGAGTTGAATTAGTAATGAAATGCCAAATAGCCAAATACGGGATGTCTGATGATAGGTCATTTTGGCTGATGGTCAAAGTCTAATGTAGATAATGAGCCCGATGACCAGCACAAAAATCTGCCGCTCACATTATCAGAAAACTTTCACAATCTCCCGGACATATTGTATCCAGTATTGAAAATATTCCTACGTCTAAGTGAAGCTGATCTGTCCAATGGCCAATGATCTTGTACTCTGTGGTGTTATTTGTGATCTGGTATTGGTAGATTTCATAGCGACCAGGAGCATCTCCATTCACGTTGAAGACCACTGGTGTGCCAGCAATTCCTGAGGATGAAAAAGAAAAGAGGATAAAATTTGTTATTGTTCTTTTAAAGGGCAGACTGTAACTTAATGCAGAATTCCAGTGCTGGACAGTACAGTAAAAACTCCTATTCTCACAATGCCCTGAGATTAAATGGGGCTACAGGGGGACCTCAAGCCAATGTTTTATAGTGTTGATGATGGGAGCAAAATAGATGTTGACAGGCATGTTGTCCTGGTCCTTTGAGTAGAGCCAGGCTTGCTGTCTGTTCATGTTCCCATATCATTTCACACTCCTTCATTCTGCTTATTGCCCCATTGCTTGTTATCCACAAGGTCCCCATTCAAAGTGGTAACGAAATGACAGCACTGATTTTGATTACCACTTTGAGGTCTCTCTCATCCCTCTGCTTCCCATTTCTGTCTGTTTCTGAGCCAACCCATAAACCCAACTCCAGCCTAAAACTTGTTATGAAATTGTGGTGTGAGGGAATGAGGACTCGTAGATGTAGTGATAAGAGCCCACCCCAGAGCGTCTCTGAGGAAAGGACCATTAATAGCATTTCCATTTTTATTTTCTCCTACCAAATTTGTTTTCTCTTCTTCAAATGCAAACTGCTAATAGTCAGCAATTCTGCATGACTATGACTGCATGTTGAAATGGGGTTAGAAAAATGCTATTAGTTAACTATTAGCAGAAATGTGTTTTTAATTGCCCCCAGTTACTATTTGTGTGTTGTGTACAATAGATTGCAGAGTTACATCAAAGGGATAAGAATGCATTTTTTTTTCAACAGAAAAAGGATATACATCATGCCCAGACCCTTGACTCAGTGTTTTCAAGCTCCTGCATTTTATGAAAGAGTTGTTCATGTTCCATAAATATTGACTATACTCTGCTCTGTCATAAGAATTATTCATTTGAGTGTTTTATTCTCTTTAATAGGTCACAGTATTGACTGTTGATCTTTCTTTGAACCTGTGAATCAGAGTTGGAAACCTGTGTCTCAGACTTTGAGACTAGACTTGTTTTTTCCCCTCTGACAATTTGTGTGTGTCAGAGGTGAGATTAAAACCCATAGGGTGTAATTGCATTAACACAATCCTGCTGCATTATCTAGAGGGCATGTCTGACAACAACAGGCAGTCATGTAATTATGAAGATTTTCTTGCCCATCTCAGCAATACAGGGAATTGAGTTGGATGTATTTTCCTACTAATTTGATTGCCTCAATTGATTAGTTTCACCTCTTAACTTGTAGAAAGGCATTGCAGTTTTCATGCACAGCCAGCAAATATTAACAAACTGCTTGTTTAATAACCAGGTCAAATTTTTGAGTAAACGCTGCAAAAGAAAACTCTTCAGAATGAATATATAGGAAAAACCATCTACTGCCATCAGCTGCAGCTCTGCACAAATGCACTGAAAATGAAATGGTCACGGTAAAATTATCTGTTAATTTAACTCTAAATGTGCTAAACTGGATTCATGACAGTGTGTGTACAAGACTCTATGTTAATTCTGTATGGAGAGAAAATGCGTGCAGGTCAGTGTGTAGGCACTGTATTATCACTAACATGCAATTTCAAATCAGATGAAAAAATATATAAACACGATTAACGTTTACGCATTGTAGTTGAGCAAAGGCTGGGAAACTGGGCTTTGGTTTTTGCATTCCTTAAATTCAAATTAGTCTAAATTTTCCCAGTAGTAACTAGTCTGCTAGTTGAAATTACAAACCTGTTGATGTTTTTCTTAATTTTAAGGCTTTTGTATTGAAGACTGAGGCACATTTGAAAGCTATACTTAACCTCTCTTAAGAACTGATAATGTATCCAAACAAAACAGTAATTTTTAGGATGTCATGATTGCAGTTAAACAGGAATGACCCTTCCACTCCATTAAAAGCCATTAGCCAAAAAGCCACAAGAAATCTAATGTGTTTACAAATGTTGAATAAAAACTGATCAAAATAAAATACGGATTTTGCTGCTGAACTTTAAAAGGGTGGAGGTGGCGTCATTGAACTCAATTGGGGCGGCTGTGGCTCAGGTGGTAGAGCGGGTTGTCCACTGATTGCAGGGTAGGCAGTTCTATCCCCGGCTCCCGCTGTCTGCATGCCGAAGTGTCCTTGGGTAAGACACTGAACCGTAAGTTCCTCACTTGTCAGTCGATTTGGATAAAAGCCTCTGCCGAATGAGTAAATGTAAATATTATGTAATGTAATTTCTTTGATGAGGGCATTTGCTGAAAACTCAACAATGCACGTTAAAGAAAACTGAATTATCATGCTTGTTTCATTAAATGCAAAGATTAATTTAAAATACCAAGATTCAGAGATGAAAGACGCTGTAATTTATCTCTACTCTAAATGGAGGCCGAGCTTTACATGGTTATTAGATATTAAATTGGGCAGAGTTAGGGGCCAATGCTGTGGTTGATTATCTTTTCAGAGTTCTCTCTTCTTTTATGACACTGACGTCAGGAATAGTTTAGTTACAAACTGTATTGTATCCTCACCTTCGCCTATTGCTTAATATTTCTAATTCACAATCCAATATGAAGGAGTATATACACGCTTCAACTTGAAATCTTATTTCTATATTATTCTATTATATATAAATTAGTAATCAAACCTCATGAAACCCGGCAGCTTTAATTGACTATGTTGAAACCCTGATGTTACAGCAAATCTTTAATCACAAGTTTAAAACTGTTTTCCTATCAGCTTTATGTCTTGCAAGGTTACTTTGCATTTTGCGTGAAACGAAATGTCTTAAGCAAAGCATTACCGTTAAGTACTGCTTAGTATGTACTATTCCTGAATGTAACCAGCTGCAGTTTCCTTCAGCAAATAATCATACCATGCATCAATAAGTAGTAACTTCATCTACAATATCTGTAGTGCTTGGGCTTCCTCTTTCCTTTAGTCAGCATGGATGACTATAGACAATTCCCAGAATACACTGGGATCATGTAGAGTTTGCTGCTGTTTTCCTACAAACCTTTTAAATTCTCCATCCCTTTGAGCCGAGAGACTCTTAAAAGCAAGGCAGTATTCCGGTAATGTGTAGCATTGATTTTTGTAGCCATCCTTGTTCTAAACCCAATGGCTTTGGTGCTGACAAGCATTCCAGTAAAATAACACCATAAATGAAGGAATACATAAAGAATTGAAGTTTAATTTTTTGACAAAAATCTGTTGTACAGGTTTCTGAGCAAAGCGCTACTCCTTTGCTAGGAAAATGGATCCGTCTTGTAAAACTAAGCAAATATGACTTCAGAATACAACTCCAAACAATTTTTGGTTTTATTTTTTTATTTTACACAAATGAGGACTGACCTCCTTACATACTAATAAGCACACACAGTAAAAGGTAAACAGTGTTTTGACTTTGAAGATGGGGCCTACAGTAAACACTGCAGAGCGCTGCAGAGCTTCCTTTCAATATCCATTAGGCATGAAGAGTAACTTCTGCAAACCGAAGTGTCAAATTAATCTTTTAACATCCGCAGCGATAAATGTCATGTTGACTATATTTGAAACAAAAAAAAACCATGTTCATACATCCCTAACTTATATTATTGTTTTTCAGTGTTTTCTCTGGTAAACACCATAGCATTCCTTACGTGAAGGTTGTTTTTCCTCAGTTTAGTTAGAAACAAAATTGATCCCTGTTGCTGCCAACTCCTACTGTCACCCTGCGGAGGCTGTACTACCATGTGCCTTCATGGAATAATGAGTCCAATAAGTCCTCCAAACTAGGCAACAAATTAGGTTGTTTGTCATGGTCTTCCAAAATGGCACATACAAGCTTTCCTGATCTGACACCCTTATCAACAGGACAACATTGTTCATCAGCACTCTAAAGTAAGACCATGATCTATGCTGGTTGCTATGGTTGAGGTCTGGTTAAGGCGAATAGATAAAGCCCGATTTTAGTTCTGAACTAGTTACCCTATTTTGAGTTTCCCTATTCTGATAATCAGGCTGAATCTCTGATAGACAAGTTGTCGTTGGACATTCAGTCTTGACTGGAACTGTTCTGTGATACAAACTGAACTGCGCTACAGGACAGAGACCATATTTTCTGCATCTTGCAGGCATCTACGGCTCCATATTTTCCTTTTTTTTCTTCTTACTTTCCATTCATGGTTTTGGAATTGTTAGTGGGCAAAACCAACCTTGGGGTTCTGTGCTTATGTTCAGTGTGATCAGCCAGATCTCGGCAGGTCAGTTTATCCGTACAGTGCTAACTTGTTCAGGTCAAGCACTTAGGTTGAATAAGATGTGTTGTTGTCAAAAGACAAAATTCAATTTTAGCCCAGCTTTAGATTCAGGTACTAAAACTACTTGGTCAACAGTAGGGAACTGTCATGTTTAAATAACTACTTGGCTGAGGTTAGGAAAATATTACTGTTAAAAGGAACCAGTTTTTGCCATTGGTAGTCAATAGGGAAACGAACAGCTGTGTCTCGTGTTTAACCCGGGTTGACCCGTCTGTCCATCCAAACTTCCTCCCTACAAGGTTTTTACCCTTATTAATAATGGGGCACTAATTCTGCCATTCTTCATCTCATACAAGAGCCATAATTCACATGGCCACTGGAACTTCTTGTCAGTTAACTTAAACATTTGTCGTATATGGCATTTGAGCAAATGACAAAGGCCATAATTTTTCTTGTGAGGAAAGTATCTAAAGTAACTAACTCCTTCATTTCCCTGACCATGAAGTTTTTCATCATGAGAGCCTAGTAGAGATTTAAACTGTTTTCCCCTAAAAATGTAGGGTTAGCCCCTGACCAACAAGTAGCAACTGTTGTGTTGTGTTCTTTGGAACATCCAGACAAATTGCAGGCACTGAAGCTGGCAGTTGAACTCTGGATTCTGCCACTCTGGACAAGTGTTTTTGTTTTTTTTGTTTTTTAATTTTCATGCTCAAGATCTTTTATTTTTTCTCATTTATTGTAAATTATTTCCGCTATGTACTTGCTGTGGCGCGACTGACCCTCACCCAACGATCCCACTCTGTAATTGTCATACAAATAAATGTATCTATTACTGTATAATCATCTGGGAGGGTGGAGCAGGTTTGAGACTGTGTCAAACCACTGTTCTTGCGTTCAGCTTGATTGCAGGAACATTCTGACCCTCTACTTCTCTGACGTACAATTATCTAAAGTTTTTAGAACTACTAATGCTGACCTAAGTTAGAACCCATGCTGCACACATGTTTATTATATCTTCTCGAGCCAGCAGTTGGAATTCAACCACACTTTGCTTTAATGACCTTATGTATACATCTTGTCTTGTACATGTAGGCCTATAATTAAAATTCAAAGTTTCAAAGTGCAACTTACTTGTTGGTGCAGTATATTGTAGTGTGTTAAGACTTTAAATTAATACCTAACTTTCCACATTCTAAATATCAGTTTGTCTACTCTTGTTGAATATCTTATCACGTTCATCCTCTTCAACACTTGTCATCTCACATTATGATTTCCAAAAGCAGTTGTCAGAGAGGAACAGCAGAAGACAAAACACTCTCAGTGTCTACAACACTAAGCTAACAAAGCCATTCCTGTGCAAATTGCACAAAAAAGTACATGAACTGGTCAGAATATGTACATCGTGTAGGCACTTTAAACTCATGCAGAAACAGGAAGAGAGCAAATATAGTCCAGTCAGGTTTTCCCCTTTAGTTGTTCCTCAGGTAACAAACAATTGCAAGAAAAAGAATAAGAATCTGTTTTAGCGGTGAAATATTCATATTTTAAAAATTTCTCTACTAACGTCCCTCATTATCATACTTAAAATGTTGTTGCATCATTGTGGAACAATAGCAGCTTATGCGGATGACATAAGAGGTTGTCTTCTAGGCCTCAGTGGAGGACTTACACTTAGTTTTATAGATAGCCAAAGTGAAAGTGAACTTCTGGGACTGTTTGAGACAGAAGAAAACCTCATTCAAAATAACAGTGACATTTGTACGCAAATAACTAAAATAAATTCAGCCCTGAAACATAATACTCAACAGCATTAGGTGTGGTTTGGGATTTCAGTTTTTTAGTGTCCTTTAATGAACACCAGTTCCCGTAAGCCATAGGCCATATAAAACATTACGGCTTGACAAAAGAGACGAGTCCGTGGGCCAGTTGAGGGGCCGTGGCTTGTAATAACAGCAGGTATGAGAGGCATGAACAGATGTTTTTAGAGATTTCAGCAGAGATTACAGCTGAAAAGTTGGAATGTTGAAACTGTTAAAATCACAAAGACGTCAAGCTCTAATCGCAAGTTTTGTAGAGGATATAGCCTGAACAAGACTGCATTTTGAAACCGATACTGACATTGATATATGGAAGTTTATATGATCTGATATGGTTTTATTGGTCAATAGTATTTTTTTTTAAACATAATATGAAACAATCTTGATGCAGATCCCTTAGATTTGTGTGTCTTGTTTTTTTTTTTTTTAAATACTACGATCATATACACACTAAATGGGAGATTTTACAGTTGAACAATCAACTTGTCAGCGGACAAACTGTGTAACATTGGCACTGTTTCTAAATGACCCCAACCCTAGTGGAGCATTTGTGTACTGCAATTTCTTGTTACTTATCAGCCAACAGCTGCGATAAGCTGATGTCGGCTGATATCGGCCAGGCTGATCCACTACTAGAGTGATGCCAATTTGTCTTGCAATATGGAAAATAAACCATCAGAGCATGTTTCATTTTTTCAGAAAGACCAATGAAAGAAATGCCTCATAAGGGATTGCATTAAGTTATAGAAGCTAGTGGAGGCTAAACAGGAAGTGACATCAAAACCTTGGCTCTCTATTACATTTTAGGTGTTCATCTGAAGCTTTTGCAGATAGTAGCTTATAAAATTCCATGGTCAAAGCTATGTGACCTGTTTTGTGTGTACATACAGTAAGTATATTTAACTCACAACTGTTTCTGGTCAGAGATAACGGCATACTAGATTTGCCAGTAACACTAAAAAAGTCGAGTTTAACTTTACTTAGGACAACCACTGGAAAACTACTGATGCCTGTTTTTGCCAGTGCTGTCTTTTAACTCTCTTCCCCCTCTCATTTATGTACAGTTTTAACTCCACAGCCAGTGCACTTCAAGCAGGAGATCTCTTGCGTGGGCAATTCAATGCTGACAAGATAAGGCGGGAAATCTCACAAAGCACAGCCCTTTGCACATCTTCAGCCACGATAAAACACACTGTTCCGCTGCTGATTGTCAGCCCTCCTACAGATCTCAGCCTCTTATACTTGCTGGTAGTAATTTACATTCAGTACCCCGATAAATGGAGACCACTGTATACTCGGAAAGCCTCTGCGTGAACATGTTAGTGAACCCAAAAATAGGTCATACAAGTTCGAGATCAGATGGCGCCACACAAATGCCTCGTAATGATACAGTTGTCCAAGAATGCTTTGGTAGAAATAAAGTGATTTCTTGTGATACCATATACACTCTTACTGAGTGAATGCTGAGTGAAATTGGTGGAACCTTATTTTTTTCTTCTTGTTTTTAATTGATAACAACTCATGCTTTATCTGCAGTAAATATACATGCAGCTGTGAGCCTACCAGGCTAGAATTAGGAAATACACACCTGTGAAGTTGACGTTGCGGATATACTTGAGCAGCAGCGTGCCGTTGATGGTATCCATCTTGGAGCAGAGGCCAACTTTTCCGTGACAGAGATCTTTGTGCATGTTGTGTAGAGCATGAGCCATGGAATAAACTGCGTCAATTACAAACTGTACCTTCCCCTCCTGTTCGTAGGATGAATCTTTCCCGATCCGCTCATGATCTACAAGAAAACATGAACAACGCAAAAATAACAACTCGTGAAATTTATGATATTTGTTCCCATGTTGTGTTTTACTGGCAATCATGACAGGCATTCAAGACTAGAATATTTAAATGAATGAAAATATAATAATATTCACAACAAAAACGCTGCTCCACAATCAGTCAAAAATGTAAGAACTAAATAAGATTGCTAGATGTGTAAAATCAAGCAAATGATAGCCTCCCAAGAGGCCTGATTACTCAATTGTGAACTCATCTTTTATTTTCACATATTTAATTTATTAGAGATTGGTGTTGAATTGTGCATGTTAACCATTGATTATGTGCTATTTCTTGTAGACATCAATCAAAGAATCCCCTTCTACAAAAAAAAAAAAAAAAATGGCCTCATGTCCAGCCTTTTTCATTATGGTGTGTCGATCCCTGATTAGACCCCCTCAAGATCATTCAACACAACTCTTTTGGTTCACATACCCTGATCTGCCTTTCTAATTGTAGTTAAAAGGCTTTGCAGCACTGCATAGCACCATGCCAAGATCTGAAGGTGTTTCAAATAGGTTAAACTAAGCACAGGTTTGTCAATACAAATATAGATTGGAAATGTTCTCAGAGCACTCTCAGGAGGTCTTGTTTATATGATCTCCTAGTCACGTGCCACCTCACATCTATTAATCAAGAGCAGAGAGTGTGATTGAGTGGTGGAGAAGGAGTGGAAGACACTGCAAGACAGGCCTAATCATTCTTCAGTATTAATGTAATTAGTTATGACAGGAGTATATTAATCATGGCTGAGGTTGTTCTAATGCTTTAAAAATGTGTTAATTGCCAAGCAAGGTTTCAATTAGGCTTGGTCCTTTTATTAGCCAATGCCCTGCCAGATGAGTTGAGCAGAAAGAGTACCTTTTAAAAGTAGCTTGAGTAGAAATATAGTTTACAAAAATCAGTCATTCTGCTGTAAGCAGCCTGTTTTCTTTTTTGGGTTTGTTAAAATTAATAGAAAACCTGCAGTATGAATCCAAGTCAGGACCTGTTTTTAGAATTTGTTTAGAATATTTCTTGTTATGTGGTGATAGTAAGCAGAGATGAAGGTAACTCTTTGTTTACTTAGTGACGGATAGAGCCACTTATTTGCATCTAAAGATTTCTGTGCCATCAAAACCTGCATCAGAGGGTTTTTTTTGTCGTTGTTGTTTTTAATCTTCATTTATGTAATTCTTAAATCTCAAAATAACAAAATGGTAGGAGAAATTAGCAGAAACAGGAACAGGACAAACGCTCACAGATCAAACACTGTTCTATATCAGACTTTAGTGCGGGTATACAGCGGTGATGAAGAGGGTTGAGTAAACAAAGCCACGCCACATGTGCACCGCTTTAACTGTCTTTTATTTATTACCCATTTGACTCTGCCATTCTTTCCTTCTAGTGTGCTGCTCACTTCCCTCTTTCTCTATCAAGGCAAGACTGAGTCTCGCAATCTGAATTTGTGACAGAAAGGTCCTTTGAGAGACACTTAAAATTTTAAATGCATGTGAATTACAGAGCAATGCAAACAAATCCCTCTAGGAAATGTGATATATTTTGTAATCAGAGACAGGGGAGACAAGTGATTGTTGAAGTTACAGATAACTTCTGATGCTTTTTTTAATTCTTTGTGACAGTGTCTCAAGAGCTTATTAATATCAAACCCAAAATCATGACATTCTGCAACGGAGATTCATTTGCATCGACTCAGTAGACGGTCAATGTCAGTCTGTTTCAACGTGCTTTGAAAGTTGATGCTTTTGTGGTATAATTGAATCCCCTCATTTTGAACTCTGCTCAACTTGAGGGGAAAAATGTTTGGAAAAGTAATTTGTATTACATCACCTCATTTCATCTTAATACCATTAAAGAATGACTTCAAAGAGTTATTCTGAATAATAGCGCATGTCAATAATACATAATGTGGAAAAGTGGAAATCAATTTGGTATGATAATAGTTGTGGGCAATTGTAGCCTGTCTCCTAATAACGGAGGAGTTCTTGTTGCTTTGACATTTGGTAATTATCATACACAAATATACAGTATAATTTAAATGATGTGCTTGCTGTCAACACAGGAGCAGTATTGGAGGTCTTTGCTCTCAGTTAAGGTTAACCTCCATGTTACTCAGCAAATACTCAGTCCTTTTCACTGTTTGCGTCAAGACAAGCACAACACAAGACAATGAAAACAGTGCCTCATCATCAGATAACAAAAACAAATTATAAAGCAGTTGATACAGGGGAATCATATTTTGTAAGATATCTGAGGCAGGAATTTCTTATCTCAATAGAGACACTTCATTTTAACAAGTGCTAGCTTTAAACAGATGAATAGTTTTTGTTTTTCTTGTTATTATCTATAAGCTCTCCTAGTATTTGCTCGTTTAGAGGAGGCAATTTAACATCAGTGACAAGGCTCTGAATGTTTAAAGAGCTTGAATATCGGCACTTATTCTGCAAATGTGCGCTACAGGCAAAGTGAAGCTGGAATAGACAGTCCATCTTTTTTTGTGGCTGTCACAGACTTTTAACCCCCCCCTCCTCTCTCTCTTTTTACACATACAGTAAATATACAGAGACATTATTTTGGCTCATTAATGGCATGATGTCTCAATGGTGTTGAGACGTTGAGACATCAGTGTCACAAGACCATTGAGACATTGGTCTTGAGACATTGCCAGCCAGAAGGTCCTGTATAAAGTTGCATGTCTGCGTTTTTTTCTTAAGCTCCAGTTTCCCCATTCAGTCCAAAGACATGCAGGTCAGGTAGACTGGTGGTTCCCAACCCTTTTGGCTTTTGACCCATTAAAGTGAAGAAATATGCGCTTGTGATCCTTTATCACAGGTTCTGACCTCATGTGGTATTTGATTTAAAACATTTTTATGGAAATGAACAGGTAAAAGCATCCAGTATTTAAAAAGAAAAAAATGACGAATATGTAGAAAAATCACAAGGCATAAACATAATCTTGTGCAGCAGTGTTTTTTTTCCCATTCTTATCCCTTTAATGATCATGTGGCCCCTTTAGGTTGGCAGTCACTGGGGTAGAATGAAAATTGTAGGTTGTGTGTTAAGTCCGTGTATCAGGGATCCAAACACAACTAGCTTTTTGGCGAATGCCACTTTTTTCACGTCAATTTGGGTGAATTGGTACGTACAACGCATCTGAGAAGACGGGATGTCAGTTTTTGACTGCCTGCATGGCTTAAGGCAAGAATCTCTTGACGGTATGTCAAGCTTGGAACTGTTCATTAGCCTGATAAGGTTGAGTTGTTTTGATTTAGTGAACATTAAAACCTAACATTAGCTAGTAACTGTAACGTTACGGACGTTAGGGCTCTGGGACTACTTTAACGTTACCAGCGTTACCATTTTGCCGACGATTACAACATAAGTTGAGCGCCTCAGCCTAAGTGCCAACTTCATGTTAACGTTAGCACCTGATGGTTCCATTTTCTTTATGCTAAGATAATATTGGCAAGGCTAATACTGTCATAACTCCAATGTAATTAAACAATTTGCTTTTGGATTTGTTTTGGAATTTGAGACTAATTCATGAGACAACGGTGTACACATTTAGCTAAGATGGACCTACGCTACTTTCGATGTAGTCAAACAGAAAACTTGTTATAGTAGCCTTACTATGTCGCTTGAGAAAAGGGGCAAATGCCAAGCTTAACGAAAACGACAGAAGCGGAATTGAAATTACCTTGTCAGAGTTTTTCTTTCAGTTGTAGTGGATTTGAAATCAATCTATAAATGTCATGTCTAAGTCCTGTCTTTTAACTGACCAAACAGCAGTTGCAATAACTGTACAGCGCCTGTGACAATGTAAATTAACATACTGTATAGAACTGACTGTAATGTTAGTGTTACTGTACCTAAAGGCTAAATTTGTGAACTGTGTTAAGATTTATCAACTTGTAAACCGTTGCCATGTTTATGTCAGATTTTATCTTCTATATTCTTGGCCTGGTCACAGCAAGAGCACAGCCAATAATTAAAAAGACTTTCTGGGGAGGAAACACCTGTTAATACATATATAAATTTTGTCTAACATCATATGTCAGTATCAATGTATAGGCTATGGTGTAAAACAGTAAAACTGTTCATTTTGGTAATTTGAATAGAACAGTGAATTAATGAACTAACTAATTAATCAAAGTTATAGAAAGAATATTGTCTAAATATAATTTCAAATTTTGCTTTTTAACTATGGTTTTGACAGGTTGTTATTTTTATTTTTTTTTGCATTATCTGAGTAAGAAAACAGCTGCAAATCTTTGATCTCAAAGTTCCTGTGGATGAATAAATCTTTATTAAAGTTGCATCTGCAATGTTTAGTTTTAGCTAAGGCTGCCCCCAACAAGTCGATAAATCGATGCATCAGTCGAGAAGACCCCAGGTCGACTGTGTAGTGTGAGCTGCCTCACAATACACAGAGCAATGCAGTAGCAACAGTGTGGCGGGCTGTAAACTTTACAAATCTCTTGTCTTGTCTTAAAATGACCAAACCACAAAACTAACTGTGATGAAAGTAGAGAGGAGTGACGGAAATAGACGGTAGCACAACTTGCTTCTGTTGGCCGTTCCAATACTCTCTCTCAAACATACTCTATATTTAAAGAGTTTATTCCTCTCAAACATGGCTTCTTTGAGAAGAGGGAGAGTGACAGGATGTTAAGAAGTGCCGCAGGAAGGTTAGTTAGAAGTGAAAAACAAGCAATTATATGAATGAAGCTTAAACCTTGCTGTTGTATCTTTTTATCAATGTTCAAGAGTGTTCAAGGCAACCTTGAGACTCTGAAAGAACACAATGCTCCAGAAAGCTGCAGGTCACACTGTATGTTCTTGCCATCAGTATTCCTTTGAATGGAGGCAAATTGTTATTTTTGCCTTCCTTTCATTCACGGTAGATCAAAAATTTCATTTTCTTACTCCTGCACACCTATTTCTTTCTTTGTGATGCTGAAAATTATAGGCTATCTGTTCAACTAAATGTGCTTAGATGATAAAGCAGACCGGATGGTTCTTTCAGTTTGGGTTGGGCGTAGTTCATTTTGTTCCACCGTAGGCGAGTCAACGACACATTCAAGCCACATTTCAGAATAATGCATGATACTATGTTCATGACTCACAATATTTTTTTAAAATGTTTGAAAAAAATTAAAAGGTGGGCAAATCCTTACTTGTTACTCTGTTGGCATTCGGTGTGTACAATATGCGTGTAGACCATTCTTAATATTCTCAATGTTTCTTGTATTTTTGTGCAAAAAGAAAAGAAGGTCTCTTAAATAAATAAATAGAAAGAAGGTCATTTACGCATTTCATCTTCCCATAGACTATAAGCAACATCCGGTGAATTTCCATGTTTATAAAATGATTTTTTTCTAAACTCTTGTCGGGTTTTACGTCAAATCTATAAGTTTAATTTTTTAATTATTTTTTTTTCCAATTGTAAACTGTTTGTATTTTACGTTCAGTCCAGTTGTGCCACGCTAGCAAGGTTCTAGTTATTTCTGCTGAAATTTACTTTTGTCATCATGTATCAGAAAACATACAATAATGTAGCGCTAACTTTAAGCAACTGTGTGTTTGGGGCAAACCCTCAGGTATTGTCTGCCTTTGGTTACATGTATTTTCCTGGTATGAAAGATGAGAAAGTCTCTAAAATAATACTTAAAATGATTTCTTACTGTGGCCCTATTGAGGGGCTTGACAAACTTTGGTCGACAGCCATAACAAAACCCTCTCATTTTTTTCTTTTGATTTAGAAGATTGGGCATCAACACCCAGAGAACAGAAATAGACTGCAGTGCTTGACAATGCTTCCCAAGCCATGGTCGGTCAGATGAAGTGAGCTCACTGTTGCAGCTGTGAGCTATGGATAGCAATTGAGTTTTTCTTGCTCTAAATGCCCTTAGAACATGAATTTATTAAAAGAAATGTCTAGGTATAAGAAATTTGGGATAGCAAATTACTTTTAAATGGGATACCACCCTTTCCTGTCATACAATGCAATTATTCTAAACCACTGCGGGTCAACAATAATTTCTGCACAGTGGAGAAAAACACCTTTTTTTTCTTTTCTGGTTCATTATTTCTCCAAACCTTGAGATTTGCATTGCATCTCCAGAGACTCCAAGAGCTGTCGAACACTGTTTAGTTGCACATGGTGTCCTTGATGTTTTCAGTGAGCTATGGGCGTCAGATAATTGAGCAGGCATGTGCTCGTGTCTGGTAGCCTTGATGACTCATGTCTGCAGGGATGCAACGCAACAGAGTGACTCAAGCCAGTTTGCTTCACTCAAACTGTGAGCCTCAACGTGTGCTGAAATGACGTCAACAAGAGGCATCACACCTGCGGAGGCTGTCATCTCGGCCAACAGCCCAGCCAGACAGAAAACTTTAATTATAGGAAATACTGCATGAAATGACTAGGCTGTGGGCAAATTGCTCTTCTCCATATTCTACTTCTTAATATGTTACATGTTACATGTATGCAAATTGAAGTGATGCTTTTAGAAAAAATTGCCATAGAGAAATAAAGCACTGTCATGCTTTTATGCAACAGCATTCTCAACAAGCAAATTTGAAGAAGAGAGTGTCTCAGTGCACCGCAAAATAATTATGACCGATGTGTCAGCCTTGCTCCTTACTGACCAATGCATCTCTAATGACAAGGAGAATCTCATGATACTGTGCAGCATCTTTCTATTGTTGCCGATTTGTCTCTTTCTTTTTTCCCCCCACAAATTCAGGCCCTGTATCAACCACTTCTTGTTCATTCTGCTCAGCAAAATGGGATCATGTTTTATGGGTCAGTAGTGTGAAATAGTGTGATGTACAGTGAATGGTCTGAGCAGATCAGATAGCAAACTTGAAAATTATTGGTTTCTACATAGCATACTTTTAAGGTAACTCTCTGTTTGAATTTCCTGTCGACGTCCCATGTCTAATTCGTTCCTGTAACCTGGACTTTCTGGTGTTCCTACTAATTCTGTGGTAGAAACAATAATCCTGTTCTTTTTATGATACCGAGAAAATAGAAATATCTAAGAGGAAGAAAGGCAAACTGGTAGTGCCCTTTTAAAAGGTTGATAGCACAGTTTTCAAATTTGAAACATCGAAGCAGCTAACTTACATAATGCTGATAATTTCTTACTTCCACATTTGTAACTATTAATTGTATTTGATATATCTTTTTCTTATCGCAGAAGTACTTTACACTCCAGGAACTCCAATCAAACTCGTTACCTAAATATTGCATTATGTTTTCCAGGCACAACTAGTCGAGTCCTCATCCTCAAATCCTTTTGTCCTTGAATGTTAAAAGTGACCTGCTGCTTGAGAATACAAAACAGTATGTAAGCTAACGTTACCTTTAGCTAACTAGCTGTAGCTAATTAAATCTGCTGGCGACGATTGTGATTTCAGCAAGAAATTACAAACCCGCTTTTGTCTACCTCTGTGTGAATTCAAGGATCCATTATTTATAGGATTATTAAGAATTTTGAGTAGTAAAGTTTCGACTGGCTGCTGTTGTCATTGTAAACTGCGTGTGATGTGTGAGAATGGAAAGCTTGACAGGTGCAGCAGTAACTTAAAGGAGCAACGCTTAACAAGGTCAGTTGGCAAATTGATTGAACATTGTTTTCCTAATCATTTCTAAATATCAGTTCAGTTATAACAATTGCCTATAGTAATTTTGACTTTTAAGCGATACACTATCTTATATTGTAACATACATGTGAAGAATTAGAGTAGGTTATGACCTGCGTACAGGTACTCTTGATAGTATTTTGCCACAGTCTGGGAATATCCATACAGAGTAGTAAAATAACTTGTGGCCTGGGGATGACAATGTAGATCTGAAACTACAAAGTCAACCTCGGCCTCTGAGGCAGCAATTACAACAGCAGTGGCAAAGGATGCGGCAATAGCATGGGAATTATACGTCTGCACTCTGTGTTGTTTTCCATGCACTCTAAGTCAGATACACTTTAATTTCTCAGTCCTGGAAGATGATCTGTTACTACCCTGCTGTTACGGCGCATAAATCAGTTGCCAGCGACTTGTATTGTGCGATTAAAAGCTTTGATATTACACAAACATACAATAATTACATGCCCATCTAATCATGTTAGTACTTTAAGAATATAATTTTCCATTCCCCGGTGGTTGATTACAGTCCTCCATAGATTTTTCAAGCAAGGAATTTACTTTTTCTACTTATTAAGCGTGTTATTAAAAACACTGTTAACACTGTGTAGGTTTTAAGTTTCTCCTAAAATTTTTCTTGTAACTTTTTACTTTGTATACTATGCTTGGTCTATACAATACAGTATTATAGTGACTAACAAACACCAAAAGTGGGGACAGGAAATGATTGTGCTTACAAAAGGAACAATTGGGAGGGTAGTTATAGTACTTGCAAAAGGCTCTGAGTGAAATGCCTGCACCTCATGCCTTTCAAAATGTACTGCGCCCCGGAGGCTACTCGGAGGAAGAAAAGGGGCTGCAGCAATTTAGCTCATAAGCAGCCACCATGACATGACAACTGATAGATACAGAAATCATTTAAGATTACGTGCGGATTGTTGGAAGCATCTTTCTCTTTTGCCAAGGGACGCAGTGTTGTTAAGAGAGTGACAATTCAATCTGTGCTTAATTGGTTAGTTTTGCCTGTTCGTCTACTGTACCAATTTAGTTTGTCTCCTATGGTGTTTGTTGACATTTTGAGGTTGCAGTGTCCTATACCAGCCAGATTAGGGAGCCAGAAAATAGAATTATACATGATCCACTGACAGCAAGACTCAACAATAAAATGCAGTGTTTATTATGTGATGTCCTCAAACAAAAATAACTAATCTTGTAATTCTGTCACTTCGGAAAAATGCTCACATTTTATCTACAGAGCTACTATACCATCTCTTCTACACATTGCGCTGATGCCGCCATCCCCATATGAGAGTGCTGAAATATCTCCAGAGGGCTCGAACAGTAACTTGTGGTTTCTGCCCATGCTATTCTGTTTTATGAGGATCACAAAAAGATCCAATCGCAACTCATGTGCTGCAAGTGCAACATCAGTTCTCTAAATCTCAAAAACGTTTCCTTTCAGAGAAACAGTAAATGGATCTCCCATGAACCATATGAGGTCATTTGAGTTCAACAACTCTCAAGCTGCGTACTTTTCCCGTATTCAATGTCAGTATACGCTTCTTACTACCATATTAAATAATCACCATCGTGGTTCAACAGTAGGCAGTGGAGTTTGATCTTCAACCTTATTTTCACTGAAAGTCTGCAAATGTACGAGTATTTATGTTGCTTTTTAGCCAAGATAAGTTTTTGCCATATTCAATTAATTTCGGAAAACACTGTCAAGAGCAGTATACCTTTAATAAAGAATATTTAAATTATTAAAATGTGCCTGATATGTGATATTCTCCCACACCCCTACAAGTCACTACATTTAGTTCCAATTTGAAATGTTGCACCAAAAACACAAATTTAGGAATGTGAACGGTGGTTCGCACCCTCACAGTCACATTGTGACGCTTTAAAGGGAAACTAAACCCTCAAATTCTGCTAGAACCCTCTCATGCAGCATATTTTTTACAAAGTAACAAAGGAGTGGGGGAGCAACGACTGTAGGAGGCATGGCCTCGTTGCGGCGTAGTGTGTAACACAGGGGGTCAGGGTACCCGGGAATGACCGACCGCTTCTCAGTGCAGCATGGACAGCAATCTAGAGCTGATAGTCAGAGTTAACCAGCCATGAGCAACTACTGTTAGACATTTATTGTGCTTTCAGAGAGTTTCTCTGTGGGTGTCTGTCTTGTAGCTGAGTTAGCAGCTCTACTATGAGACGCTCTCCCGCTGTTGGTGTGTGTGTGTGTGTGTGTGTGTGTGTGTGTGTGTGTGTGTGTGTGTGTGTGTGTGTGTGTGTTTGTGTGGGAGTGTCAGTTCATAGCCATAGCCATGTGGTTTATTGTGATTAACGTTACTCTTTGTCAGCCCTAAATAGCTTGTTATATCTGAATATAAGACAGTTATCGGTGGCGCCATGTGTTGTGTTTCATGTCACTGCAGAGGAATAAATCTCGTTCATGTACGACGTCGTCTTTCCAACAAGAGTCTTTACCAAGAAGAATCTATGTGTTATGTTCACAGTGGGGGGAAAAAAAAGAAAAAGACAAAAAACAGATATCAGATTTATCTCCAAGCTAATGTGGTCTCATTCTGCCAGTTGCAGGTGACAGTTATAAAGGCTGTTTAAAAGATTGAAGTTGCCTAACATTACGTACCAGGTTACTGCAGTTAATAAGCTACTGGTTAATTGCAAACTTGTTTAGGTAATAAACACATAAATGTCTTCCTTAGTGACAAAGATTATGCTCCCAAACTGTGATTTTATAAGGTGTACTTCACAAAAAGTAAAGTGTTGATCACATACTTTTATACTGAGTCATTCTGTGAGTTAATATAAATAAAGATGAAATTTACTAGCCTGTAGATTGATATTGTAGATGGATAGCATCCAATAATTCATGAAAACCTTGCCATTGCCAAATGCCCTCCGCCAGACATTTGTTTGTAACAATGTGCATAACTAAAAAATGTGTTTTACTGTGTGTTTTTGTAAAGAGCAAACAGTTTGTGTGGACTGGACTAACATGAGCAGTGTCAGTTACGAATTCTGAACAAGTGAAGGACAGGTGCAGTCCTCCAAACAGCTGGACATTTCTGAAAGGAAGAGAGCAGACAGCTTCTCCAGTGCTGGTATTTGTGTTGTACAATATGTCAATAAACAGATGGATATGTGAGGAATATATTGTCATTTGAAACATTACAGTTGCCAGCCTTAAATCAGTCAGTCTGGATTACTTGAGATGCAGTGTTGCACTGCGCAGTTGGGTGGGACATGGACCTGGAGACTCTACTGATTTTAATGACCTGAAAGCTTGTTTCTAATGGGCTGATTGGATTTTCTATTGATTATGTTTTCAGCACATGTGGTGGCACATTTTTGTGATTGGTATTGTCACCCACTGCAAATTGAACCAGCTAACAAACGAGTAATGGGAACATTAATTTCTCTCAGATGAAACTGGAGAGTCCTGTTCACTTATCTACGCCCATTACATTTCACCTAAATCAGAGAAGTGTGATTGTTTTCTCCCAGATGACAAATAAATTTAACCAATACATACCAAGCACACACACATGCACACGCACAGAACACACACATAATGTATTCACAGCAGACCCAATCAATATACTTGGTCATTGATCGAGTGCTTCCCATTGTGCCTTTACTGCTATTAAGTGTACACTCACTTGTGCATTTTTTGATGCCAGATCCTTTCTTAACAGCATGTCGACTAAGCTTGCACTGGAAGTTGTTCTCCCAGAACTCTGCGAACCAGATATTCCTTCGGTTGTTCTCTAATGTTCGGCTGATGAAGTAGCGATCAAAACCTGAAAGGAATGGGCGACAGATGCTGTTAGAATTTAATCTCTTACATTTTCGACATTGAATAAAGCTCTCTGTGTCAGGTTAAGGTAACTATCCATTTAATATCCTTTGTAACCAAAATGTAAACTCTGTTGCTGGAGGTTCTAGTCGATAACTTTGCCTATGATTTCAAATGAGCCAAGGTTTTATTGTTTCTAAAAGCCCAGCTTAAGACTTACTAGAGCAGAAGCAGTAAAAAAAAATTAAAAAAAAAAAACCCCAAATCCTATAGATTGCTCTTAGCTTAACAGTGAAAACAGTTCAAATGAAGGCACAGTGTCTGAGTATTATTGGATCTTTTAGAGTAAATGTAAAGGATTTTCATTTCACTGTGCTGACTTTGCTGAATTGTTATATGCTATCCATGGGCTTTCAAGAACATTATTCAAGAATCCAGTTCTGCTAAATCTTTTAAAGCCTTAGAGGAGTATGTAATTATTTAATAGCATAGAGACAAACACTAGACTTTACTGTATTTGTTGTTTTCACATGGCCACATTAAACTACAGTCTGAATGCATACTTTGTTATCCCTCGGCAACTTAATTCATGCTTTACCAACACTGTTAAAAATCAGTAGCCCTACATTTACAATGATAACATAAGGAAAATATACGTGATATGGTATGTTATTGATTTAATCAATATGAAAGGTGGGGAACTGTGATGATTAAACACTTTATGTCCAGTGTGTCTCTAAGTGGGGGAAAACGGTACAAAGTAGAAGCGCTCCACAATGAAATCATTTATTTTGAATGTAAAAGGGAGATATGATTAGTGGAGGGAAACATTCAATACTAATAAGCAGAAAAGTGGCAAAAATACCAAGATAAATTTTTGTTATAAAAAAGTTTAAAAAAAAAGTAGTAGTCGTGAGCACTTTGTAAGGTAACCTTAGGAAGTATGTTATGAGTACCTTTGATGGACTGTCGTTTGGGTAGGATGGTGACGGCGCCTTCTGCCATTTCTTCCTGGTTCAGAATTGGGGAGATTTTGGAGCCCCAGCTGTCTGAACCCACCCAGATGAAATGGCCTGTTTGATTGGCTTTCTTAGCTGCTTGAAGGAGCCGCCTTTGTGACAGAGAAGGGGAGTGATGTATAATTGGACCATGTGATGTTCAGTAGTCAGTGTTTTTATTTATTTCTGATATATTTCATTGCCCATACGGTACAGTGACATATCACCCATGAAAGAATGTTGCTACTTAAATGCACTCTAAAGAGGAAGCGTAGCTGCTATACAGCTGATTCCATGACTAGAATATTCCCTTCTGGGTCAGATAAAGTTGTCCTGAGGCACTCTGCCAACATGGGCACTCTGTCCATCCCCAGGGAAGTTCTTCCTGGCTGTGGCAGCATGACACACTTGCCACATTTGTCCAGGCTTGTTGCCAATGGAAGTAAGTTTAGGGAGTCGTAAAAAAAACTGACAGCAACCTCTGCTGTAGCAGCAGAGTTAGATCAAGAAAGCTTGAGCACGGCAACATAAAATTTAAAACCAGCCACCTGGCATGTAAAGCATTACTGACCCTTATATTGCCTCAAAGATGCTAGAGTAAAAAATAAATATTAAGCATCATATTGTAATGTACAAAACGTCAGCTTTTTTACATGGCAGATACCTTTTAGCATCTAATATAAGACTTTGCAGTAGCAATGAGAAGGACGGTATAACCTTGTAAATAATTACTACAGGTTTTTGTAAAATATGAAGTGGGTAAGCAGTGACTCTTCCTACCAACTTTATGTCTCTTTACCTTAGTTTTATGACCCCAAGGATTTATGTTTGGTAATGACCTTCCCTGAGTCTGGTCTCCAGAAATTTGGTGAAGTGAGCATGTCTTAAGATGCAATTATGTGCCCCCATGTAGGAAAAATGAAAGAAATAGATTCGCCCACCATCAGGAGATTACATACAGTAACAGAGACATGACTAGACGGTCTGACAAGTCTAATGTGAAAATAACACAGTGGGAGGTGAAGGTGTTGTCAGGGTCGTGGAAGGGCGTACCCACTTCCCTGCAACTTTGACAGCCCAGGTTCAGTTCCCATTTCACATTAAGTTCTTTAGTGTGAGTAAAATTGTACTTATGTTACAGTAAAACCTCTATGCCACCTTAAATAAAGTTTTTACTTGTTTGTTACTTTGCTACTTGCATAACCTGTTTTTTTTGGCCACTTGGTGTAATCACATTACACATTCATTTGATCCAGTGTTGATGTAAAAATATTCATTATAGAAGCTTTAAGTATTACCTGACATTTTACCTTACTAAACCACTGAAATTTTCAGGGGATGAAAAGGTCGAAATGACAGTTGTAATTTGTTTTATCGTTAAGTTTTCACATGATTAGAATACAAAACCAACAGTAGTTTAATTAAATAAGTTTTAATTAGTTTTAATTTCATTTACTTTTTTCAGAATTTGTAATCATCTCACTGAAAGTTATGAGACCGTGTTGTTGTTCCCACAGAGCAAGTACCACAGTACTGGACAAACCTACCTACCTGGCTGGATTATGAAAGGCTAACACAGAAACATTATTTTACTTACTCTTTATAACCTTGGAACAATGCAGTATATGTATACACAGAAACTGGTTAAGTATCACATTAAAGGGCTCCATCAAAACAGCTCTGGTCTCTTATACTTTCTAAGAAGACAATTTTTGGTTCTTATAAGGCTGCTGCCAGCTCACACTGGCTAGGTTGAAGGATAGAGCCATAATGCAGCGTTGAAATCCCCCCTTGGTTTCTGTAATTACTATATATCCAGGCTATTACCCGTTATCAGGGCCGGATTAAGTCAATGAGCACAGGGACTTCTGCCCTGGTCATCATCAAGAGACCAACCCAAATCACTGCCCACTCCTACTAGGAATACAATGGCCTACTAACTGGTTGCTGGGGAACATTTTCCCTCACAAAGCCACAGCAGTGCTTCGTGTGTTGATGCATCCTGCAGCTAATTAATACATTCCTAACACATACTATCCGTCTTAATAGTAGATAATGAATTTAAATTGATTCTTTTCTGGTAACAGTACTTTAGTATGGTATGGTAATATTCAAATAAATGGGGACAGCAGACCAGATGTCGAATCAGATGATAAAGCTATTGGTCAGATAGAAAGGACATAGTGGAGTGGACAAAATGTTAGAAAACACCTTTCGATATGGGCTAATGCAGCTCAAAATAGGTACAACACCCTTATGAAATATGGCTTCAAAACTGACCAGTCAACCCCTCTCTGACACAGCCTCAACAAAAAATAGCAGTTGTATAGTAATATCACAGTGTAAATATACTATGTTACAAGTTACGTTCTGGCATTCAGAATTTTAGTTAAGTACAAATACATTAGTTTTTCAGCCAATTACACTTAAATTATCTAAGGTTTTCATTATGTAGAATCAATCAATTATCTAGTGTTATATTATTATGTATATTCTTGGATTATTATTATTGATGTGTTAACATGCAGACAGCATTTTATTGTTGCAGATGTTGGACAGTTTCATCTATCAAAATGCTTCACATTTTATTTGTCGAACATATATTTTCAATCTAAACTCACAAAGTACAGTACTTGAGTAAATGTACTTAATTACATTCCACCACTGGGTAGTAGTTATTTGCAGGTAGCATTAGATCGCATTATTTTTCTGTTATCTCTGTGTTCAAAACTGCTTCACTTGCCTGTAGATACCTGTGATAATGTCTTCAGTGACAAGGTTAAGTAAATGTGAATACACCCAAATATAAACATATTTGCCATTTATAACTTATAAATATTAACATGTGGGTAGCAGACTGTATTTTTCAAGATAAGGGCAATTTCATTTCCTTATACACACAGGAGACATTTGTGACATTTTAACATCAGCTTCAAAGGCAGCTTCAGGTAAAGACATTACTAGAAAACATTTAGATGTTAGCAGATTTTGCAAACTCTTAAACTGCCTTACTTCAGCTTCTCAAAACTCAGTGTATTTTCATTTAAGGAAAAAAAGCAAACTAGCAGGTACATTTTATTAAGCAAGTATCCAACAGTTGTAGAGAAGAGTGAGGTTAAAAGCTATGGTAACTGACAGCAATTAGGATTTCACTGTTCTCACCTGATGTCATCCTCATTGGCAAAGATAATGACTACTCGGGCATTAGGATTCTCACTCAGTCGGCGAATGATCTTGTCAAACTCTCCAGCTCTTGGTTCACGTGGTATTTTCACCGACTGGGAAATGCACAAACCACCTAATTGGAAGACAAAAGAGAAAATTTTAAAAGACTTTAGAAAAAAAAACTTGCCTGTTCTTCTATAAAACATCTGAACAGATCTCATTAGCAGAGATTTTAACTTCAACCTCATATTAATGCTGCAATTTCAGATGAGTCTTTTTCAAGTTCTTTGTCACCCAGAAATATCTGCAGGAGTCTTCCTTTTTTAAAACTCAAACAAATCTTTTTCAGTCTTTGGACCTTTTTATGATAGATGCACTATTAAATGTGTACAGATGCAATATTTCACAGCACGTGGGATGTAAGGTATTAAAAAAAAATCTTTCCCTCGGCCACAAGAGGCAACTTTAAGGCATGGAGACCCATCATTTCAGTTTATGGTTCTGTCAGTGAGACCAGGGAAATTTGGGAGCATTTGGAAGTACATAAATTTTGTACTTTAAAGCTGGATCCATTTGTTCAGAGAGATTTTTCCTATTAAACAGGTTGTTTAATTTTCTTTAACCTAAAAACTACTTTTTACTAAATTTCTTCTTCTAGATTCTGGTTCTTGCCTGAGGATGGAACCACCTTTGAAAGACAGAGAGAAAAGAAACATGAAATATTTTGCCTAAATTTCCAATTAAATCACTCAATTAATTACATGCTGGCAAACTTATAGTATTGTCCAATGAAATTGATTAGTTTGGTTTACCTTGTTAGGCACTGGCCAGCTCAATACCTACACCGACTGTAATTCCCCATTCATCAGTTTGAAGGGAGTCCTCAGCGTTAGAGATGCTCTAGTACTGAACACAAGTCTAAAGGCGGCAGTGTACGTCCCCTGGCTACCACCAAGCCAAGGCTTTTTAATTCCCAATGCAACATTTGAGGATAACTGTTTTGTCGCCCTGCCAAAATGCCACAGAGAATATGTGCATGCTAATGAATTTCCCTTTCGTGACCCAGTACAAAGCCAGCCCAATGAACAATCAATGCAGGAATAATACCCTCTAGTTCAGTTCATGGCAGCCAGACTAGCACCATAAAACAAAGCCTGGCCCCAGCTCAGATACAAATAGGTTGGGAAACTGGAATTATGAGTAAAGAAAAGGGGATGCCATTAAATTAACAATGATGTTGGGCTGCTTTGCTCATGGGTACAAAAAGTCACTTCCGGTTAAGTCAGTGAGCGGCTTCAGTAAGTGGCCTTGTACTATTGTTTTGATCGTACGCTGGGGATGAATTTAATGATGTTTCCTATTTCTTCAGACCCATGGTTTTGCTATTTCACCGGGGCTGTTTATTCAGAAAGGCTGCGTGTATAGGTTACCTGTGGTCATGCATGTAACAGCTACAACACGACAGTTCTGGCTTATACATTCACTTGGCTGGTTAATGGATTAGCAGTTCGTTCACTAGAGGAATAGACTCATTCCTTTTTGTGTACTGGTCCATGTCTTGTTATTGAGTGTTGGGGGATGTTTCCTTCTGCACTCAGGCAGGACTTTTTTCTTTTTTTATCAGCATAGCCACATCAAACCCCTAATTTAGTTATTTTTCCACTTATAAAAATGAAATCAAATAGCACAATCAAAACAAATTTCATCATTCAATAGTCTGAAATTTCAAAGGTTACAAAATAGATATTATACTTAATGAGCTATAGGGCCAGCTGTATAAATGATAACACATGCCTAAAAGCCACGCATGTGCTATTTTCTGACTGTGACATACTTCAAACTAGTCATACCCATTTCTTTTTCCAGAGTGGCCCAAGGGTGACATGATAAGATGGACATTGAAACGGGTGAAAGGTGAAAAGACAAAACATTGTATGAGGTGGGAAAGCTGAAGGGAGGGCCACAAGATTGCCACAAGGGGCATGTGAGTACAATTCGTTATCCAATAGAGAAATACAAGAATACAATACAATACAAAGAAAGGTGCAACTTCTTTTTGATGAAATACTTTTGTATGCTCAATTTTATCCTTCTTTTCATTTGCATTGCAGGCATCATTTTATTTCCCTGGTGGCATATTCTTTTCATTTTATCCTTTATTTTTGAAGCACTTTGTAAAGTAGGTTTCTCTGTGAGTGCTGTAAACTAAATACTGATGTGCAATGATGGTGACTGAATCACTGGCACATCAATATCCTGGGTACAGGTGCATGCAACAGATCAATGATGTATGTGCTATACAGTAAATATCCAGATCCGTACCTAATGTTAGCTTGCAATGAGAACTGCTCTAGTGGTCTGTAGTCGAGAACCAGCAATGTGACACAATCTGTGAAATTGTGCCGCTTCTTTGCCATTCTTTCCACAATGATTGAAATTTTAAAACAGAACTATCTGTGTGCACGGCTTTATAAATCTGCATGTGCATAATTCTGTGTCACTACATGTACTGTAGTTTTAGGTGCCAGATGTTTTACTGAGAGATAAGTGAAATAAAATGTATGAAAGTGTGCAAGAAACAGTATGCAAATAAAGCCCTTTACAGTTGACAATATTTGCGCACCTCTCTACAATCTACATGTTCCTGATTGTTGAGTCTTTTATTAAACTGAAGCAGAGGTATATCAGGCTATCTCTCTGTGTCATTACACTAACACAACCCAAATGGGCACATGGGAAATTTAGCAGCAGCGTGGCGGCAGCGTTGGCAGCAGCGTAGCAGTAGCGTAGCAGCAGCTCTCTGATCTCAGAGACTCTATCAATCATTAGATTCTATGTCTTTTCCCTTACTGGTACTTAGGTCCCCCTTTCCCCCAACATCTGCTACGTGGAAGCATTCATCCCCTCCTTTTCTTCTCTCCACACATCACCAGCAGCAGGCCGCAGCATTACTTAACCTCTGGAGAGAATAGGGAGAAGACCAGGGGATAAGAACCCAACTTCTGGGATTTGAAGCACAATCAACAAGGCCCTCCATGGGCCCGGTGTTGTAACACTGTTATTTGAAGGGTAGAGACGGCAATTTGTTTTATTGCACCCACCATCCATTCAACTACGCATCTGTCCATCCATTCCATCCAGTATAGGATGGTCAAAGACATGGTCCCTTGACTCGAGGACCCAAATTCAAACCCTGTGACAGGGAACAGCTACTGAGTAAGAGTGTTTTTTCTTTTCTGTAGCTACTGCTACACCTTTCCCCCAATAAGGTTCACTATGTCTCATATTTTTTTATTATACCATTATATATGCCAAGCTGCTCCAAAATTACGTCTTAATACAACCTAAGTGTCTTTTAATTTGTCTTGGTAATTATAGGTCTTGCTCATTACATATTTTATATTAATGTTAGCTAACGAAACAAGTCTCTTTACAGGAATCTGATTTCAATAAGACACAATGCTAAATTCCAATTTGCCATTGGACAGGATGTAATTAGGGAAATCCACTGTAAGACTCTCCCTTCTCTTGTCGCTTCACCAAATCTCATCAGACTTCCCTCAGATTCAACCTGACCACCATCTCCGACCTAATGTTACTTTGTGAACACAAAAACATACTCTGTATGAGGCAATTATAAAGCAATTAATTACAAATGTGTAGCGGCCCAGAAAAATCCCACCATTTACCTTCCTATTTGTGTCTCCAGAGACATACAGGATAATTTGTTGATTAATTGCATCTATGCATTAAAATTGCCTGGATGTGATCTCTGCAGAGTAACAATTAGTGGCGTCTGTAAAAATAAACAGAACAACTGGTTTTTGCTTTAGGTCTGGCAAAGTGAAAAATGCTATAATTCATTAATCTTCATGTTTAGCTAGTTTGCTCATTTTCCATGATTACCTGTTGTATTGTGCCAAATCCCCAATAATCTATCCGTAAACCCAAGTATGCAATTGCAAAGTCAAATCAAATGACAAATTGAAGCATCTTTTATTCTGCATCTACTGCTGAAAACTTCATGAGCAGTATACTTCTCTCTCGCATCCTATACCGCTTTTAACTTCTGAGCCACATCTAAAAACCGCCTCTAAAAATATCTGTTGCTGAGGAGACTGCGAGCCTCCTCTCTCACGTCTTCCATTGTCGGCCCCAGTCTCTACCACCCCTCAGACCACTAATATTCCTTTCGCATTTGATACCCGTGGGAGAGACAGTGCTGCAATAAACATTAAATATTCCCTGACACTGTGGCTGATTGCAGTAGTGCAGAAGCACACACAATACACCCAAGTGGGCACTGTGATGAAGGTGCAGGTACAGAAATAGCCTCTTTATTGGGATGCCCTTAGTGGGAATACCTACACAAGCAAGCTTAATTTGCAGCTGAATAACGTTAATAGCATCAAAAATACAGTGTATTAAAATTAAAATAATTGAATTAATGTTTCTTCTACAGTACTGATGGTCAAATATTCAGTGGCTTTTGGCTTGAAATATTGTGACTTTTCTTCAACATTGACTGAAAACATCAACACTCTAGAAAGCCTGTTTGAGCTGCACAGAGCTTTGCTTTCCCACCTGCTTTACACAGCAATGTTGCTCTACCAATCCACTGATAGTACTGTACATACTTTCTGGCTGCTGACAAGCGTAATGTACAGAACAGCTATGCTCAGCCACAGTTGTGAGATCAGATTGGCTCACATTATACGTACAGATATTCTCAAATGAGATCAAAGTAATTGAAAATGTTGAAAACCAAAACAAGGTGATGTGGATAGCACTAAATAGGGAGATAAGTAACATCCCCCTCTGATTTAGGAAACTGTATACCAAATGATTTATGCAAATCAGTTGATCAGAGGTTCACAATAAACTGGCAATCTGTCCAATGTTTTCATGCCTTTCATCCAATGCATGCTGCGACACGCTCAGTTCCCTGAGAGGGAGAGAAAATGGATGGGTGGATGGAATTGATTTTAGACAACAAAAAACAACAGTACAGGTACAATCCTGACCACCCTTTTGTAGCAAAATATTACCCCTGAGCTGTAGGAACTGTGCTGTGTTTTAATATAAGTGCAGTACCTACTTCTACAGATTGTGTTTCCCAACTCTTGTCAGAAATACAGCTGCAAGTGAGTGGGAGTGAACTTTTGGGAGGAGGGAGAGTGAAAGAGTGGGCTGAAATCATTAGGGGAACTTGACCCCGAACTGAAAAAGACCAGGTTCAGCCCCATATTCAAGCAACCACCCTGCTAAAGTGTCGTGGAGCAAGACACTAAATCCCCCACAATCCCTGAGGCGCTGTTCTTTCAGTGTGCTCTCACCACACTGTGCAGGGCTGAGGGGATAAAATGAAATGTATTCCTCCTCAGGGGATCAATTATAGTGTAATATCCCATTATAATTGTTACAGATTGCTGAGCCGCAAAAAGCTGAGCCACATTCGAAAACTGGTTCCAGTTTAGAGCCAGATCTGAATTGTCCGTCCGTCGGAATCGTATGGCTCTGACCTTATCAATTCCTTTAATTGATGCTGGCATGTTTTTTGTGACAGTTGGGCATTGCAAAAACAGTGATATCAAACTCATGCATTTACTCTGCTGGAAACTTGCAACTTGAAGGATTCATGGCGGAGAGGAAGAAAGGCACCAAAGCGTGGCTCCATTTCATGAGGAAAGATGACATTAGCGCAATGCAGGCAGGCATGGGAGATTTTTTTTCTTTAACTAAGAAAATCTAAATGAAAATGGAACAACTTATCAGGGACTTGCTGAGTCTGCAGGTTAATATCAGAGAGCGGCTTTGGACTGGAAGTGATGAGCCCCGGGTTCACAATTGTTGTACTGGCGGAAAAATGAGGCTGAGCTATGGTTTAAGGTGAGGCTGGCGAGAGTCAAGTTTCCCCCCCCCTCAGATTTCACTAAGCAGGACACAAACACATGCCCTCTGTCTGGCTTTGCTCTGCTAGTGTAAATCTCTATACTGGAGAACTGATATGCAGAGTGACCAGAAAGACAGAAAGATCTGTACTCTTTATTGATAATTCGTGTTTTTTATCTATTCAGCAGTGCATTTTGAGGCTGTGCATTGTGATGAAGTCGAATTGGTCTTTATTGTATTGAATTTGTGTATTTGGCCACTTCATTCATAAATAAACAGAGGGAAAATGTTTGAAGAATCTGAAAATATAAGGCATGAAAAAACATTACACTGCTAGTGTAATGTTTACTCAAAATAAGTATTGCTAATATCCCATGAGACCACTTGAGTCAGTTTAAAACTTTTCAGCTTAAACAACTTCACAGAGTTCATACTGTAAATATTTGGAATACTATGTGTTTTCATTGATTTTGTTTCAATTAGAGACAGATCAGGATGTCGGAGGATTAAATAAAGTGGTACCAAAATATGTCAGCTATCTAAGATCAGCATTAAAAAAGTGTCGAGCTATTTAAAACATGGAACAACTGTCAGCAAATAGTTCAAAGAAAATCAATGCACAACGCAGAGGCTGCGTTTTTCTTTTTGTATGTAGTTCCAATTCTGTATGCATAACAAAAAATGTCCATTATACTATGACAGTTATTACTACGTGAGGCCTGTTTTTATCCTTACAGACAAATATTCTGTACCACTGTGATCCAGTATCTAAATAATACATACAGAATTACAATGAATACAAAAACAATGTTACAATACAAATTAATCAATCTACAAAATATCTCCCTACAATATGGTTTAAGCTTAGGACATCTATATTACTGGGTAGTTAAGGCCGATGTTAGGTGTTCTTCAATTCTCAATTCTCAATTAATCTTCTATAACATGTAAAGAAACCACCGATCAGGGCAGATTGCATGAAAGACTTCCGTGGCTTTGTGATTTTGTGTTTTTGTTTTGTTTTTGATAACTAACCATATCGTTTCTCTGTAACCCGGCCTTTTGTTATGTCATTGAAAGAAAGTGGTGCTGCTGAATATTTTGGTATCAAAGGAGCATAAGATGAAACAAAATGAAGCAATATGTAATTTTCCAGCTTTCTGTGTTGTCTTTTATAGTGGGTTTCAAATGTACTCAAGGGGAGATGCTCTGATGCTCATAAGAAAGACATCTACATGGTGATTTGTGAAATTAAATAGGATTAAAGAAGACTGATTAGTCTGATGCATCTCCCTATATGGTTTCTGTAAAAGTAGTATTCCTACATTTTTCTGTTAAAAAGATACCTCAAATAAAAGCATGTTCTACAGTATTTTCCATCACTGGCTGCATCAGTAATCATATTACCATAACAAATATTTGTTTACATCTTACTCTAACTGCTTACTAGGATTAAGACGATGTTCCAAATGTTACACATGCTCGTTCAGTCGATTCTCATCACATTAATGTCTTGCAAATGCTCCCTAATCTTGGCGATAAGTGTAGCTACCGATCAGTAATTTATCATATCTTATAAAATTTTTTGAGATGCCAGTATCTCTTACAAACAGGAGCTGCACTGTTTTAGCGTAGATGAACTTAGAAAAAGTCACACATTTTTTTGAATGCAAAAGTAATATTGTTGTTTTTAAAAATTGCATTGGTCTAATCTTTGATCTCTAAAACAAAAAAAATCATCCTCTCGGGTTTGTATTGATGACTCTGCAAACAGTCTGTGGAAGTATATATATATGAGACCCCAGCAACCTGGAACCAAGGGTGCACCCTGGCGTCAAAGTTGATGGATCAACTGAAAGTATCTGTTGGCATGGCCATTTTCTTAACCCAAATGGCGACCAGTCGTGGTATCACATCTGTCAGCAACTCTGCCCTATATCAGCATGCCATTCCCGGGGGGGAAATGGACCTGCTCTCTATTTATCCCCACAGTGCAGGGGGAGCTCACGGAGGGCATGAAGGCAGCAATGACAAAACATGTTATTGTGTGCGCATTATTCATCCCACACTGTTCTTTCAGTGTGGCGCATGTTTTAACCATGCATTACCACCATGGTAATGCGTGCTACTGGAAGCACATCATTATTTTAAGGGGAGGTTGGAAATTGAAAAAACAAAAAAGATATTGGCTAGTAAGTGCTGTCGACCTCTAATATGAGTACGGTGAACTCGGATTGTATACTGCGTTTTGTATAAATGAACGGCACTTTTTCTGATGAAAGTCCTTAACCAGAATGGATTCCCAAGCCACAGTCTGATTGGATACTGCATGATATACAACAGAGTTCAGTATGAAAGACTCTCTAGACTCTTGCTTTATTGTCATTTCAACCATATACAGCTAATATAGTACACAGTGAGACAAAACAATGTTCCTCCTGGACCAAGGTGCTACATAAAACAACAGAGCTACAAGGGACTACACAGAACTAAGACTACACAGAACACAGAACTACACTTGGGTCAGTCCAGTCACTGGGAATTGAGGAGCCTGATGGCTTGGGGGAAGAAACCGTTACACAGTCTGGCTGTGAGGGGCCCGAATGCTTCCGTATCTTTTGCCAGAAGTAGGAGGGTGAAGAGTTTGCGTGAGGGGTGCGTTGGGTCATCCACAGTGCTGCTGGCTTTGCAGATGCAGCATGAGGCTTAAATAACTGTGATGGAGGTAAGAGAGACACCAGTGATTTTCTCAGCTGTCCTCACTCTCCACTGCAGTGTGTGGCAGCCGGAGATGGTGCAATCCCCAAACCAGGCCATGATACAGCTTCTGCATCATGTGGTGAGGATGGAGGGTGGGAAACCACTGAATATCAGCAGTTCTTAAGGAACTTCAGTCTAAAGAATCTGTCAAACTGCAGGTAAAATAGATTTTTTCTCGTGAACCGTAGTTTTCAGTAAAACTATGGGTTCAAAAATAAACTTTAAAACATTGTATCTGCAACAACAGGGAATAGTTCTTTAAAACACCACCATGACAAACAATAAAAAAGATTATTTCAGCTTGGTGGTGTAAGCACAAATGATCTTTCTGCGCCGGCAGGAGCTTGAGAAATCCAACACTGCCCTATTTTTCGGCAAGTTCAGAACTGTGTTAATAGCAAAGGTTTTTTTTGTTCAAATGTGGCAATTTGGCCCGAGGATACACACTTCACATACAGAAATTTTGATAATGCATTTCATATTCTTCAGGAGAGAATAGTAACTCCATGTCATTGTCAGCTATTGAGCAGTTTTGCTGGAGAGCATGCTGTCAATTCAGCTGCCAGATCCTGAATGAAAAAAATCCTACATGACAGCAGGTTGTGGGGCAACTATAAATTAGATTTCAAATGACTGAACGACATTTCCCTTCTCAGTGTAAATGATTTATAAATCAAAGACAGGCCTCTAAGCACTGTGAAATGAGCTTTTCTGCACTGTGGCAAAATAACTCACCTGGCAACCATGGGATTTTTCGCCTACCGAGGAGAATTCACATAGCAAGGCTTTTAAGATGAAAATGTTGTTAAACCTCAGCTGAGGAGTTTAAAGTATATACTGCTTCGTCTCATGAGGCAAAGCAAAAATTAATGGTGCTGTGTAATCAGGCATGAGCACGGGCGAAGCGCCAGCGTCAGTCGGCCTTGAGGTACACATTCCCACATTGTCAAAGAGCTGCTGAAAACTTCCCTGCAACTACATGTGATGTGAGACTGTCAGTGTCTATCAGATGATATGATAGCTTCAGTAGCTAGCATACATTTCTGACAGCAGATGAGTGAAATAATGGTTGACATTCTAAATTTGATTCTCTTATTTTATCCTATGGCACATCACAATAGTTTCTTTATCAGTGCTCCGGATGTGATAAATAGCGTGGCTTTGCTGGCATTCCCCATCGTAACCTGCTGATAGTCCCTGCAGCAAGTTCGGTGTGGTCGCAGACAAAGAGCTGCAGCAGTATGAATGGTCAGTGGTGCTTTTTTGTTTTTGTCAGTACAGTACGGCACTACTTCAGGTACCAGTGCTCACCCGGCTATATACAGTATGACTCTGCTCGCTTTGGCGTGAATAACTGTAAGTGGCGAGACGTTTTTGTATCTATAAAATGATAAGCCCAAATTTGACCATCACGTGCCACTATATCGTTTCTACCCTGGCAATTAAATTACAGAAAAAGTGCTCGTGAGTGGAGCTGCAACAGTTAGTCGATGAATCGACAACGATTATGGTGATTGATACAACGTTTTAGCCATTTTTCAAGCAAAAATGCCAGAGGTTTGCTGGTTCCAGCTTCAAATGTGAAGATTTGATTCTTTGCTTTGTCATATATAATAGTGAACTGAATATCTGTGGGTTTTTAGACAGCTGATTGTATAAAACAATGAATTTGAATACATCACCTTGGGCTGCAGGAAATTGTGACAGGCATGTTTCTATTTTCTTACAATTTTTAGAGAAAAATATTAATTGATTTATAAAGAAAACAATCAACAGATTAACCGATGATGAAAGTAATCATTAGTTGCAGCCCTGCTCAAGAGCTACCTACTGAACAGTTGGCTTTGTATGCAGTGATTAGTAAGAATTGCTACTGTCTGTGAAGATTCTCGGTCATCCAGGCCATTATGTTTCCAAGTGCTGTACGAGGGCTTCAGAACTGAAGAAGCTTTTCAGATGAGAGGTGAAATCTCTTCAAGACCTCCAGCAGGTCCTGGTGCCTTTGTATAGCACTTGGAAAGAGTTGCTGCTCCATTCAGAGTTGAGAATTTAAAACTGCGCAAGCAACACGGATTTCAATTTGCAATTACGCTCTTTCCCCCAGAAAATAAAGAGAAGTGTGACACTCTAATCCTGTTGATTTTACTCAAAACCAGTGATACACTGTAGGTATGGAGATTTGAATTAATGACTACAGAGTCAATCTTATTAAATAGTGCAAAAATAGATTTCTAGGGGCTTGTGAAAGAGAGCTCTAACGGAGAACACCAATGCAAAGTAACGTTATAGGAAGACGGATCATAGCAGGATCAAACTACCTGAAGGTTCATCCATTTTGTGTTAAAGTGTCTTCACCTGTAATATTGCCTCCGGCATGCCCCTTGACAGCCTCGCTGGGCATCCAACTTCTCCAAGATACAGTAATGACCAAACATCTGATTAATTCTCCCCTTTGTTGAATTGTTATTGGGCCAAAGTCGTGGTGTAAATGTGTCTGCCTTTAACTTGGACAAGGTTGGATATTCAAGAACATCTGGCATATGTGCAGTAATTTACCAATTTAACTGTGTTAACTGTTTAACTGCGGACACGGGATATCTTATTTGCACATTTTGCAGACTAGCTAACTAAGTGGAAACTAACTTTCCACTTCCATTGCAATGATAAAATTTTATGTCAACCCAATTTTAATGCAAAAGATTAGATAGGATAACTGTAAACCTTTGAGCTGATAAACTTAACCCACAGATTCCAGCTTTGTTGTCTAAGTAGAAAGTTTGGGATATTCTTTCATGCAGACGTCTCAGTGACATGATAGAGATAAAGCACATTATGCAAATAGCAAATCTGTGGCAGAGTCTTGACAATCGTTCTCTCTCTGCACACCTGCAACTAAAACCCTTCACTGATTTTCAGACTGTCTGAAGAACGAAGATCCAGGTGGTTGAAAGTAACATAAAACAGCCTTTGAAAGTGTAGCAGTGACAGATTTAAAGAAATGAAACCATTTACTAAATGCTGCAAACTGCTAATCAAACAAGGTAATGAAGAGTGGAAAATAGAGAGTGCTAACTCGGCAGAGCAGCATAACAATGTAACTGAAGTGACGTTATAAAAAGAAGATGAAATTTAATCAAAATGTTACTGTTTGGATTTAGTAAATTCTTCCTTTTCTTCATTTGGTAAAGTCATAACAGATGTTAAAAATATATTGTACATACAGCAGTTTTCACACCTTTCTCACCTTCCACTGGATGGCTATACAGTAGTATAAATAATGTCAGCAGGCGAACAGTCTTGGGTATAACAGCTGAAATACAAAGGATACGCATGTGTCTTTTTAACCCTTTAGAAGCCTAACACAGCATTCATCAGGACTCAATGAGGCCTGAAGCAGGTGGAGCAGCTGTCAGAGGCCTGACAGGGATTTTCTGTGCTTGACATGTTGAGCCAAGGGGACATGAACTCCTTCCTTCCTTCCTCTCGTCTTTCCTTCATGCCTCCCTTGCCTCCTTTCTTTTTCACACAAAGTATACTTAGAATAAGAAGGTACATTGATCAGGAAATTTGTGGAAGCTACAAATTTGCATAATGCCAACACTGTATTTATTCTGTTGCTCTGGTAATTCGTTTTATCATGGCACAATAAGTCTATAAACATGAAATCAATTCATTACAAACACTACAGTGCTTTGTCTTGATCATTGTAATATCTTAAAAATATCTACAATATCATTATCTCATAAGGTGTATTTACATAATAAGTAATACCCTGTTTGTATTGCCCATACAGAACATTTAAAAATATCACTGAAAACCCTTTTTCAGACAATATTTTTTCACTCTGTGTTTCAGGTTAATGAGTATTCAAATCCTTCCTTTTGACATTTCCCTCATGACAAAGGGCGCAGTACGCAACCCTCATTTCAAACATTTGCATAATCTCCCTGTCATCCCTGTGCTGCTGTGTGCTGTCTTTACCCTCCACCTCCTCCCCTGCTTCAACTGTCATTTAATAAAAAAAAAAAAAATCAGCTTAATTAAGATTAGATTTGAAATCATCCACCCAACTAATCTTAGATGGTAATATTAGAATTTCAGTGTCCAAATTTGGGATAAGGGAAGCACACCAAGAAGCACTAAACAGCACTAAACGTTGTTACATATATATATATACACACATATTTAAAGTTTTACTTTATAGGCCTACCTGAGATAAATTCTCCCAATACTTTCATTTCAAAGAGTGTATCCACCTGACTCTGTAAAAATCCACAAAATGTGACTACATAAGGGATATAAAACATATATATATATATATATATATATATATATATATATATATATATATATATATATATTGTACACAATATCCACTGAAAGAATTTCACTGAAAGAAAATCACACTACTTTTCACAAGGTGACAATAAAATGACATGGTGTGTCAGCCTCCATTACTGCAGGGGACTGTACACTCTCTAATAAGGACACTGGAGGAACAACAGCTTTTCAGACAGAAGCACAAACAGGATGATATCTACTGAGGGAGCAAAGAATTGTGCATCAAGGACAGTCTTGCATTTCAGGGGTGGCAACAGCAAGACATCATACTGAAACACAGTTTTATCCCTCTTCTCTTGTAATTCTCTTCCATAATTACACTCCATCCTTAATCCCAGAGGGCAGTTTGATAGATGTTATACAAAAGGGAAGGACCCAAATGAAAATACAGTTTTTTGAAAACAGCTCTGCATCCTGAAGATGGAACATTTCAGTAACAGTCCAGCAACTGCAGATGAAATGATGTCTGCTGTATTGCCATTTGACAAACTGTCCTGATGATGACACTGTTCAGCTTGCCCAAATTCAGGGTCTGACACACTTGAGAGACCCATGCAAACAGGTTCTGCATGTGAAGCTTGCATGTTCTAACATTAAACAATTTATGCCTTCCCCCCAGTTCTTCAACTTCACTGCTGAGAATTCTTGTACTGGATCTGCTGTGTCCTATTCCATTGAAATGTGTTTTGGTTTGACTAAACTATTTCCTGCATGGCCCCCTTTAGAATTCATCTTCAATACTTTGCTCAAAATATAACCTGTTAGGTGTTTTAACCTGACATGACATTATAAAATTAATTACTAGTTTTTAAATAATGCATATTTATGCAGTGCACAATGACCATGGTTACAAAAAGGCAAGTAGCCTAGTTTGACACTGGTATGACTTTTTAGCTTCCTTAGTGCCGTGGTGCTAGGAATGGCAGTCGGTCGGTCTGATGGTTGGTTGGTTGATTGGCTGGTCGACCACTTTGGTCCAGATTAGAATATCTCAACAATGGATGGACGGATTGTCATGAATTAATGGTCGTCAGAGAGTGAAGCCAACTGATTTTACTGATCCCATGACTGTTCTTGAGCTCCACCATGAGGCTGACATTTTTTGTTGTATTGAAAATGTCTTGACAGCTATTAGATGGACCAAGAAATTTGGAATAGATATCCATATTGCCCAGAGGATGAATCATAATTATTTTGGTGATCCCCTGACTTTACCTCTAGTGCCAATAGCAGGTCAAAGTTTTCACTTTTCCAGTGAACTATATTTACATCTTACAAGGGCACAGAAATGTTGGTAAAGGTGTTCATGGTCCCCAGAGGATGAATCCCAATGACTTTGTTGATCCCCTGACTTTTCGTCTAGCTCCATCATCAGGTGAAATTCATTTTGTCTGGTCTATTTATATAACGGTTTGGTTTTCTTTACACTGAGCTTCACAGAAGCTTTTGCATGACTGTACTTTCTTGGTCACGTTATGACCCACCCAATCAATAAAATTACAATTTAAGCAAAAAAGTTACTTATTTTACAATGTACTGTATCGTATTATGGTTGAATTCACCAGTGACGCTGGTACTCAGTATGATAGCTCGAACATCCAAGGTTATATATTTTTTCGGTCGATGCTACAAGTATTGCGTATTTAGAGAGTACAAAACTTTATTCATGATTTTCATATTACTTATATTTATGAAATATTATAACTCATCTTAAACTTGTTCTAGATTTAATGTACAAAAGACAAAGTAATTTAAGGAGCATGCCACATTGTCTTAATTGTTATCACCCTTTTCAGCTCAAGTTCACGCTTGCCCTCACAGAAACACTGAAGATTATTCGCAACCACCTCTGAGATATCGACTGGCCCAGTGTCAAACTGTTTCTGCTCCATGGTAGTGATGCTCAAGTCCACTCAGTCTGATCAAATGCTGTGTGAGTTTCCAGTTAAATTCTCTTTCCACTTGAAAGCCCTGTAAGTTGGATCAAATGATATTTGCTACTCTTGCCAGCAGGACCTTGTGTGATCTTACATCTGACACAGCACTTCAACATCTACACCTCAACCCCCCTTCCCCAAAACCACTGCTACACACACACAAACAAACACACACACACACACACACACACACACACACACACACACACACACACCAATACTTTGTGAAAATGTTTATTTAATCTAAAGTATAAAATAGAAAAACAGTCAGCCTATAACTAGGGGTCTGTACACTTTTGAAAGTCAAATGTAATGAATTTATTTAATCCTATTCCCTTTTGCCCGGAGGCAAATGGACATACAGTAAAACTAAATGGATGTTTGAATGGCTGGATTACTTTTGATAGTCTATTTTTGTCACATTATGGGTGGAATTTTTACATTAGTCCTCCAGCCTTAAACAGAAACATTAAACTGCAGGGTGCTGTGAGGAAAAGGCTAAATTAAAAATGTCACAATATCCATTTATGAGCTTGAGATGAGGTGTGGACTCAACCGGACATAGAAATAAATTTCACCACAGAACCCAGGAGAACATCAATATTGAGGATGCTATCACAATAAATAAATACATAAACAGATCTCTTAATTTTGGTTTTTACAGTTTTGACTAAAGAAGTGCACAAGTCTTGTTGTTAGGGCTTATGACTGAATTACACATAATTATGCATACAACATTTATAAAAACATTTATTTGGATGGATTAACTATATACCAGACCATAATTATGACTCTAACAGAGCAGTAATAGATTGTTTCCAAGATGTTAATAGTTGCTGTTTTTTCACAAACAGTAGAAATTGAGCACAAAAGAAATAAATGTGTAATTTTATCCAATAAAACTGGAGAATCTATTGTATTTTTTACCTACATCATCATGCACAACTTTGCCATTCAAAGCTAAAATCGGCTTTCCTCCGCACAATGCAGCACGGTGAAAACAGGGCCACTGTGACAGTAGGTGGGTGAGACTGCCGCTCAGTATGGCCTTTGGCTGGTTAATGAGATAGAACATGTGGCCAGTTCTGATCTGGCTGTTTTATTATGTGAGCAGACAACTGCTGAACCCATTTAGCAGCCAAATACCTGTGGCTTTGATTTTGACAGAGCTGCCTGCTTGTCCTCTGTGTCTCTCTCACATAATCAATCAAAGCCAGAATTGGATTAAAGGACATGGGAATCAAACAATATTTTGGAAAACAGACATGTGAACATTTTGCAAAGATCCCCCCAGTCATCAGATTTAAAAACAGCCTTAGATGGTTTGACTTGACAGATATTTCTCTGAATTGTTTACAATAGAAAGGCTGCAAAAAGGGTGCAGTGTTTCTCTCTAAGCAATGATTTTGCCTGCATGGTTGATAGTTGTTGCCCAACATGCTGTCTTTTGCTGTCAAGTGGTTAAATCAAATGACAGTGAAATTTGAGGAAAAACAAGACTTTGGTCAAAACTTCAAGTACTTCGTATGTTGTGCCCCCTTGAGTTTCCTGAACAAACACAGCAGTACAAATGGCTTTTAGAAACCACATCAAATATCTACTAAGACAGCTGTTTGACCTTTATGTGCTGTGACATTCAAAACTAGAAGCTTCCTCTTCTTGTAGTGCATCTTTGTCTTGACATGTCTTTAGTCTTAGTGACACTGGGAAATGTACAGCAAACCTGGCAGGGCCTACATTTGTGTACTTGCTTGTGTATTTAGATACTTAAGCTGAGGCCTCAGTCAAATATGCCTTAGAGCTATACTATACTTCTACATGTGACCAGAATCCGATTACTATCTGCTACTAGAAAATAAGAAAAGTTGATTTTTAAGTACAAGTTGAAAGTGCAAAATTCAACCTTTATTCTGTGAATTAGCATTTCAGACATTCCATCGTGAGTTGGTGTCATAAAGCATGAAAAGAAAGAAAGAAAATACAAAATGAATGTGAATGTACATTTACACTCATGAGAAAATGATTTCAAGGTGCTGAATCATGGAAGACCATCAGCTCTAAAGTGGTTTAGTGGTTCTTATGTTTCCCTTGTTTTTGTTTGATTTATTGGTATGTATGCTGTATATACTATACTGTATTATATATTATACTGCCCTACTACTATAGTAACCGCTTCTTATCATAATGTTAGAGAAATTATTTTAATCACACTTTAGTCAAAACAGTGCTTGTGGCTATACATGTACAGATGTTGCAAGAGTTTCTGTTTTCTGCAGCAATTTGCTAATTGATAGCCTAAATTATAATTCAGATAGATGAACATAGTAGCATTTCATTTGTTGACATTGATGAAACCATTTCAAGTGTATTCTGAAAGACCTCATTTAAAGTGGCAATCTCAAAGATTTCAGTCCTGGTTGAACTACAGCTGCGGTCACAGGTGGTAACAGGGAATGCACTTTAATACTACAGGTCACAGAATTCTGGGGGGCAACAAAACAAACTATTGTTGTTTTAATAAAGAAGTCAGGCAATAATTGGCCTTTTTCCATCATCCTGCGAGCAACTGTGATCTGATTTTATGCGGCACAAAGCATGAGCCTGCAAACAGCAGGGCACAATGAAAGGAATTAGTTACGTGGCTGAGAAGTTGGAGGTGTGCAGCCTGTCGCCTACAGCTCTTCATCTAACAGCTCACTTTGGCTGCTCCTTCTTGTTCCATTATTCCCTGCAATATTTCAAACTTATCCTGATGATGCTCAGTAGCGCTAAATGCTAAGCGTCTGACAAACACATTACATTTCCTGTAACTACTTCATAATTAAAGTCATTTCATGTTTCGCCAGTTACATGTGTTTAATGTGAGGCTGCAGGATTAGGAAATGTTTGGTTTGCATTAACAGTAACTTAATACAGGATTTTTTTCCCGGGAATGTTGCCACAGACACCCAATTCCTAAATACTGCAAATATATAAATATTGCATTACTTTCATCAGTGGGCCATGAGCTCAATCACCATCGTGTTACCTCATTCAGTAATAGCGATTTAACAGACACTTGTTTACATCAAAATCTTTGAGATTGGATTGGATTGGATTATTAATAGCAACCATTAGCTGTATACAATAGATTTATTTTGTGAACTCTTTTGAGGATACTCTAAATTAATCCAAGGAACACAACAACAACACAATATACCACCCATACCACCATGCCCTACTAATAATACATGATCTTCATCTACATAATGCAACAAGCATGCTGCAGCTCTCCTTGGAGCTTTACAGAACCCTTCTAATTAAGGTGTGACCTGAGGAGGCACACTGGACTGTGACATGATATCACGAAATGCAGTAAAACCGCTTGGAAAGAATAAGATCTCTATAGCTGGAAATTGAGGTTTGCAGGGCTTTAAGCATTCATGACTCAGTGAGGGCTTGATGTAATGAATGGCTGTGCTGAGAGTGGATTGAAATGAATCGGAGGCACCTTCAGGGATTCTTCATTGGACTCCAAGTGAGACATTTTGAGCATAAAAAAACAGCGGATCCAGAAACATCCACACGTAGCTGTGAGTTCAAAGGAAAAATTTTACATTTGTTTATCATTGAAATGCATTGTATACTTACTACCCTTAAGGCCTAACGAAACTTGTGACTATGTTTCCTATCTCATAGAAGTCTTTTATTTTGACATTTTTTAGACCAGAGTTGTTTACACTTGCTTGTGGTCTTCTTCTAGTACATTACAGCCATAAACTCTTACTCAGTTATTTGATATTTTATTCAGCCTTCCACAGATACATAACTTTGTATAAAACTGTATTTTGTTCATGTAGAAACACTTTTTAAATTTTAAAAATACAATAAAAAGAGGGAATAAAACTCTCAGCTAAACCAACAAACAGACCTTGGATTTCAGCTCTTGAAAACAGTTACCTAGCAATTTATAGGGGAGTTAATTTTGACAATCGCGTTCCACCCACTCACTTAAAGGATAATTCCAACCTTTACATAACTGTAGAAGCCATTGTTACCATCTCTCTGTCTGTCCTTTTTATTGGAATTTGGAATTGTAAGGAACTGATGGGTTTTCAAAGGCTCACATCCAAATATTTAAATTATACGTGCCAGGTTAGGCTTTAATTTTTTATAAATAAAGAAAAAAATTAAAATGTTTTTCCAAAAAAATCATTACAAGCTCAAATCATACTGGAGCTGTCGTGTTGGGTTTTGAGTCCCCATTGTATGGATTGTAAGGCAAATAGGCAGCTGAGCTGGACAGACTGGAGGGCTCTGCAGGAGTTATCTGCTACCAGTGCCCCTCTAGGACGACTGATGACAGGCAGCAGCTTAGAGCTGGCAGAAAAGACAGGGATCCAGTGGCACAGAGAGTACTAGACATGTCGGTAGTCATTACATTCTGCTTCAGAAAGGGTCAGGGGTCAGGCTGAACGTGTGCTGGCAGCTTCCTGCGCCACACCGACTATGTTCCCAGAACTGTACGATGCAATCTCTTTATGTTGCTCCTGCTAGCTCTGCAGCCTCACTTTCACACCGTCACTGCTTCTCAGCATTTGACTTCATTGCATCCACTGAATGCACATGTGTAGCAGATATTCCCCAGAGGTAAGAGCAGAGCTTGCTAAGACAGATTTCAAGCAAAGAATTCAGATAACAGCATTAATCATACCCCAACAGTCTCTGTTTTACTGTACATGTCTCAGGAACATTGGCAAACAGTTATTAGGCAAACAATACCTTTGAAGTCCTGGTTGCACCATGAAGGACAAGTGTGAGATGTATTTGGAAGCTGTCTTTGTAGTGCAACAGCAACAGAAACTAGCTACCTCTGGACTAGCTTCTAGCACACAGGATTTCTGTACTGCACCTTTTTTTTTTAACATTTCAACATAAAAGCATAGGATCTTTTAGCAACAAATAACCTATGTTGCTTTCTGAATAACAACTCTCAGGTTAACTTAAATGCAGCACTATAAGCATAATGAAGTAAATCGTTTTTTTACAGTCAGCCTTGTTTACACGAGTTTGCTTATTGGGTGGTGTTTAAAAAATATATATTTTTGACAGACTGAATTGCTTTCCCACTCACAGGGGAACACTTTCAATGTGCTTTCAGTGCACAAAATGAGATTCACATAGTGAGAAACACTTTCAGATCCGTATGAATAAACTAGGATGCTTGTAAAAATGTTTGAAGAAAGACTCACCATCCTCTCGAGACTTTTGAATAAACGCATCAACGCCACTCTCTCCATAGTTTCCCTCCGAAGCTACAGTGGAGACATAGTTCCAGCGCATGGCTTTGACGATGTCCACCATGGCCTGGGCCTGGTAGGTGTCTGGGGGCACCACCCGGGAGAAGAAGTCATAGCGGGTGTTATCACTCAGCTCTGGAGCCGTGGAGGCATAGCTCACCTGTGGGATCTGAGAGAGATGGTGAAATGTATAAATAATATGCTTCATGTGAATGAATTATATGTACAGCAGGAAGGTTCCTTGCAGTTTCATGTACAAATACATGATTATAATATGACGCCTAACATCTGCTGAAATCTTTCAGCTGCTGCTTGGTGGTTATTCATCCTCTTCAGTTGGCACGCTGTTGCTTTAAATAGTCCTGACGATCACAGGCTTAGCTACAATACCTTCTGAGAAGTATTTTCCACACCAGTCAAGCAACACTAATCTGTTCATGAATTCACACTTGTCTCTAACATAATGTGAGATTTATATGGTGTTGAAAAACATATAAGCACAAGACGATCTCCCTTGAGCTGAAATAATACCCAATGTTCCTGTCAGAATTCACAAAGCCATTATTGTATAATGGGAAAACTATAAATATACTATAACCTTATTGTGTTACTTAGAACAATTTGAATGGAAGTAGAACACAATAAGGTCAAATGTTGAGGGACAGCTCGATAGAATAGAAGATAATCAAAAGCAAGTCAAACTTATTGAACTGATGGAGACTGCCTTTGGATAATCTTGAGAGAGTCATTGAAGGAAATCACAATATTATTTTGATAAATCTGTTTAAAAAACATCTCGGTTGACATGTAAAAACAGCTTAAGTTGGTGAGTGCAACCCTTTAGAGTTCTGGTTGTCTTCACATGTGGCTGTTCTAAAAGGTTTAACACCGTCTGCTCTTTCAGAAGCCGCATGTAGCAGGAAATTCTTAGTTGGTAATCTCAACTTTTGCTTGCTCAAGTTATTTCAGATTTGTGGCTGCCACAGCTTCTGTGATCTTCCTACTGTATGATGGCTTCTGTGCTGCACAGTTTGGAAAATAACTGACCAGATTTTATGGCATTCAATAATGTGTTTCATGGTTTAACTTTAAATATGGACACACTTTTTAGGCCGATGCCGATTCCCCAGGGTTGATTAATTCAGGCAGTAGATGTAGAGAGAGTCGCTGCTGCTTTGAAGGAGAACAGAGTTTGACTGCATTTGAGTCAGTTGGTGACCAGCCCAGTATTAGAGTAGACTGCTTATGTATCATGTATCTTTTTCATAGTAAGAACAAAAAACACTGAAAGCAATACACAAACAAAAAAAACGTAATGCTGATAAATTATGATTTTAAAAAATGTTGCTTGTAATTATTGCTCCGTTTTTGTAGTTTTTATGTTTTACTAATTATTTTAATAAAATAGTATTGCAATAATATTGCAATGTCTTTCGGATGTTAAGTTATAAGATCCAAATAGTCTACTTTTACTGTGCCTTTCATGATGAGTGACACGTAAATGAAATGTTGTTCATCCTTTCCAAATACTGTTTGTCATGGCACGTCAGTGTAGCCTTGGGGATTTTGACAAATGCTGTTACCCATTGAGCATCCATACTGAGATGAAGGGATGTGCGAATGGAGGGGTAAGCTGAATATGACACTGAAAAATACTTTGAAACCTTCATTATGTTAGAACAACATTAATTTGTTACAGCTTAGAAGACGTATTTCCAAGTAAAAATGGCGTGTTTTGTGGAAAACATATGTAGAGTAGCCGTATCCAGCAATGCTACATCAAAGTAAGCCTTACCCACCATCAGTCCGATTTTAACAATATTTTCTCCACTAAGTGCAGACAGACCGCTGAGGAAGTGATATCGTCCTTTCCTCTCTCCCTCACTTAACACAGCGGAGGCCTTTGATGTGGTCAGCTGTAGCGCTGCACTGATCCTGCTTCTACTGCGCTCCGTGCTCGTCGCCGCAGCCTGTGTTAGGAGCACAGCTGTTCAGTCTGTACCTATGACCTACAGCTCCTAACAACTCATAAAAACTCCGCACCAAACTTTTCTTTTTTTTTTGCCACAAGGATCCACTGGGTAAAGCCAGAACCTGTAATACCTGGTGTAATAACATCAGGTATTTGAGGTCCACTGTGCATTGGCAGGGGCTCAGTGCAGGCCTGGCTTCATAGTTAATGCCTTGTGATGCGGCAAACATGCCGATCAAAGGCAGCCTTGTTAACTCGATTGCTGTTCAATGAAGAGAATAGTTAGAGAAGGGAAATATCTGTGTGTGGTAATGGATGATGGGCATTTTGTATGTCAGCCTCCTGGAATGACGGCTTTTCAGTTTTCCTAGACCATCACACTGTGCTGTGTCCACACTGCCTTTCTGCCTTGGTTGTCTTGTTTTCAGCTGGAATTGCTTGTGCAAATTGCATTGCTTTTTTGCTTTTGAGCACTGAATGACATCAATGTTCGAGGCTGATGTGCTTCCTGCACGTGTTCCCCTGGGACGCTCTTAGAGAGACGGGCCTTGAGAGGATCTGAGTCTGCACCCCGCGGACCGGTGGCTGTCAGCTGACTTTTTGATTTAACACCTGGCGGTAACAGCCAGCTAATTCACAACTGACCCCCAAGTTTTCTTACTGTGTGTCTGCTTTGACAGCAGGCGGAACTGTCGTCTCTATACATCTTGTGTTTTTCTCCCTCTTGGTAGCGATGAAAGTGTGAACCGTTTTTTTTTTTCTCACACTCCTTTGAAGTCATGAGGTGGGATCTATCAAACTTAAATTAAACTGTTGTACAAAGGTGTTTGGAAAGTGTTAATGATGTCTGATTTTACATTATTCCAATATTCTAGCTCATAGCAGCAGAGTGAAAATGAGCCTTTTCGCCACTTGCACCAACAGTTTTTTCCGTTTCCGTGTCAGTGACAGTTGTGCTTATATTTGTTAACTTTGCAAAAATAGTTTGTTCGTTAGATTAAAATATAAGGTGATAACACATACATAAAAAGGTCTCTGGCCTGTCCTTTCTATAAAACAATAAAGAGTCGGTAACTAAATGAAAATTGAATGTTTTGTTTGTCATGCCAAAATATCTAGGTAAATGTTTTGCCCCCGATTTAGAATTTCTCTCTTTTTTTGTGTTTTTAATTTTGTTGCTGTCATGTATTGTGGTGAAGCTGTGACGTGTCTAGTCCCATATCTGCCAAGTAAGTGGGTGTTGCAGTGAAGCTACCCTGTGTTGTATTTTTCACCTGAGGGATTTTCACTGCTTTAACAATCTCACAATTTCAGCATTCTGTCAAGAACCGGGACAGGCAGAGCTTATCATGTTTGTGTTGGCGAGATTTCTTGCTCACTGGACTACAGCGATAGTCCTGAACAGTGTGCTTCCTCTAATAGAACACAGTCACTTCTTAGCATTGAGTCAGGAAATTAAATTCCTCAGCAAGGGCCCCCTCTGATCTCCCTCTAGAGAATCAAAAGAAAAAGGGATTGGGAGGAAAAATAAAATGATGATGTGATGTGTTGTAAAAAGGGAATGGGCTATTTGCAGCAATGAGAGAACATCTGGGCAGGGGTTTGACATATGAAAAATGCACAATGCAACTGGGTTTAGGACTAAACTTGCAGCCAGATTCAGTGGTAAAGATCTTAGTAGGCTGTTTAAAAATGTTCTTGTGGCTTATTTTTAGTGATGCTGTGTACACTTACCATCTGTTCAGGCTGAGACTAAAAAAGTTGAGCTTCCTGTCCTCTGATGTGAGCTCTTTGTGACCCAATTACTTCATACAGAGTATACAAATACAGTAACCCCCCCCCCACACTCACACACCCAAAGTTTGTAGAACTGCTTTAATCTGCCCCCCCCCCCACTCCAGCACTACCCATTTAATTGCTGATGGGCTTGGGAAAATATGCTTAATTGCTGTGATGTGAGTTTCAAGCTGATTTTTGATGCAGATTTAATATTTAAATCACTTGCTTTAAATAACTGTGCCTTTTTAAAAATTCAATGAGCTCATTTGGCACTGCATCAATGCAGGAGTAATGATGCTCATTAGAACTGTACAGAAAGATAATACATCTGTACTGTATTATGGGGAAGAAAAATCAAAAGCTTTAGCTGGGTTCTGGAAATGTTTCATCAAATACTTCCTGCAAATATGTTTGCGAAATATTTTTGATCTATGAAAACAGAAAGAAAGGGTTTTGCATGAACTAACTTTTTTGGTTAGTCTTACTGACAGTTATGCAGGACTGCTGTTACTGCTTAAGAGGTGTTGATGTTTCATCCTAATATATAGTATTACAAGGTAAAACTTGTAGTTGTGTTCAGTGACGTTTTCAGAACATCAGATTAGGCTAAAACCTTGCATCGTCAAAGGATGACAACTGACCATTCGCTAAACCCCTCCCCAAAATCACGACTATCCAATGATAGCTTAGCAACTGTAACTAGGCACGGCCGGCCTGCCAAGCTTTGTATTTCTCTATATGCCCAAGTGGTGTGTCTTTTGTTTGACCTTTCCAAAATCAAAAATATTTCATCTGCTTCATCTGTCTCTTACAGGTGAAATTGTAAGAAACAGATGAAACAGGGTGCTTATCTGTTCTCAGGTAAGCTGCAATACTAGCATGTCTGGCTAACTAGCTCGTAGTGACCAAGCGTTACTTCAAGGAGTGTATTATTACCTAACTACATTATTTTGTGAGATTACAGGTTACATCAGAAAAATCCCCGCTCATGCACTTCTACATCCACAGCAGAGTTTAGAGTCTCACTGACACCTGTAGATCAGATAAACAAAACATGGACCCACTCATGGAAAAACAGCCACCGGGAACCGTTAAATTTGCCGAAGTAATGGATTAGTCCTCGACCTAAAAGCCTTTTCTCTTGTAAAACAATAGAGCATAAATCCCAACTCTGCATTTCTGTCCAAGTATGTTTTTCTATAGTTAGCATCTCGTAACATTTTAATTACATTTTTATTTTGTAAGACTGTAATATAATACTAGGCCTAACTAGCTTCAGCCTGCAATACATGAACAATGGAGCTGTTTAATGATGCTGTTTTTTTACCTGGGACATGTAGCTTTATTGTTGGTTTTTGCCATCACATACATATTTAAGGCCCTTTTAAGTAAAAACTAGTCAGCTTGAAACTCACAGAGTTAGCGTTAATTAGCTCACTAGCTACAGCTTATAAAATCTGACAATAGTTGTCATTTTAGCCAAAGAAATGAATGGTCCATGGATAGAAAATCCAACTTTTCTATGCTTCTGTGTGAAATCAAAGAACCATTGTTTCAGAAATTACCATGATTCGAGTGGTAAATGTGGTTGTCAATGTAAACTGCGTAGGTGCAGTGCCAGAACGGAAAGCTTGACAGGTGAAGCAGCAGTAACTTAGAGGATCAGGGCTTAGTGAACAGTCAATTCCCCTCAGCCTGTCAGTATCCTTGAAGGAAACTGTACAAGTAGCTCCAATGATGGTGCTGTAGCTTCTAATTTACAGAACAGCTTTACACCTGTTTTTTTTTTTTTTTTTTATGTTCAGTCAGTGGCAAGTGCAGTTCTGTTTGTTCTCTCAGGAGGCCCTCGAGAGCCAAATGGCTCTCATTCGCCAACACCTGCAGGCACACATAGTAGTCTTCACCATTCAGTTAAGAAGCAGCTAGATGTAAGACTGGATCTTATCCAAGGTGAAGCCTCCAGTCTTACCCACTGATAAATGAAACAATTCTCTTCTTGGGATACTGATTGATCAAACCATTGTGTTGTAGACAATTTTTATGTGGTTTCCTATTTTCAGCTCCTCCACAGTTTCAGTGTTCTTGTCATTAAGACACCTCACTTCTGCTGAATATAAAGGTTGCGTTCTCTACAGCTTGGCTTGACCCTGTGACTAACTGTATAGCCAATCTGCTGAGTCATAAAGCACATTGTGATCTTTCCACCCATTGTTACCAAGATCAATATGGCGAAACCAAAGTGAACAATGCAAGCTCCACACAGATGCCTGGGCCAAGAATCAAACTCTGATCTGCCTTTCTGCAAGGTACCACAGGTGCTTATTTATTGTTTTTCAACAATCCATGTTTACAGCTCATTGCAAGAATCCCTAGTATTTCTTCCAGAATAAAGTAATGGCCTCTTGAGAATTGTTTACATTGGGTAATACTGCCTTTGACCTGCTGCAATCCCTTCTAGTATAATATATAACCTTTTAGCTTTAAGGGGGGAATCAGGATACTGAAAAAATGCAGGAGCCCTTCACCCTATTTTCACTGAAACTTGTTGTTCTGACAATACAGAACATTCCTATAGTGTATCAGGTAAGGAATTATTTTGCAATGATTACTGTAATGTAATTACTCATCAGTAATGTGCCAACTCTACTGCATGGCATGAAATGTCTAGGCTGTAATCACTGATCCTGGCTGGTTTGCCATCTGCACTGTGGTTCTGTGATGGCTGTCATAAAGTATGCTCTTTCTACTGCATACAGTTTAATTTTAATTCATGAAATGATGAGTTAAAAATTATTAAAACATTTTGCATATAGATGGACATGTTGTGCTATTTCTATTAACTAATGTGTTTTCCCCTCTGACAGTATTCATTCTGTTTTGCTCTTTATACTTCCTGCTTAAATCAAACTTAAATTGGGTTCAGCCAGTGTGCCGGGCTAAACTAAAACTAAGCTACTGCTAATAAACGAACCATCCCTACATTCAGCAGGGTAGCTGACTAGCAGCTCAACATCCGGGGTGTAGATCCCACAACTTTTGTGTTCTTAATAAATTCAGCCCTTTATAGGTTCAGGATACTCTAAAGCCCCAGATAGACAAAAAGTGTCTGACGTTACTGCACTTATTGTTCTCGAAGGATGGAAGTAAAACAGAGACATTAAACACTTTGGTACTGCTCCAAGCTTCAGTTCACAGTGAAAGTCCACTGACTGCTCTCCCCAAGCTTAAAAGCGTTATACTTGAAAAATGTTGACGTTTAGTGCACGTGGAAATTTGCTACCTAGTACACTATATTGACCCACCACCATTTATATGATAGTGCCCGGTAATATTCCAGACAGTACCTAGTTAGTTCAAGTCTACTAGTATATACGTTATATTGTACTGGTAAGGTGCTTTATTTGAATTGCAGAGATGAGCACTTAGAATTACTACACAATCAATCTATACATACTTACAAGTATGTGATACTACAGAAATCAACTAATGTATAATGATGATAATAAAAGAAAATATTCATAGTTTTGGTTTCAAAATGCAAGTGGATAGTAATTATTGTACAAGCAAAACACATTATAGTGTCCATGACACGCTAGCAGTCCCGCAATGCAATGCCTTACATTTGATGCAGTAGATGCAGAATTTACAATCATGTGACACTACACCCGTCAGTAATGTTATAAAATTATTCGTTAGTGTTCATATTTAAATTTTCTGCTCACTATACACTCTCAGAAGCAAAGAACGCCTGCACACTGAATACATTTTCCCAAAAAAAGGCAATTTATTGAATGAAGATACAACATTTTGACCTTACGTCTTCATCAGATACAGTAATGTTCAGTATGTGACCACAAAGGTCCACATAATATAAACTTCGCTTATTTCAACCCAGGCGTTCAATCAATCACATCAATATAGGCTACACATCAAATTATTAACAATACTTACAACAAGAAACTTGAAATCCACCGCTGGTGTACAGTCAAATTCCCTGAAACAAGGACCATCTGGATATAATGATGTAACTTGAGTAACTCTTGTATTTCATAGCATACCCCATAAAGTCAATGAAGATATAAAGCCAAAATGTTGGCTTTTTGGGAGCATTTATTCAGTGTGCAGGCATTCTTTGCTTTTGACACAGTTTTTGCTTTGCTACCTAGAAATGCGTTGGGATGTACATACACTACCATGAGGCACTGCTTGCTCATTATACAGTAAAATATTAAATGTCTGTAATGTAGAGAGTAGTGAGTGAAGCAGTGATTTTGGACATAGCCTTAGATGACACAAATAAACACCACCTGAATGGGGGTGTTGGTCACCCTAGTATCATGTCATTGGATTTTGTAATTGGATTTCGTGAGAACAGGCTGCACTTACAGCATGTACAGGAAAATGAGAACTGGTCTGGATTTTGATCAAAGATAGAAATTCAAACGTATTTGTTTAAATAAATACAAAGAGCTCAAACTAGGCTTGAATTTGTATATCTTATAATACTCGACCCGTATGCTACAAATTGTGGTTCATAGGAAACCAGATACACAAACATAGCATCAAACAGAGACAGGATTTAATAAACAATGACCAAAACTCCACTTCACATATCCTCTCCATACACACACACACACACACACACACACACACACACACACACACACACACACACACACACACACACACACACACACACATATATAGGCAATCTAAATCAATGACTGCTTCTGACTCTTTGCTCAGCACCTGGTACTTATGCTGTTTAGATCCTTAAGTGTGACAGTCATGTTTACAGGGTACAGGGTAATAGCAGATGTTCCTAGATGCTGTATGTGAAATAAGGGTCTTATTTATCAAGACTTTGATTATTCCGCTGTCATAATGAACTTTGTGGGATGATGTCTGAAAGAAAATGATATAAGGCAAGAAAAAAAGTTAAAGCAAAGTAAAAAATGGTCCCATATTAAATGAAAGTCACAGTTTTTACAAGACATGTTACATTTCCTGTATTCCCCTTCCTGCTTTACATTAATGTAGAATGCTTCCCTATGTTTTTATTGCTTTCATCACATTATATGCTATGACATATTTTTCCCTTGTCTTCATTTCTGTGCAAATTAGGTACACTACTCAATGAATTTGGCAGCAATTCAAAGCTTTATTTTACATGAGAAAGGGCTATAGAGGAAATATTTGCTCAAGTTCAATTAATAAATGCCAAGAATATTAGGGTCCCAGTTCTTCTTTTGAATACAAAAGCAGAAAACGGCAGCTCATATGTCCTCCTGAGTGTGTGCCTTAATACGAAAAGGTGAGTGGAGGTCATATTTGCAATGTAAAATGCAGTTGGGGGCTTTTCTTTAAAAGTGATGTATTTGTTTGTTATTGTTATTCATGTTTTCTAGGTTTTTTCCTGTAACTGTTTTCCCTGCTTTTTTTTATGTTTGAATATCTACCTATCACTGAGGGCAAATGAGCTGCATTAATTTAAAAATGCTCTCAATAACATGGTGTTGCTAAAAAATCTCTAGATTGTTCAGTGAACTTGTTGAAAGGGAAGAGGGATCGAAATATGTGTTTCCTCCAACAAAAGAAAATGAAATATGTTAGCCTTTGGTGTGCCTTCATATTTTATGAAGAACGACACATACATGTTTGAGCGTTGGAGCTTAATTGATTTATCGAGTGATGTTGTGTAAATTCAGCTGTATTTTCCACCATACCTAACTGCAGTTTCACTGATTGGTTTGCTTTCTGTCACCCAACGTCCCCAGGTCTCTTTCACTTCAGTGTTCCGAGACCTGATTTACAAGTTTTTCAGTTGTGAAAGCCCTGGGTGCGATATGATGTACAATACAGTCTACACAACTCCTTTTGTCGTCATTTGTTTATTTAATTGTGCACTCTCTCACATACACACACCAAACTCAGTGCAAAACAGTAGCCTTTTCTTCATTGTTACAGTTTGCATAAATCTTTGTATCTCTACAAAACGAGAAAAGACAGGAAATACTACATAAGAATTTATTCCCCAATCTTCCTGGGGGGTCGGGGGCCTGTTCCATTTCATTTCAACCATTTGTCTTAAATAGGTAGTTCATTTTTCATACTTTGCCTCAGCAAAAACAAAGCAAAACAAAATAATGTTGCACCTGAATTAAATATTTGATGGGCCGTGGTAGTTATTGTTTATCCCCTATTTTTAAAGTCACTCTGCGCTGTTTCTACACAGGGTTGTTTTTCAGTTTGTTAAGCTTTAGCAAGCATTAATTTGGCCAGTGGCAACTGTGATTAATTGTCTCATTACAAATTGAATTATTACGTGCGTTAAACATGCAAATGATTTCAACTAAAGGTTGAGAATGTTGTGGGATTTGAACCAAATGGCACTTTTGATTAATGAATCACTGCATAAACAATAATGCACTTGTTTAACACAAAATTTGAAAGGAAGTCTTAAAAAGTGCAATTAATGATAAGGTTTGACTGATCATCCGCCTGGTTATACTGAATAAGCTTTAGAAACCACACAAAAAAGTTGAACATGTGCTCAAAATACCATTGAAACTTTTAAAATTCTGACATAAAAATCCCTCTTTGCCTCAAGTGATTGATGTTATATATTATATTATATTTATTAAGCTATGAAAAACCAGGTTCTTGTATTAGAGGTCTGGGAGATTCACGATAGATGATTAATAAATGCGAAATACAATGAAAGGTCTGGATGTATTTGCAGTTACCACTATGGATATCTCTTTCATGTTCAGCATGAAACTGAACTGGTGCCCTCCTCCGTCTCTCTCCCTAGGCAACAGAAATTTCTACTGTAATGGTTCAAAAGGCATCAATGAAGGGAAAAGGGGAAATTCCCAGCAGTGCCTTGGGATATGAATGGATTTAATATTTCTGGGAAAGGTTCAGGACAAGGCCTGCACGCTATGTCAGATTCATACTTTATTCATCGATTCAGCCCAATCTTGAAAATGTCCTAAGCATCTTGAGGAAAGTGGTCCACAAACCTTCTACTGTATATTGAGGTGCCTGTTGTTCCTGCATATGAACCACATATTCCTGAAGAGTTTTACATCAAATTTATTTCAGTGCTTCACACCGATGACCACTGCCAGTTTTGTTTGATGGAGCCCCACCAAAAGCGACCAATGGTGCTGCAGCAGTGACTGCTTTTATTATCCTCTAGGCAACTTCACAACTTCTTTGTATAATGATATGCTTGATTCTTTCTTCTGTAATACTGATTTATGACCTATAGAAATCCAGCCCAAGCCAGTTCATTAAAGCTTTTGTATTTGAGCCTGTAGTTTGTTGGCAGTAGCCATAAACAGCATCAGCAGGCACAAACATTTGTTGACAGACAGCAGTGTTATCGGTAAAACTGGTGATAACGGAGGAAATGCAGCTAATTAAAAATAATGAGTTCACAACAAATCACATTCTCCTGAGCGTACACCCTAACCTGGTGGGAAATATCATGTTAAAAATACAAGAACGGATCTCCAACACATTCAGATAGGCTCATTTACAGTACTGCATTTCAAATGTGGCTTATTTAACCAGTTCAATTTCCCCCCTGCATAATAAGTGCGAAATGTATTCTAGAGCATTATATTTCTGCGTTGAAATAGTATGTTCTGTTACACAGCAGGTCTGCATGAAAAATTATATTTTTCCTAGCATCAGTGTGCCGTAGCCTTAATTTCCAATATTTTGGTACATTCAGTAAAGAAACAGTTTTTACAGGAAGAAAAAAAAAGGCAATCTTTTTGTTGATTCCCCTTTTGAGATAGAGGCAAGCATAATGCTGTTAGCAAATAACAATTATTGTATTTAGCACATTTTTTTCTGGAGATACACAGGATGTGATATGTTTTATAAAAGCAGTTGGATTGTGTATTATAACATTAGTATGTCCCAACACAGGCGAGCCGTTTGCAGACCTCCAGTACTTAAGGTACATTGTTTTTAGGTTGTCTTTACATCTATGGTAATTTGTGTATTTTAAAATGTTCTTATGTATATGGCTTTATTATTAGTATGTTGTTTTGAATGTTGTTAGCGTTGCAGTACGAGCTCACCTAGCCAAGGCCAATTCCTAACAACATTTGTTGTACTGTCAGTAAAGTGCATCAGATCAAGCATGATTTGATTTCTATGGGTGTAGCAAAACTGTAAATACAGTTTTAATTGAGATGTCCAAATTAAACATAACTAATATTCTTAGTAGTTTTCATTTTTTAAAGCCACTGTTTGTAGAAATAGAAAATGTCTGGCTTTGGTGACCCCCAGTGGTAGTTTAAGATTGTGTGACAGCACTGCAAGATGATGTTTTTTTTTTCCACTGGTACCATCTGTTAAATATAGAAAGATGGACTCCATAAATAATTGAGAACTACACCTTGTGTGTAGAGAAGTGACAACATTTATCTAGAATGGATAAAGACATTAAAAATGACATAAAATATGAAAATCCTCCCAGTAGACATTAAGAGTGATTGGGAATTCAGATGAGTACTCCCTGCAGGTGGACAACAGGGAGCCAAGTCGAGGCGTCATCAGCTCCATTTACAGAGGGTGTGTCCCAAATCTTTTCATTAATGCTCCTTCCTCCTTCTCCTCTTCACAACTTACTGTATTCTACTTTGGGAATCAAGTCGGCAAGACAAAGTAATGATTGATGGGAGAGATGGAGATACATATACTGTGACCTTCTGGCGTCTCTGCCCTGCCATGTAATGGAATAATACAGAATCTATGTAAAGAAAGAAAATTTGGTAGCATGGTTTTTGTCTTTGACTTTCACAATTATTATAGTTGCTCAAAATAACTAGCTTTCTGAGTGGGTGTTAATCCACATATGTGAGCAAACGAGCTTGTATTTTCCCTTTTCTCATCCTTCATGCACACAGTGGGAAACTGTGCCAGGCTAGACTACGCTGTGTGGGGTAGGTAGAAACACCCTGCAGAGGTTGCCCACCAAGTCCATTTTGGAGACAAGTGCTGTTTGTGTACAGATACTTTACAGATACTTTGTAGTAATTTGCATTTAAATTTTGCAAAAGTAAGCACTGTCTTACTTGTTCTCAACCGGCCAGGTATGCACAAAATATAAATATAATAAACATGTGTGCTCAGTACATAGGTAATGATCATAAAGTATATATATTGGTGCAAATATCTGTGTTTGTGTAAAACAGCATCTTCTATCCATTAGGCTTCCCAACATGCTTTGATCAGGTGATTTTCAACATCATAACTGGGAAAATATATATGTATATGTATGTGTATGTATGTACGTATGTGTATATATATATATGTGTGTGTATTTTTTTTTTCTTGCTCCCATGGAGGAATAAGGATTGAAGAGCTCATTTCGGAGGGGAGTGTAACAAGAAATAGAGGTCAGAGAAAGACCACTGCTGCCCAGTTGTTTTGTTCACAAAGACAAACTAAAAAGCCAAGCAAAATTGAATCCAACGTGTAATGTGAAGACTTGTATCAAGTGAACAAAGTAAACGTGTGTCATTGTTGTTGATGTGAAGAGCAGAAATTGGTGCTCATTTCTGTCAACCAGCAAACCAAGCCAGCAGATCCCAAGCACCTCTTAATAAAACTGTATCAGCGGGGAAATACAAAACCCAACAGAAAACGTGGGGAAAAAAATTACAAAAACAGGATAGAGCTTTGACTTAATTATTTCCTTTTCCTGCTGAAATACCAAACTAATCTCACACACGACAGAATTCTACCTCTCCCTGCTCCAGACCATAACAGGCAGTACGGAGGTCAGATGAGTTGGGGCAGTGTACTATATTTTCTGTGTTGATCTCATCAAAGATTAATGTAGACTAGATGCCTTTATGCTGCAACTTTTAAATCAGTCAGCGAACGAAGAACATAGTTTTGATCTAATTTAGTTCCATAAATGTGAGAAGACTTACTCCAGGCAACTTCCTTCTCCTTTAAGCATAACATTAATTGTGTTTGTTTTGCTCTGAAGAAACCTAAAACCTTTTGCAATTTGGGGGTTTATTCAAGGGAGGCTGTTTCTCTGCTTGGTGAATCAGTTAAGTATACACATTTGTAGACAATATAAGTCACTTTATTTTTTTTTCGAATGTGTCCCCACAGGAATCATGACCTGTTGCGATGTGGCAAAGATTAAGGGAAGATCTACCTACCGAAAATTATCCAAAGACAAATAGTCCCAGTATGTATAAATCCTTTTTAAAAAATAAGTAGTTGTGTTTACTGTATGTCCTTTTTCATGATCCTTACCTAAATGTTCAGGAAGGAGCCCAGACTCGGAGGACAAAGCTACTTAACAATAGTGGCTATTATATATTTATGATGTTATTCCACTTTTCCCCCTTCCCCTGTCTACATATAAAACAGCTCCCATGTTACGTATAAATTAGAGGTCCGTCAGCGACGCCAAACTGATGAGTAAGAGCAAAAACACTCCAAAGTCTTTTGAGGAAATGGTTTAACTAGGGTAGTGATATCGCTTCTTTCTTTAAATGTCAGTTTGGAGTGAGTTTTCTGTGGAGGCTGAAAGGAAGCATCCATTCTTAATCATTCTGTTTGAGTTCTATTAGTGCTTGCTATCCAGCAGTATTCAATCGCGATATCTCATAAAATTAAATACATTTTGATCTAAACAAAGGTGCACCAACTTGTTTACTGATGTGAATGATGCCGTTTCCAAGTTCTAATCCTGTGTTAATTGTTCGCTTATCTCTTCGTTTATATGTCAAAAAATAATTCTTGAATTGTTTTTCATCAAAATCCCACTTTTTTTTTTCTTCCTATAAAATCTTAAAATATTTTTGATATTTTTTACTTATCTTGAACTTGGAGGCGTATTCATAAATTGATCCAATCAAATGTGATTTGGGTTGATTAGCTGCCTATTATATAAACCCACGCCTAACCATTAGCTTGTAGATCTTAGCAAGCTGAACAATATCATAGGCAGACATATGTGTTTGAATCTGAAGAGGCAAAAATTTTGTTTACATTTCCAGTGAGCATCGCTCCTCTAACAGCGCGGGTGAGGGTGGTATGGTTAGAAGCCAACAATCCCTTACAAATCCGTATCTGACCACAGCCCTGTAACACTCTGCTGAGCAGTCAAATCAAATCAGGCGAATTTGATTTAGAAGTATATTCAGCGATTCTAATCCAATACACTTTTTGTCAAATTCAACGAATATCTCCTCACGGTCTGCTAGCTGTCTGTTCTGTGTGTGCACTGAAAAAAATCTGGTGTTTATGCACAGCCCTGGCTCTGTAAATGTGAAACAAACAAAGTGGCTCAATCAGCAACAGAGGGCGTTCCCGCTCGTGCACATGACAAGGGGGAAAAAAAAAAAAAAAAGAAGAGCGGAGATGGGGGAAGGGTGGCAGTGGGAGCAAGAGACGGTAAATCCGGCACATGCTTACATGCTGAACTCCACAACGTAATCACAATTTCCAAGAAGGAGAGATGGCTGAGAAACAGCCAAAGAGGATAGGCTCAGAGGAACAGACAAATTAAAAAAGAAGTGCCATGATCAGGCAAGGGCAAAGAGCTAAGAGACCTCTGAGAGTTGAAAGGCATGCAGGTGGATGTGGAGGTTGCTTTGTTTCTGCTTGACAGGTGTGTAAAACGTTAGTTTTAGCCAATAGGTGTTGTTTGCTCTATATCCTGGTATTTGTCCGTACGACATGCAAAAAGGTTTTTGTTTTTTTTTAGCCACAAAGACCTAAAAGCACAAGTTTGCTAGCAAAGTAGAATTATCTGGATTGATGCATAATAATGGAAACAGTCATTTTTGTTTTGAGTTGCCAGGTAACGTTACCTTCCTTGTTACCTTAGCTACAAACCTACGGTCCTCTCTTCTGTCACTGTAGTTTTGTAAAAATAGTCTAAACAACTCACTTTCACTAGTTTTTACGCCTTTATCTTTTGGATGCTGTGTTTGTGTGCGCGTTGTTTGTTTGATGAAGTTTTATATAATAAGGTTTGTTTTGCATCAGCTATGAGAGATTATCCACCTTGACGCCGTATAAGACGCTCTGGATTCCGCCATATTTCTCTCTTGCTCAGCTGGCTCAGCTGTTAGTGTTGTGGCCTTGACAATGTGCATCTATTAATTTGAAGGAGCACTGAAGGGAGGGGTGTATTTGTTTTGTTGTTGAGTTCGGATATCAACAGTCTCTCTAAAGAGTGACATTCACATTACAGAGGGTAAAGAAACTTTAACTGCTGTTTCACTGAAACGTCAGTAAGTATGCAGTTTTTAGCAGTACTCTGCTTCATTTTATGTAGCATAGCATGTAGCAGAGCACTGCAATTGCGTTTCATTCTTACTTCACCATCAGGGGCTTATTCTTCAGCTGTTTGGCTACCAGCGGAATAGTAACATCCAATCATATTCATGCAGGGGTAGAGCACTGCCGTTATAACATGGCACCTCTCACTATTACTCTGCTGATATGCTCATACCGGTGCCAGTCGCAGCAGCCCCAACCTCCTCCTTAACACCCTAACTAACTGCTTGTTGTATTCGCTCCTGAACAGAACCAGTGTCTACTGTTACAGTATGGCCAACAGTACTGGCGTCATAGGAACCCAATCATAATCAGTTTCCCTCTAGTGATGCAGAGACCATCACAAACCATCAGCTGGCTCTGACAGAATATTTCTGTGTGTAACCCAGCATGTTATGGCAGGATATTATTTGCAACATTTCAATTTATAATTCTTCCAGGCAGTACATTCTGAACATTATACGACACCTTTATTTTTAGATCCTTAATCCTTGATAAGAAAAGAAAAATCATAGAAAAGACATACTTTTAAGAATGAGGGTTTGCTTTTTCCCATTTCTTCTATTTACTCTTGTTATAATAATCACTATAACCTAAAAAATAATCTAATATTTAAATATTTAACCTTTAGACACTCTAAATATCTTATTAGTGAAAACAGTCCTGGTTGATCTGGTGACAGCTGTAGTTACGAGTGGTAACAGCAAATGTGGTTCAATACTTCAGGTCACAGAATTCTGGGGGGCAGCAAAACAAGCTATTGTCACTTTAATAAAGAAGTCAGGCAATAATTGACCTTTTTCCATCATCCCGTGAGCAACTTTGATCTGATTTTACACTGCACACAGCATGAGTCTGCGAACAGCAGGGCACAGTCAAAAGAGTTGGTTACCTCGCTGAGAAGTTGGAGGTGTGCAGCCCATCACCTACAGCTCTTCGTCTAAACGCTCACTGTGGCTGCTCCTTCTTGTTCCATTACTCCCTACAATATGTAAAACTGATCCGCTGTCTAAAAAGGCAGAAAATGACCATTGTCTTGCTTTGTAGATGCATTTTTGATGAACGATAGTGGTAAGTGCTAAGCACACTGACAAACACATTGCCTTTCCTGTGGCTACTTCATAATAAAAGTCAGCTCGTGTTTCACCAGTTAAATGCATTTAACGTGAAGCTGCAGCAGTAGGAAATGTTTGGTTTGCATTAACAGTAACTTAATATAGCATTTATTCCAGAAATGTCGCCACAGACACCCAGTTCCTAATACTGCATGTATACAAATATTGCATTACTTTCATCACTGGGCTATGGGTTCACTCACCATCGTGTTACCTCATTTGGCGATAGGTAGTGACTTAACAGACATTCATTTAAATGAAAATCTTTGAGATTTCCACTTTAAAGTGTCAAGCATTTAAAAAGCATTAAAATTCATGTTTACTTACCACTATTTATCTGAATGTTTTGCTAAACGTATCTCTGTTTTATCAGGTTGAATCCCGAGTGTCCAGTATATATAATAATAAATGTAAAGTACATACATTTTTGGTAAAACTTTAGCTTGGTAAAAACTATTACCAGTAAACCGCAGTTCTTCGGTAAACTGTAAATTGATTTGCTGTATCTAGACAAAGTTAAAAGACAAAAACAAGTGGTGCCTTTATTTGCTTTTACCTATACTGAAAAAAATATTGTGCATTTGTTCCTCTGTAGCCATTACATTACTACTCTGCACAAGGCAAACTCAAAAAAATCTGGTGATTGTAGTCCAAAAATCCAGAAAGCGAACTGCAAACAATCAGTTTCTATGATGAATGACAAAAATCATTAATTTGGAAAATGAATATTAGAAATATACAATAATTCAGCAATGTACAAATTAAAACCCCTTTTCCCTATTTTAAGGCTCCTGTTCATGTGCAAACTGATCAATATTGAATAAGTCAACAACGAATGTTACCTCACACACTCCCAGCAGCTTCCAACAAAGAACTATTGACCAGTGGCTGGTCTTACTGACCAAAAGATGCAATTACGCAGTTTACCCAAAATATTTTTAGTATATCATATTATATCCCTTCAATTTAGCTGTCAGCATAAACAAAGCATTTTTTTTGTCTCGGATATGATTCATTTTGTGCATTGACAAATTCAGTGTATAAAATCAGCAGGATTAAATAGAATTATCTGGCATCACTGCTGTCCTGCTGTGAAATACTTTTTGTGTTTGTCACACGCTCCTCTGTAAGATGCAAATCCCAACAAATGATGTATCTTTCTACAGATGAACTATTCACACCTCCGGGGCTTTCCAGTTCGGGGAAAACACACTAGCTCAGCAAAAAGCATCTGAGATATGGCTGTAAATAAGAAAGTGATGCAGAAACAGGGAGGAGGGATGAGTGCTGATGGGAAAGCCCCACCTTCTTCTTACAAGACAGTTCATTAAATACCTTTCACAGCCACCATGGCAGTATGCCTGCAATGAAAAGCACGATATACGCTCATGCAAGTCAAGGGGTTCAACCCGCTGTAGAAGTCCACTGATAAATGCCGAGACAGGAGCAGTGAGTGAACAGCCACACAGGAAGCACAAGGTAATCAGAGTTAGACTGGATCACGTTTATCTAAAGACAACATTTATCTAGGAAAACGCCTGATCGTCCACCTTGTTCTCTCCCTTATATCTTTTCATTGTTTGAATTGAAAGAAAGTAATGGAGAATGATATTTAACGACTATCAGCATTATGGAGTGTTTGGGAAACACTAAGTAGATTGTCCTTCAGAGCTGTGAATACATGGCAGTGGACTAGGCTACTAAGATAAGGTGGTTTTGTCCTATTTTCCTCAGCAGTCAGATCTAACATGTTATATAAGTGTGGACATTGTTATGGGAAAATTTAATTTAGTCTGAAACTAAAACACAAGAAACAAAAATAAGAGGGTCATCTGTCTTATGGGCCTTTTTACAGCGTTTGTCATGACATTGTAATTAAACGACCTCTTTCTAATGAGAATTCTCACAGCTATAATTTCTAGTTTAACAAATGTAACCATATAGATAAGCACCCTACAAGTTTTGATGGACTTTTTGTGGGGCATACCACTGACAGAGAGTCAAATTAATGACCTCCCTGGAGAGGAGGACTGGTGTATGGGGAGGCTTATAAATAGAGCAATGGTATGATGGAAAGTCTGTGATGTCTGTGTGTGGCTCCTACTGATTCTAGACGACCCACCAAGACTGGAACAAAAAAAATCTTTTTGGACTGCAGCAGGTATATATTGTTTCTTTTGAGTTAGTTATAACTCAGTCTGTAATCATCAGAAATTGCCTATTTTAATCTGCTTAAGAACCTCACGATAAAGAATGGTGGATAGAGTTGACACATTTACTAAACCAGCAAAATTGAGGATTAAGGTATGGCAAATCCATTCATATCAATATATTCGATATAAACAATGGATTGGCAACTAGATCTTGGCAAATTTTTGTATTGAGTTCACTTTCCCCTGCAAATTTGCAATGTTGACCAGCAGCAAGCAGTCCTGACAGTACAAAATGGAGAAAATTACTAAAGGTTATTAGTTGTGTGGCACCATCCATTTTTATTTTGCTTCCTCTGTTGGAGTATAATCTCTAATCCCCCAAGGAGGAAGTGTTTTAACACAGTTGTGAGACAGGAGTTGATGATGCATCTATGTCTCTGAATAAACTATGTAAGTTATTGTTCTGTAAGTGGCCAAGCTAGTGAACTTGCTAAGTGACAGTTAGTGAGCAGCTAGCAAACCCATTAGTAGAACCTGACTGATAAATCGGTGGGAGGATTTTATTGGCCAATTTAAACTAATCACAGATAATCAGTATCAGCATTTATAACGGCAGCATTTATAACTGGTAGTTTGTCTCAAAAGTTTAAAGCTGAGCTACTTGCTGGCTAGAACTGGTAATATTAGAGGGATTGTTAGACCAGCATAAAAAATAAACACGTCGACATTGAGACAAGTAAATGACAGTGAAAGCTGATTCAGACACTCAGACACTCCCCATGCCCCCTTGAATTACATTATGTACAGTTTTGAAAACAAAGGGGAGAGGTAGTGGTACAGTACAGAGAAACAGATGCTTGGGGTCCCAGCTGGCTAGCATGTAAGTGGTTAGCTCACCAGCTACAGTAGTTTACCCACTAACCCTGTGAGTAGTCGCTGCTTAACATGGATGAATTTTACTCTGCCACTCTCTGGTGTGACTAAGTCTTTAGACTGATTGATGGTTCAGTTTTATCTGATCTATTGTCATAAACCATATCTGAGACCATTTAGACTCACAAAACAAGTACAATGCGTAAAGGTTTCGGACAGCAGGTTTATCTCTGTTTTAATACTTAAAGGATATTTTGATGACGTGTTACATCACAGAGAAGTTCACCCCCCTTCAACGTGGGACTCAATTCCAAAAAGTCTAAAACAATCCAATCATAAGCAATCTTAGCCTAGTCTGAGGCCCTACTCCTGTGACGAATCAATATACTTGAGGGTGGAGGATGGAGACCAGGGGACTCGCAGTTAATAGGAAAGTGAAATGAGAATCTCCTTAAGTACCTCTACACCCTGTGTGCACAACAGGACTAAAGTGGCCCCTGAAGAAAGGTTATTACATCAACTTTTCAGTGCCTTCTTTGACGGGTAACAGCTCAAGAGCTTTTACTGATATCCTCAAGCCATCATTAATGTGTATATGGCGCTCAGTGATTCAAGGGTTTGGATTCATTAGAAAGAAACAACCAAACTGAGTGTATGCTTTGATTTGTGTTTTATCAAGATGTCAAATAAAGAAATGTTGTTCCTTGGGTCGTTGTATTTTCATAGCCATTTGGACCTTTTCTAATATCAATTTTGGCATGACAGAAAAACAAATTAAAATCGTCAGCCTTCTTGAATTAAATATACTGAGGATAATATAAATGTGTCCAAGTGATAATTTTAATTGGTAGAAAAGGAAACTTGAAAAGGCTGCTTTGAAAAATTAGCTAATTTTCCTTCTTTTGTTCTTGTTTTGGTGAATTCATTATTTTACCCAACATTCAGATTCAAGAAAAACTCTTCAAATAGAGTTATTAGTCTGTTCTGATTTGAACTGAACTAGTACAATGGAAATTAGAGTCAAGGTAGAGCGAGAGATGGCGACTGATATGAAACAGGTGTCAAGAGCAAAAAGGGATTGTCTTTTTCGTGTATTTTCTTTATCATTCAGTGGCTATTTTTCTCTGTAGTCGTGTCACATGCAAGTTTCTGATTGTTGCCCACCAAAGAATTACTTTTTGAGTCCAACATGCAGACAAAAGCCAGGTACAACTGGGCTCTATAAGATTTCACACTGTTGATCACAGCAGTTGGTGGAGCGCGTTACCCTGTATACTTTTATCTTTTGTAGCATAAGTGCGGTTGTATACAACTCACAAATCATGTACTCCGTGAGAAAAGTGTAGTATCTGTACCTACAGTAAAATGTATGGTGGGGCTAAAAACACTGATAAAATCCTTGTTCACTTTGATTAAACTGTGTTCTGTCAGATATTTACTTGCCTAATACTGGAATGGATAAAGGCTGGCATGAAGCATTGGCAAGTCATTATACATGACCTTTCCTTCAAACCAAAATCAATCATCTCAAAGTCACAGCCCTGGCTTATCAATACCTAAACAAAATGAAATGTACCATCCAATAGGGAGCCTTTACCATTTTGTAAGGATCACAGCTATTCACCAAAGAGCCATTTAAGTAATGCCTTTCATTGTTCTGCTGTAGTTGTTAGGTGGCATAAAAGCAATAGAGGAAAGGGCCGTATGTTATCAGTAAGAGTTAAGGAAATAATGCACAGACAGTCCTCCCATGGTTTCTCTGTCAATGATAATTGGTAATTCAGAGCATCTTCTAATGTTGATGTGAGCAGCCTAAGACAGAGCACACAAGAAGGATTAAAAAAAAAAAACCGGCAAGACTGCAGCTTGTTGTTTACTTTAATGGTTTTGTTTAAGGATACAGATGATTACATGGTGTGGGACCCAAAACTTGATAATCACTGCCATGAAATATGGAAGTGGAGGTAGACTCAGTCTGTTTCTATAATTTTAAAAGCAGGGTTATTAAACATGAATGTTTTCATGAAAGCTAAGGCAATCATTGTATTTGGATTACTGATGGAAACATGTCAAAAGCAGAGGTAAACAGAAAATCTGCAGCAGAAATCAGACCCTATAATCCAGCCAGTCTTTTATAACTCATTGATCCTTAATGGAAGAGACCTTTGTGTGAACCTCTGAAAATTTTCCTCTCCTATTCATTTCGCACAACTACACTTCAGCTAGTAATATGCCTTGATATGGTAATTGACCATTGGTAAACATTATTTATCATGCAGCTGTATTGGGAAATTGCAATTTGAGCAAATCCTTCTCTTGAAAATCTGTTTTCATTGTACATTTTTGTTTAGGGAGAATCACAACCGCTGACTTCAAACCACAGTTAAAGGTTCTGCTGTATCTTTATCCTCTTAGGACAATGAGGACTGTTTTCTGTCTTTCTTTATGTCTATCTGTTGGAAATGACAGCCTCTTAAGGTAGCTTACAGTTTGTTTCTGTGGTGGAAAAGTAAACTTTGCTACAAGATTGCTAAACAGATTTTGGGTTGCAGCCTCATAGACATCTGGAGATTCTTATTTCACAAGGTTGAGTAAAGATTTGATACAACCAAAAGTGCAAAGAAATTAAACGCAGCAGAATTTAGAATGTTTCTTATGGAAAACATATGTTCTAATTACAACCTGGTGCTATGTGACTAAGTATCATAGGGTTCAATTGAAATGAAAATGCATTTTGCATTCAAATTTGCATTTTTGTCTTTTCAGAAGTCTTAATTTGTGATTACACAACTAGTATTCACATTACTGGGCCTCAGCCTAATGCTTGATTCGTGCTTGTTGATTGTTGTCTGTGGTGGTAGTTGATTGCTGACCAAGTAGTTAGACTTTAAAGGACGTGATTGGACACACATTAAATCCACACAGCAGCCAATGTACTGAAATTTGTGTTTTCCTTTAGCAAAGCAATGGACCACCTAACTAGTTATGTAAGTTAGTCAGGAAAATATCATTTACATTAAGTCCCTTCATGCACTGTACATGTACATGCTAAAATCACCTATTTATGGGACATTCAACATACTAGTATCTACACTAGATGTGTCAGTCATCTATATTACATATGTGTGATGGAACACATCACTTCCATTTGCACAAAACAGCTGTCTATACCAGTTGACTCTATTTGTTTCCCACTTAAATTCAGCACTCTATTTGAAACCTCAGGAAGGGGAAGTATTGCAACCAAAGGATAAATACCTCTCTTGCTGTTCTCCACAAAAATATTTTCCATGTTTATCCTCCAAAACTGAACAAAAAGACACAGAATTCCATATGGGTGTGTTGATTTGTACTGGGCTGAAGAAACTTTTCTGCTTCAGATGTATCCCCCATGACACTTTCTGATTGATTGAGACCCATTGCCCTACAGTAACCCTTTGCCCAGTCAATGGGCTTTCATTAAAAATATCCTCCATCTAAAGACTAATTTTCACACATGCTTTCAGAAATGCATAGTCAAACGCAGTCACGTTTCAGATACTTTAACGATGAACCTGGTGGCACAGTGGTTGAAATATAAGGTTCTGCTGCTGTCCAAACATGAGGATACCGCAACAACACCACTGTTCTGGGAGAACAATTGCCACACACCGCCCAATTACTATCATATTCTACCTAGAGCTGACCAGAATGTTGAAAACAGCTTTAGTACTTGTGGTATCTTACAAATGGAGGGTCCGTTAATCAATATGCTCCCATGGTTCTATTTTCCCTAGAGACAAATGCTTGGCACTGAGGTGCTCAAAGCATTGCACATATAGTACAAATCGACAGCAGCAACCTGTCTGGGTTTTGTCAGGCAGCAGATGATGCCGTCCTTGGCTGTGTTGTTATCTCAGGTACTGAAAAAGAACATTTTCTGTACATGGTCTGTAACATTGAACATATTAAAATGAAACGCACTACAAAATACTTTAGTTTATTTACTGAATCGATTATAGATAAGCGTTTGTTTGTTTGATAACTGCATCTGCATGGCCTCTCATTTGATGTTAGCTTCAGTCAGTATGATGAAACAGAGTTATTTTATCAAACAGAAGCAATAAAGTGGGTCCCTCATGCATTTTTTCAATATAACCTCACAGTGACCTTAACCACCCTGACTGTTTTGTCTTTGTTTATGGAGTGATGAAGGGGAGAGCAAGTGAGGTATACAGAGTTAGAGAAAGAGGGAGTACTGTAAGTCTGTGGCCAGAGAGATCCCACTACGGCTACAAAGAGCAATGGCATGTTTGATTACATTTATGTTTGATTGAGTTTAGTGCTCCCTTAAGCTAGCTTGGAGAAAATGAGATTTCCCCTCCCAAAATATTACCCCGAATCTCTCTTCCAGGCCATCTATCAAGGTCCTATGCAGTTTACCACTTTGCCAATTTTACAGATCCCACCAGGTACTCTCAGACTATCCTTTTCTCCCACACATTACACTCATTTGACCATCGTAAGCCACTTAGACCTAATAATGATTACATTCTTTGAAAGTCAATGAAATCCTTGAAGCAAGCTCATGCTGTGATACCGACTCTCCACATGTTCTTGAACACTGCAGAACAAACACAGCTCTTCAATTATTTATATTGCAACATAAATTTCAGTTGTAACGAGAGGCTGTATGCACTTACAGCTCAGCAAAAATGCATACTGCTTGGTTGCAGTAATACATTACATTCCACATTGTGTAGCAGAAATGTGTCACAGTTTGAATATGGCACCCTACTCCTAACAAATGGAAAGAAAGGCCACATGCCACTCATACTGGCTGCTATCTGTCATTAAAATGAGGCAGAAACTAGAAAAACAGTATGAGAGAAGGAAACTAAGATCTTTTAGTGCATTGGGTGTGTATTTTTTTTTTTGCTTTATTTGTACTTTTTTTCTGCCCTTTGAACTGTGAAGAGAATGGAGCAGAGCAAAGGGAAAAGACAAACATACAGTATATTACCTTTGATTGCATCAGGCTGTATATATGTGCTCTCAATCTGTCACCCTTATCGTAGACATCTATCTCTCTCTCATCACATGGTTGCGGATTGGAGGACACTTATATAAAACAGTGAAGAGGGAAGATTTTATGTGAAACAAATCATTGTTTCATCATCTTTTTGTCATTTATCATCGCCTGCTCATGTGTTCATTGATTTTACAGTTTAATGCATCTCATTGTGTGTCATCACGGTGTTGCTCATCTAATGTCAACCCCCTCAAGGAGCCGTAAGTGGATATCAACACACCCTCATGTCCCCGGTTTGCACAGAAATGCCAGGAATACTCATTGATAAGACGACCAGCTCTGTGTCATTTTTAGCTTGATATCTCTTTGGCAACATTGTCCCCTCACAGCAAAGGAGGATCAATTGTATTACTGCTCTCCACCATTGAACACTATTGAGTTTTTGGTATCATAATGGCCATTTGATTGATAATTTATGTCTAGGTATAATTTATTGTCCAAAATGTTTGTTGTTATGCTATCAAGCTGTATGTTTTGGTGGCAATCTATACATTTATTTACTCTCTCTTGTGGACAGAAAGATGTTAATCACATCCACTGTAATGGTTACTATCGCTGAATTCTTTTGAGACCTAACGGGCCACTAATTAAACATGAAAAGATTTAAGCTCTGGGGGACCTTGTCACTCTCACTTAATTTAACTCAAAACATAGGTGTGCATACTGCAACAGCAGGTGTGGTGATATACAGTTTATCATGGCACAATCTTTTTTTTTTTTAAATACATTTTAATCACTTAGCAAATGTATTTGTGCACATGCATTATTTGTGCTTAGGCCTGAAGGACTTTTTAAAACGTAAACGACCACCTAAAATCAAGGTGAAGTAAAAAAACAGCTTTCGAGGCCAAGGCTCATGGCATGTTGGGCTGATATCTGTGGCCTAGCCTGTACTCTCCGCTGTGTTGCCAGCCCTTACTTGACTGTGTTCTTTCTAGCCTGATGGGTCTCTCTCGGCCCATAAAGCCGGCTGCTGTTGGTTACCTTGACATGAAGGACGTACATAAAAAACACATTAGTCTGGGTTATGGGTATCTGTTCTGTGTGCTGCTGCAAGCAGTGTGGAAGTCATTTTGACATTTAGCTTCCCAAGATTTTCTTCACTTGGATGAAAAGGAAAAATCTGTCGTCCTGCTCAATATCAAATGATATACATGGAATAATGACTATGATTGTGATCCACAATTATGGCTGGGTTATGTTGTAACTGAGCTTCTTTCCAAACATACATTTTCCTGATAGACACCACATATTGTATAAATGCTGAAGGTTTTCTCTCATTGACACATCTTTTCACCACTGTTGACCGGGGAGTTTCTTGTAGTGTTTAGTGCAGCTCCTCTCCCTCCCTACAGCAACATAGTTAGGATCCTTTGATCATGTCTCAACTGAGGCTCCTTGGCTCTCTGAGATGCTCTAGAGATGCTCACAGATTGCCATCATACACAAACCCTCTCTAGACTACTCGGGTAGGGGATTTGATTAGCGTATCATCTTAGCGTGGAGGTTCCCACGTAGGTCGGTGTGATTATGCCAAAGTGCAGCAACAGCCCTGGTGAGTCTAGATGTCAGCATTACCTGACGTCAATGAGAAACAGTCAGATGCAGCTCACATGCTGCAGTATAATGTTCCTACTGCCATTAAGATCCGATGTTCACATTCGTGTCAAGAATTTTAATCAACCTGCCTTTATACAGAAATAACACCAACATCCGTTCCAGAAAACCTGTATGCACTCCGGGAGAAAACCAAAGTCCACAAAAGTAGTATTTTACAAGAATCGGTTTTAACATTATAACTTGTCTTATAAATCATATTTAATTCTTGTTCTGTTGTTTTACGCTTCTACAGAGGCGAAATAGCGCACACAAGACAGGCTGGGTAAACAAATGGATCTAAATTACGCAATCTATCAATTCAAGAGGGACATGCAAATACCGAGCTGTCAGAGCCAAATGAAAGCCATTAGTTTGCAGCGATCAGAGCCTTTGAATTCCTTCGATATAGTTGACCTGCCCGACTGATGTCAGCAGCTATTCTAGTAATAACAGCAATGATGGCACCTGCCACAAAGAGGCAGTGATCAAGGTCGTGGTGTACAGGTGTTCGCAGTAATCTGTTATTTAATCTGTCTCTCCGTTCTACACTAGAAAGTAATTGTCATTTTATCACTGTAAAAGTGGCAAAAGTATGTGTACTCAAAAATGTCCATATGCATTGCGGGTTGGAAGGTGGAAAGAAAATAACAATTATAAGGACAATGGTGAGGTGCATCCACCTTGGAAAAGAAAAAAAACAAAAATGTGAAAACATTTCGTGTGTGTGTACTTGTACATGTATATTTGTGAGGACCAATTTCAGTTTTGGATCTTTGGAATGAGGACATTTTGGCCGGTCCTCAATTTGGGACAGACGTTCAAAAGGGCTGTTTGAGGTTTAAGACTCGGTTTTAGGGTTAAGGGTAGAATTAGGTTTAGGCTAGGGTCAGGGTAAGGTCACAGTTCGACTGATGCCCACTAGCATCTGCCTTGTATACCTACTTCTAAAACAGTGTGGTCGGAAAATAGGTATTGGGTATACGTACTTACTTTCTTATTACTATATATTGTTGAAGTGAGACACAAGCTTGAGTCGTATTCTGGGCGGAAATATACATAAATGCTGTCCGAAATTTTTCCCATATCTACACATTGTCCATCAACAAATGGTTTGCAATAGTAACACTTTACTTTAACCTCTCCATTCAGCATTAATAAGCATCATTTGAAAGTATTAATGTGTTTTTCAACAATTACACCTCTTCTTATAGCATCTGTAACTGGTGTGTAAATGTTTAATGAATGGCTGATAACACAGTATAAAATAATTAATTATATTTAATGATAGTTTATATGAATTCACACTATATGCAAACAAGTCGTTATAATTTATTACAAAAGATTAATGAATTGTTAATGCACATGTAAATTATTCACATGTATGTTTAAAAACATGTTGAGCTTTAAGGTTCATTCTCGACTGTGGAAATAGTGGTTTGACAAAAAAAAACAAAAAAAGTTTAACTTAAGGCCCACTAAATAGATATTTCTCAAAACTTTCAGTTGCATCTAATTGCTTTCATCAGCAGAAGAAGTTTGCTTAGTTGTCATTGAAAGTGAAGAGGTATCTATAAATAAAAAAATACCTATGACTATTTCAAATACTTAATATTTTATAGTCATACAAAATGTGACGGCGTATTTTATATAATTAGAACCGTGTTATATTGTTACACATTCATTAACTGTTATTACAAATGCACAAGAGACGTTATAGTTGTTGACAAACTCAATTAAGGTAATATAAAATGTCTTCATATAGGCTTACAACCACATTGTTGTAAGCAACCACAGTGTTTTACTGCTTATAAATGATAACACTTTATTTTAACTCCTAGTTATCCTAGCAAATTTAAAAAGTCCGTCCAGCAACACATGTAATCTGGGATGAAAAATAGCGGACGTATTGTAGACTGACTCGGTTTGTGACATTGTTATTTTTGATGTACTGATATACATACACATAGTCTGTCCTTTTCTGTTTTTCAGAATGCAAAAACTGCCTGCTTCAAAAGTGTGTGCGCTGAACACTGCCAGTATGTTTCACACTGAAATGACTCAAATCTCCTGACTAGAAATTCACATATAGGAAAATATTTGACTGTATTTAAAACTCATTTAATTAGAAGAGTAAAATATCAAAATTCTAGAAGATAAAATAGAAGAATCAAGCTTGCTTTTTTTCTTTTTAATTGAATGAATGTCAATTAAAAACTCTATGTCAAAACCCACATTTGAATCCCTCAGAGCGTCACATCCAGCACAGACCACAAAAATAACAATCTACCATCACCCAGAAATCATCCTAACTGAATGTCTCGAATGTCTCCAGGGCTTTGCTGTTCAGTATCCAGTTCACCATTTTGAGCTCCTCGTCTAACTGAGCTCCTATTTTCTTTCCACATTGTTTGATTTAATTATTTTATCTATATTTATCTTGTCTGGATTTTTGTGTGTACGCTGCAAAAGATAGTCTCTTTGTTAAAGTAGGGCACCTCTCTCATTAGACACTCCCGGTTTAAAAAAAAAAAAAAAAAAAAAAAAAACTGCACGAGGGTTTTGCACTTCATTATCATTCTTACCAACAAGAAAGTTCTCTTTCTTTTTTTCCTAAATGATTAAGCAGGTCCTCTCCGGCTCAGCGTATTTAACTGTGCAACTTTCAGCGGGTTGATTTGGAGCCATCAGTGGAGGAGGAGAAGAGAGGAGCTAACATTTAAACAAAAATGATGCACACTTACAAGCATCATGTTGTCTCTCTCACCATGGGTTTCTAGCATTTTTTTTTTTTTATCACTCTCAAGCTGCAGTCCCTCTTACATTCATTTTAAAAGAACAAACACAAGTGACACAAGCTGTAATTACAATACACAGAACTCCAATCTACTGTGGTTACTATTTAATGAGCAAACTGTTGGCTTGAACAAAATAAGCAGAAAGGCCCTTGTGAGTGATTCTGAGACCTAAAGTGTTACATGCGAGGAGAAAAAAGAGGGAAAGAGAGAATTTTAATTAGATGTTAATATTTGAGGATTTAGATGTGAACATGTTGAATAGTGTTTCAACGACATCAAAGGAAGGAATGTTTTCTTTATGCGGTAATCCTGTATGCCCTTTGCATGGACCATTGGCACAAGAGACATTTCTGCAGCCCAGGTCTTACAGTCGTTCTGTGTGGGAGTGATCATTTGCACAGCATCTACAGGGCCAGGGGGGCTGGCTGCGGGATCAAGAATGATTTGAATTTCAGTGAAATGAGGGATGTCAAGGTAATGCAGCCTACAGTACATAAGAGATGGAAGAAATGTGAGTATAATGTGTTTTGAATAATTAGGTTAAAAAGAACAGAATTTGCTACTCTGTGTTGAAAAATAAATGAGATTCAACACACCCATTGATGGGTTAAAATTAAATATAGTGTTAAAAATACATTTTGAAAAACTGACATGATTATCTTGTGTTGAGAGACATTTTATATATTTTTTAATTCCATTGAGGGTAAATGTTGTATTCTGTAAAATCCATTTTGAATAAGTAAGTTGTTAGTTGTTTTGGATACCTTGTATTTATGTTGATTGTAGAAGTCACATGACTAGACTATGGCCTAAAGAGAGCTGAAGTGATACCGGAATTTCTGGGTTCTGTTGCAGACAGAGTCCAGGTAAAAATCACACTGACATTTGTAACAAATGACTAAATGACTACATTACTAAAAATCTAAGCTTGGGACACAGCCTCACTCAGCAGTATGTTTTGTGGTTCACTGAATACTGTTTGGCTAGATCAAAATGTTTCTGTTGTTAACTGCCTTTACAGACTGCAATTTCCCATAAACCTAGACCACTAAAATGTCACCAGCTCGACAGAGGAGGCAAGTCCATGCGTGAGTTAAGTGGCTGTGGCTAGTTCAGACATGTCTGTGATAACAGCTGAAAGGGAGGGCCCATGATGTAGACTTTTTAGGCAACAGAGACTACAGCTAAAAAGGAGGTGTATGGGTGGAAATCATGGATATGGAAGAAACCGCGCTGAACATTTCTTCAGCAATTTTTATGCCTTTAATTGGCCACTGACAGTAGACAACAGGAAATGAGGGGAGATAGATGGGGGAATGGCGCGCAACAAACGTCCCTTGCAGAACGCGGATCAAAGATGTTGCAGTTTGTTGCCGGCACTTTAACCCCCTAGACCACCAGGGTGTCCCATGCTTGTGAATTTTAGTCTAAAGTTTTTTTGTATGCTAACAAGTTATTCGTTGTTTAACTTCAACTTCTAATAGTAAGTGCTGTTGCACATGGTCATTTATCTTTGAGACTGCACCAAGCTACACAAGTTGGTGAAATAGCAGCTAGCCCAGAGGTGATGTCAGGACTTCAGCTCTCTCTACATGAAGGAGCCGGAAATAACATCAGATATCCCCCAAATATCCCCCAAAGGCTGGAAGAAAATAAAGCCGAAAACATTTGGTAAATAAATCATCTGATGATGGAAACTCTGACTGGTCTGCACCTCACAGTGTATATGCTCCCAACACATTGCTGCAATGAAGACCGGAACGATTGGTTTGTTATACTGCAGGGCGATCCTGGATGTCCTGTAAAGATTTCTGGCTTTTCTTGGAGCAGTGCTGAGCCACAAGGCACAGAGGAAGACATTCCTGCACCTAGGGCCTTACAGTTACTCTATGTGGGACTGATACGTAACACAGAAGCACCCAGGGCTAGAAAGACACGTTGCGGGATCAAAGCAACACTGGGCTCTTGGATCTCCGTCCCCTCGGCCACATATTCCAAGCATAACCAGGCTAATGGGACTTTCCAGACAGAATCATGTGAGTTTGAAAACCTCTAAATGATGGAAGTAACAGGGCAACTGCAGTGCCGCCTGAAAGGTTTAGATCTCAGCTCTGCCAGAGATTTAAATTCCAGCAATGCCAGCATGCTGTGTCAAAAAATTGCCTGAGTAGCAGTTGTTGTTATCTGAACTTTGGTAATACCCCTGTGACTGCGACTTAAAATTTATCTTCTAATTTTTTTTCAACATTTATCGATCATACTGTGTATCATAGGGTCTCTCAGCAAATGTTTAGATAAGAATATTCTTGGGTATTCTCAGATAGCATATCAATATTCTTTGATATGCTATCTGTGCAACTATGTGACTGACAGATCCCGTTGCAACAGCATAAGTGTGGATAGAGAAATGATATACACAACATACAATATTTTCCACTGCAGCAAAGATTTCTGTGTAATTCTACCTCACTCACCTCCTTCCTTCTGGATATTTCCATGTTTATGTGGCACTCCTCTTTGTAGACTCAACAACAACACATGGATGTCCAGTATTAAGTAGAGATGGACAGAAGATACCATTTTTTCTGAATGTTTAAAAAAGGCCAAGATGCCTAAAATATTTTGATCTCAGAAACAAAAACTCTCTTGGGGGGTCTGGTAAAGTTTTGGATTTTGGATTTCAGTCCACATATTTAGAGTTTACTAAGAATAGTATGTTGAGCAAAAAAACATCCAGCTAGCTGCCGTCTGGAGGACCAAAATGCCTCATTATCTAGAGAGGTCAGGGGAAAATGCCAAAATGTTTGCTATCAGGAGCAAGAGCAAGCAAGAGCTCAGTACAATACTGTAGGTGACCAGAAAGGAATTTATAGTCAAAATACACACAGTACTGTTTGCAACTTAAGATTCACAACTCATCAGATCTTGAAGTAGTAAGTGCCAACTGAGTAATGGAGTGAAACTGGAGTGACAAAAATTGGTGGTTGATATGCGGATTTTGTTTCAGTGGCATATTTCAATTCTGAGTGGTATGTCATTGTCAGTTTTTGGTATGCCATTACTGCTCTACTGTCTTATGGCACATACAAGCAGTATGACACTCACGTGCTACTATCATATACCACTTATAACTGGTATATACAGATTAATGCTGACTGTCCACCACCATAAACGGTACAAGGGTTGTGTCACTCTCATTTTAGTGTCCTATGTCGATTCATAACGGTATGCCACTTTGAGTGGTAAAATGTCGCTTCTGTTCAACCAGCATGTGGCACATGGAAACAGCACGTCACTGGTGGTTCACTGACACGTTCCACTTCACAAGGGCTTATAATGATTTCTTTGGGTGTATGCCGCTGCTGCTTGTGGGATGGTGTTGTTGTGAGCCACATAAAAATGGTATGCCACTTTTGTTCCGCTGTCAGCTGTCACTCCACTGGCTATTACAATACAAAATTGGTAGCTATTTCCATTACATTATACTGGAAGAGAGCCACTCACTGTAGGCAACTGACATTAATGTGATAAATGTACAATTGATATTTATCTTAGCTGTGGCTAAGTTAGCTGTGGTACCTACATAGCCACTTTTGGACAAAATCTGACCGTTAATGCTGGCTGTGGGCCAATGGGCAACCTTGTCTGGTACCAATTACGTTTATATACAAGTAATTTGCAACTGCAAATACGTTTTGAAGGAAACGTTTTCTATTCATTCGCAAATATATTGATACCGAATGTGTCAGCAATATCCACTTGTATTGACTACAGCATTATTACACTTTTTTATGGTTATGTTTAGGCACTCACAGCACTTGGTTAAGGTTTGGGTAAGATTGTGGTCTGGTTTAATACAGAAAAAGTTCACAGTGACTTCAGACACATTATATTTATTACATTTTACCAAGCCATGATCTTTCCTTAAACCTAACCAGAGTCCTTTTTTTTTTTGCATATACCTAACTACAGGCGGGTCAATGGATGTAAGTCCTGGTCTCTGGTGTGACAGTTGTACGCTTTGTACACCAATTATCCACTCCAACCACCTCCTTGCGACTCTGCTGCCGTTAATAAATATAGTGCTTCATTCATTTAAAAATGAATCTAAAAAATGAATGTCTCACATCATAATCCAGTCAGCGTTTATGTGCCACAATAATGTAACTGGGAAAAAAGTTAAATAGTATATGAACATAATTTCTAGGGGCCAGGGTTGTAGTTAAAATTATGTCAAAATGTAACTTATTTATATACTGTACATATACAGTCAGGTCCATAAGTATTTGGATATTTTCATAATTTTGTCTCTGTGCACAACAACAATGAATTTGAAATGAACGCATCAATATGTGTTGACAAACGCAAGTGTTCACTTTCAGCTTTAATTCAAGGGGTTTCATAAAAATATTGAATTAACCGTTTAGGAATTATAGCCATTTTTGAACATAGTCCCTCATTTCCAGAGGCTCAAAAATAATTGAACAATTGAGAATTGATCAGTGTCATGGCCAGGTGGGACCTGATCACTTGTTATTTCATGATAAATTAAGCAGATAAAAGGTCTGGAGTTGATTCCCAGTGCATTTGGTAGCCGTTCATGGGAACTCTCAACATGTGGTCCGGTGAGGTGTCGATGCAAATGAAGGAGTTCATCATTAGGCTGAAAGAACAAAACAAACCTATCAGACAGATGGCAGAAACTTTAGGGGTGGCCATATCAACAATTCGGTACATTCTTAAAAAGAAGTAAAGCACCGGTTAAGCTCAGCAACGCCAAAAGGCCTGGAAGACCGCTGAAGAGAACTAAAGTGGATGATTGCAGAACTCTTTCCTTGGTGAAGAAAAAACCCTTCACAACATCTAGCCTTCATGAATGTAAATACAGAGGGTTTCACAACAAGGTGCAAGAAAAAACCAAATGAAATGGCAGTAACATGCAGTGTATTTGGTATACTGTGCTGTTGCCACAGCATGAGTATATGCCATTATAGAATTGTTTTATGCTGATGGACAGTGATATGTAGCAGCGGAAGACCAGCGACATGTCGTTTTCATCTGCCGTCTGCCAGCCTGAGAGCAGTGACATACCACTAGTTAAGATGAAGGATCGGAATGTGACACAAAAAAAAACAAAAGTGGCACTCCTTGTATATCAAGATATCTCCCAGTAAAACAGAAGTGACGACCTGTTTTTAAATTGTACACAGCAGTGGCATATTATAATCAGCCATTATCTGCATATACCGGTCTGAAGTGGTATATGACAGTGTGGTATGAGTCACAGTCCATTTATTAGTGTCATGGGCTAGTAGAATGGCCACAGCATACCAAAAACTAACAGTGACAGACCACTCAGAATCCACATGCTCCACCAAAACAAGAGTTGCATCACCCACGTTTTGATCTTGGTGCTGCTGGAACAGATGGTGTTTCCCTTCGTGGCCACAGTCCAAGGTTTTAGAAGGGATACCTCCAGCGGAATAACATGCCCTTCCCAGTGCTGACTTTTAATGCAGCCCTCCTCATTATCTAAGAGCAAATGTCAGCGACAGGTGTAAGCAGACTGAGAATGTGTAAATAGTTAAAGAAACTCACAGGGAAATTCATTATTCAGAGGTCATGCTTCGCAGTGCTTGTTATAGGTTTAGCTCACTAGTTAGTGTTAACTGCCTGGTACAGAGTAGTAACTATTAACTAATTTTCCTCACTCAGTCTGAATACATACTGTAGATTTGTGTCCATTGTTGAGCTGAAACAACTTATATTAGTCGAAGTTAGGACACTTACATTGACAGCTTATCCAGTATACAGTGTATATCAAAACTGTCCTTCTGTTTTGTTCTCGACGTGTTCTTCAGGGAAATTAGTCGCTTGGTTACTGCCAGGCTAGTAGGTGCTCTAGCCCATCGTCATGGCCGACTCAGCCACCCCAAGCGAACCCTAAGGAAGCCACAATGTTTATCATGATGACGAGCATTTTGTGCTCTGTGAGTAATTTCCCGAAAACACTATAAATATGGAATTTTTTTCCCTGAAATTAAACTTTTTGTGGTATTCAAGGTGTTCTTAATGCTGTATAATTTCAAGACAGATTCATGAAGATGGTTTGTGCTGTCCCCAGATTTCAACACAGCACTTTTATGATAAGGATGTGTGTGAATTTGCTGCTATTGTGTTCCTCTTTCGGCTGTCTGGATATCTTTGCTTGAAACACTGTCTCAGTATATTTTGCCAACAAACATATTCATTTCAGGTAGATGGAGTTTGCAAAATGCTGATGGCATGGTATACAAACGCTCCACCAGTGGTTGTGTGTTTGTGGCTGTTGTTGCTGATGCATGCATGACAGAAGATATTTTAGATAATGAGGTGTGTGACTGTACAGTGAATTTGTTTTGTTTTTTCAGCACGTTGGGTGCAAGATGTGGTTAATCTTATATAGTACATGCATGATTGAAACATATAATACATATAAGGAACATTGGTAGGTCATCTTTTTTTATGAAAAAAATTATTGCTCAAATTGATTACACTTTTTATTCGTCGGCATATTCATATATCGGGGTAAGGTTTCAATATTTAACCTAGGAAAATTTATTTTCCAATGCATTCATATTTGATTACACTCATATTATTAGGGTTTCGTCTTTCTTCAGTAAACTGCGGTTTGTTGTTTGATTAATTGATTTAGGTGAAGAGATTTACTTCCTCCCAGCTGGTAAATAGTGCACTGGGGAGGGGAGTAAAACAAACGATAGCTCTGCTGATATTTCTGCTGAAGGGTAGAGAATATAAATCGCCCTTCCTAGGAATGCATGACTGTGCATTTATTTAAAATAACAACTCAACGCTGCCTGCATTTGCTGAACATTGCTGTACACTCATCAATAAACATTAATTTATGGAAACGAGCTGATTATCTGTGTAAGAACAAGTCATTATGGTGCTTTGATAATTGAATCTCCTTCAAACTTTGCAGATGAATTTTTCTCATTTATCTGCTGACTGTTATTGCATTTTTGATTTGGTGTCTTCGGTACATTGCAGGTGCCACAGGAAAGGATTTTTCGTTCTTACACTCCTCTTTATGTCCTATTATCCAGTTCAGCTGTGAGAAACTGCTACTCAAAAAGTGGGAAAACAAATTTCATTTTTTGCCTCTCATTATTATCTCGACTCATCAGTGTCGTTGTAACTTTTCAGGGCATTTGTCCAAATCACAAGAGAAATCATGGAATGTCAGTCTCTTTTTGAGGTCAGTAAAGATGAAAGGGGAGACGTGAGTTAGAAATACTGCAATTGCTTTAATATATATATCTAAAAGCAAGTGAAATTATTCATTCAGATGGAAAAGTCTTCCAATCCATATTTGCATTGAAGAATATCAGGACTGAAAACTGCTTTTCTGCACACTTTAGAGTCTGACAAAGCTTTTTTTGTCTAATATTCTACCTTTTTTTCATAAGCCTACTGGTTACTGTAAGTCTGTTGACGCCTCATACTGAATTTTTAAAGCTTTTCTTTGCCCTAGGTGTGTAAACAGTGATGAAATCATGTCTAATTTGGTGAAATAAGTTTCGTACCATGCCCACCAGTGTTACACCCTCTGAAATACTGAGACCGCAATCTTGAGAGCCTGTTATGTCTCGCAGGCATTTAGTGGATAGTAAATGTTTTCTGATGTGTGAAACCTCAGCTGAGTAGCCCATGGAAGACTGTAGGTGTAGGTATTTTTGCAAAACACTGATCCCATCTAGTTATATGATTTCTATTTTGTTTTGGACAAATACCCAGAAAAGCTGCAACAATGACAGAGATTGAGAAACAAGGAATTACATTTGTTGTCCCAGTTTTTGACTAACAGTTTCCTACAACTGAACTGAAATTGCTGAACACTCACTACATAGTGACATAATTGTTTACTGCTCTTTTAATAAAAAGACATAAATAGATGGGGTGTAGCTTTTGTACAAAAGAAAATTAGACACTTAAATGATGGACTTTCAAAGTGCATACTCTGAGTTTCTTATATTACTCCAAATACAAAAAAATCATAATTCACTTATTAAAAAGTCACAGTGACTTCAGACACAGTGTGTTTACTTACATTTAACCAAAACTACAGTCTTTCCTGAACCTTTTACCAAACTGCTTTTGTTGCCTAAACCTAACCACAGATGGGACTGTGGATGCAAACCCCGGTCTCTAGTGTGACAGGTATGCACTTTGTATGCCCACCATCCACCCCAACTCCCTCCTGGCAACTCCAATGCCATTAATAAATGCAGCTCTTCATTAAAAAAACAACAAAAAAACAAACAAAAAAAACTACCTCTGAACAAAATTGCAGCCAGCAATGATGTTGCAACTACAACCTAATTGGGGAAACAGTTTAATAGTTTATGAACTAAATTTCTCAGAAACAGGGTTGATGGTGAACATTAGTGAATTTCAGCTGAGCAAAAGACACCCAGTCTGCCCAGTAAGAGAGACAGGGAAGACATTGTGGTGGCAGGAGTAGAGGATGAGGAACCTCAGGGAGAGGGAGAGCAGCTGGAGAAGCAGCATCAAGAGCTGAGCCTGCAACACAGGTATATAGCCTACTACAGTTACTACTACTTCATCCTCTCATGTTGGACTGAGGGCAGACCGGACGCTACTGATGTGGAAGACTTTCTACAAAAGACTCTGAACACAATTTAACACACTAAACACTGATAGGGATAAAGTGAAATATATTCTAAGTTTAAAATATAGGAGACAAGCAAACCTTATCACAAGAAGTCAGAGGAGAGTCTTACAATCATCTTTGTAGTGTTTCTTGAGACAAAGAACTTAGTCCCTATTTTTTATCTTCAACCCAAACACATCATCCAAAGAGACAGAAACATATATAATGTTCAAGCTCTGTCCATGCACTGGCCATAAATTGAAGCTCAGACACAGCATAGCTTAGCTTATTTCCATTTATGGTAAGGCTACAGGCTGCTCCAGAGGTAGGCCCCCTTTGACTCATAAAACATCTGTCTAAGGCCCCTGGGAGAGACCTTGAAACCTTTATAGGAGCATCAGTCGGTCCACTACTTTGGTCCTGGCTGAAATATCTCAACATCTATGTGATGGATCACTATCAAAATTGGTTCAGACATTACCGCCCCCCTTGGGATGGATTATAATAACTCTGGGGACCCCAGGCTTTTTACCTAGTGTAATTATCAGGTCCAGATTATACAGTATTATAATAATAACATTCCCATTAGTTTCAGCTGTACTTTTTTTTTTAGTGCTCATTAGCAACTTTTAGCATACTAAAATGCTAAACTTACATGGTGAATATGATAAACCTGTATGCTATCAGCATGTTAGCATGGTCTTGTGAATATGTTAGCATCCAGACATTATCATTTCACTCAAAGCAAAGTTGTGACTAAGTGCCGCCTCACAGAGGGGCTGGAACACCTGTAGACTCTTAATCTTGTTGTCGACTAAAAATGCCACAGTATAGGTTGGGCAATGTTAACGAGAACAACAACATGATAAATGGGACATCAGTTAATGTGCCTTTTAGTTACAAGACCAGAACAAATTCAAATTTGTGTTACTCAAAAAAAAATTATTACAATGTATTATCTACTTCTTCAGTGTACACACAACCGTAGAATTTTGTTTTACTGTCTTTTACACTTGACTTTTGACATGATACTGCTTCTTGGCTCTAAGCTTATTTTCCTTGCCACTGCACAAGAGGAGAACAAAGAAAAAAAAACAAATAAAGTAAAGCCACCCAAGTGGCACAGAAAAACAAAAAAGAAAGAAAATAAAAGTATTACTGACAACTTGTTTCATCCAAGAATCAACTGCTGCTAGTGTTTGCTGCTAACAATATTCACTGTCTCTCAGCTTAATGAGCCCTAGTGAGGCAAACATAGGCTCCAATGCCGGTGTCAGTGCAACAGAGGTGGTGTGTGTGGGGCAATGCCAACATACGCCCGGAGCCAGGGAGAGTTATATTTTAGAGTGATGATACTAAAGATGAGGAAGATGACAAGCAGCATCAAAATAAGATAAATGACACCATATCGATTCATATTCAATGAAGAGTGACATTAATTTCCTCGAGCTGGATGAACAGCTCCTGTGTCAGTGCACAGCTGTTGCTGTGTACCTTGAGGTCTTTCATTCACACACTTCTCATCCTAAACTTGCAGGTAATGAAATGACAGTTTAGACTGATAAAAGAAACAGCTATAAAAAGAAACTACCCACTGTCAGTAGTGACACAACTGCTGCAGAGAAAAAATAACTTTAACGATGCCATGAGGCTTCAATCTTGGATTGGGCTTCCTGACTACAACCTTAGCTGATGTTTATTTTTTAGGCTAATATTGATATTTAAGAGTTTTACAAGTCTGATATATTAGCCAATTATTTTGCATACTGGTAAACAATTTTCCTTGAATTTTTGATTTAAAGAGACAGTCAAATAAATTAGTCATGTGAAGAAAACTATTTAATGGAGACACTATTTCTAAATTTCCTCAAACTATCTTTGGCATTTATGTACTGCAATTTCTTTTTACTTACTGGCTGACCCATTCACTGATATAGCTATATCTGCAGTGAGCTTATATCTACCAATATACTGGCCCAGTGGATTTATCTAGCTCTGTTCATGACTACAATATTTTAACCGAAAGCCTGCATTCCAAACTGGGATTGTAGAGTTTAATTAAGTCCATCACTCCAGGGAGTGTCTTACAGGAAGATGTCATTAGTTGAACTAGGGTAATTGTAGGGTCCAGTGATTTTAGAGGTTAACCTATACCAGGGACAAAAGCATGAATACCTCTGCTGTATCAGTTTTGACTATTCTTTTTTATAAGGGTTAGTGGTGTAGGTCTGTTGTACGTCCACTACCTTATGGACCAGACTGAAATATCTCAACAACTATTGGATGGATTGCCACGAAACTTTGTACAAACATTCTTGGTCCCCAGAGGATGAAGCATACTAGCTTTGGTGATCGCTGGTTTTTCCTCTAAAGCCACCATCAGGTTGACATTTTTTTTAATGGTAAAATGTCTCAACAACTGATGGATGAATGGCAATGAAATTTGGTACAGACATTCATGCCACCCTCAGGATGAACTGTAATACAGTAACTTTGGTGATTCCTTAGTTGTCCATCTAGTGCCATAATCAGGTCAAAATTTCAATTTGTCAATTTGGTTTATGGCCAGATACTTGAAAAATTATAACATTCCCATCAGCCTTGGCTGCACTTTGTTTAATACTAATCAAAAATATGTTAGCATAATAACAAATGAAATTAGGTGCTTAATGCACCAGTCTGCCTAAATACAGCCTCATGGAGCCTCCAACATGTCTGTAAACTCTTTTTCTTGTTTTAATATGTCTCTTGCAAATTCCCAAACTTTATGAAAGTGGAATACTAAATGATTGAACTATCCTTTTAACTGCTAAAGTGGGTTCATTTGTCACGTGATCATAATGTCCATGTCATACTTGTTGTTAAAAAAAGCTTACCATCCAAAAAATCTGACACTGGTCAAGCTAAGTAGAAGCAACATCTCCCTTGTGAGCAACAGCAGGTATTCCTTATCAGCTTCACAATACATGTTAGACATTTGTTGGCCTGTGTGTGGACAATCCTTTGGGGAAACAGACCCTATCATAGTGTTTGTGCATTGTAGAGGTTTTCCATCCGATGCAGACTTACCACTCTACCAAATACCGGCTTTCATTCTGGGACCACCATCTATTTCATGTGTCTTTCTTTAATTCAAGAGGGAGCGGCTCTACTAAATAACTAAATCAAGATTAGCATTCGAATAAAAAACAAACCCGCACCAAAATGTCTCCTTCCTGTATTTAAAACATATATTCTGTTTGGTAAGCATGAAAGAGATTTGAATTTATTATACTTCCTCTGTGGATAAGCCCATCTGATTCATCAAACAGGGTATCCCTTCCTTTTGATTGTATAAACTCTATCAACGCTGAGCAGTCCACAGTCAGCCTCACTGCAAACTAATCCCTATTCACCTCCTGCAGTCATTCCACTGAATCCCTGTTCAATTTTCTTAAAATTCACAATTTAAAGAGAAAATGTATCTCCCAGAATATAACTCAAACTTTGTCTTAAAACCCGGAAATCACATTAGTGGAAGCAAAATTTCCTTAAGTGTATGCCTTCTGATGAGTTTAGAATCGTATTGTATTTAAAACAGGATCTATTATTCATGAGACGACAGTAATTCTAGTTTCTGCTCCAAAACAGACTGCAAGTTTATTAAATCCATAATTAGGACAAGGCTAAAGACCATGCCAAGACATTACATCCTATTAATAATCAAACACTGTGCCTAAGTGATGTTGTTTGTCTTGTACTATATGAGTGTAGAACTATGCCTTCCATTCACAATGACACATACAGTCTGTCTGCTGTTGGAACTACTAGGTGCTATATTGTTGATGACAAGGATGTCAGTGCTAATTAGGAGCAAATGGCTAATTATGCCCCGATGTTTACCTTTACCTGCTATCTGAGTATTTCATTTTTTCATTTTCCAAAGCAAACTAATTTACAACAAAGTCAAGTACCTACATTTCTCTGGCTGTGAAGTGGCAGTGACTGACAGAGTAAAGCTAACTAAAAAATGCAAAGCTCCGTTTCACTCAGAAACAGTTGAAATTGCCAGAAAAGGCTCTGCTCTTTAAGATGATTCCATAATGAGTCCAAGCAGCTAAACAAAACTGTTTTCTGTCTCCCGATTTTTTCAAAGGAGTACCAAGGCAACAGCCTCAAACAATAGAACCAACGCCACACCCGTCATCCCAGAAGTTAATACTCAGCCAATGTGAGCGAACAAGCTTGATGTTATTCTTCTTGGATGCTTACAAATGCTGTCTGTGTTGTGTGTCCTGTCTTTCCGTTTTCTGAATTAGCACCAGTAAAGAGGACGGATCAAACAAAACAAAACAAAGAACCAAAGAATTATGTTGGTCTTGAATAATTCCCCCGATTGACGGGTGCAGACTTAAGACCAATGATTTCTGCAAGATTGTTGATAAATGTGGGTGAGTCAGACTAAATATTCTCTGATGTAATGGCATAGGTTAAGTGGGGCTGTTGGGACTACATTTCCCAGCAGTCTTTTCTGGTAAATGAGATCTTATTTTCCGAAATACCTTTGGAAGTAAAGGCCCTGGTGTCTAATGAGTTCAAGGGAAAGTGTTTTCTATGTGCCAGTGTTTAAGATCCAGTGCATGTGTGGCTGCTGATGAAAGGAGCAGGATAATGAGACGTTTCCAAGGCCTGAAGCAGGAATTTATAACTGAGTCAGGCCTTGATATAATGAAAAACCATTGGCTTAAAGTACAAGTTTGGACTTTTGGCTTCTTAGTAGGTGTTGCGACTCACACTGGTAGAAGCTTACTTAGTTACAGTGGCATGTAGCAATGTAGTAGTAAGGCGCAAAACCAGAAACAGCAGGGCTGGCATGAAGCATTTTTAACATTACCTCACTGATTTAATTGAATTGGGTGATTGGTGGCTGCTTGAGTCACCTGACAGCGATCAGTTGATGTGTAAATAGCTTCAACGTTCAGCCTTTTGAGCATCCAGTAGCATAGCAGCTGTTTTAAGTCAGAGTTAATGCCAGTAGTGATTTCCTACCTCACTTCATTCAATAATGATCCCAGTCAACTACCAAGCAGTGAGCAGCTGTCCTGTCCTATTAATTAGTTCAGCATTAATGGTAGCTTTCCATTTGCTTAACTCTAGCTCATATACTGTGCATGGTCTAGAGAGTCTAGGAATAGCTGTATTTTCAGTCTGCTGGGCTTAGCAAGGCCTCCAGTTTATTTATCATGTCAGCAAGGCCTGAATCCCTTTACCCACTATGTACTGTCTTACCTTGAACATCCATTTTTACATTTCTGCATCCAAGCACCAACATATTGATGGTTTGCTTTTCTCATTTTATGTGATGGGAGCAGACTGGTCAGATATGTACAGTATCTGTCTTTCTAATTGGAGTAGGAGATATATTATATATAGATATATATATAGATATAGATATATATCTTAATATATTGTAACATGGTAACATCGAAGAGCAAAACAGAGCTAAAAAGAGAGTGAATATTGGACTTACTGTACATCAGTTAATGCAGGTTTTGGAATAGGGGGAATACAACCAATAGGCCTACACATGTTGCACCAAATTTCATGGTGAAATGCAGAAAATACTGTGAAATATATAGACATACACATGAAACTCTGATGACAAACTGTCTCTCTTATTAAACCTACAGGCTCCACATGGATTTGTGGTGGTCTAGCATTTGGCCTCCATTTAGGCCCCCCAAATAGAGCTCACAAAAATCCATCAGCTCCATGTGGACCCCAAATGTGCCTGCTCATGTGGGTCACTAATGCTGCCAACATGAGCTATTAGATGGGCATGTGAGCAATCATCCAAGAGCTACGATTGGGCTAGGGTGGGCTATCAGAAGGGCTCCTGTGAGCACTTACAATATCAAATTAGGAGATTCTTGCTGATTTCATCCCTACTTTCTAGGCACTCATTTAGAGGGATATTAAATGCTTTTTTTATCCAAAAACCTAAATGTTTTATATAAATTGTTCTCCAAAGGAATGGGTTCTTCTTCACGTCATTATACATATACAAGAGTGTGAATTTACAGTAATGCCTAATGCAGTGTGCCGGTTCTGTGCCTAAAATTTAAGAAATACTGACACGAAGTTGATATTGATGAAAGATTAGGATTTCTTCAAGAAAGCCACAGAATGCGAGCTGACAACATCACATATTAAATGAAGCTGTGCTGGACACACAATTTATGTATCTCAGGATTTCAGGAAGCGTAGAATAAGATGTCAGTAAGCCTCTCAGTATTGTTTCGTCTTTGCACCTTTCCTTCCATAAGGTCCCCTTTTAAAATCGATGGCTAAAAGAGGATGTCAGTTATCAATGAACGCTTGTGACAGAGCATGCACTCAGGAAAGCAGTGGAAAAAGAGGGGGATGTGGTGGAAAGTTTGCACATTTCCGTATTTTTGTTGAAAAATCCCAGTGACATGTTTCTGAAAATGATGTGTTATACTTGAAATAGGATCTAGCATCAGTCTGTGAACAGCAGAGAACTGTGCGCATGTAAGGTGAGTAAACAGAGAGGACTCAGAGATGAGGTGTAGAAACCTACTTGTCATTTTTTTCGGTGATATTCACAGGCCAGCAGTTGTTCTTGTGATTGCCACTTTCGATCCATCACAACAAACCAAAACTATTTCAAGCCCTTAAACATCTGCTTTTTGTTATATATACAATATTACCTAAAGGTACCACAGAAATGTTGACAGGTAGTATATATAATAGCTTCCAGTAGTATTTTTTATTGAATGCTAGTGCACCTGGCCACATTTTGTATGCAAAACTTCCCCATATTCCTGTAGCCACAGACTAAGGCTAATGTTAAATTGTCCCTGGCCAGACTGTAACTCCACCATTCTTCTACACCCCCGGATTTGCCAGTGTTGTTGCACTAAATAACTCTCACGCTGGACTGCCATGCCAGGGGGCATATCAGTAACAGTCTAACTCACCAGTGAAATACACAGGCCTCACATGGAGACAAAGAAACTCTAAAATATGCAGTTCTTTCTCAACCATGATATCACTGGCACCAGCACTCTAATCCATTACCCTAGACGCCTACACTGGAAGGGATCTGTGGATGCCTGATAAACACAAACATGAACAAGGCCCGAAGACTCTGCCCATATTTACTGTATGTTTTCCCCGCCATTATCGCTCAGTGGTTTAGTAGGAGGAAGTAGAGTACATGCCATTATATACAAACTCTTCTTGAACAAAACAGTTTGGGGTTACGCGACCCTAGGAAGCCATTTCACGGGCTGTTCCAGCACTTGAGGAAAGTTTTAGGATTTGCAGGTGGCTCCAGTGAGTATGGTGCCCTTTTTCTGCTGAACCACTAGAGTCTCTCCATCTCTTCAAACTTATTCACTTTTGTTCTCCCTCTTTCGTGCTGTTTCATTTCACTATCCTCTTTTCTGTTAAATAATTCCTCAAAGGTGGCCTCTAGCGACAAACAATCAAGTCTCCCCCCGTTCTCCAAGGCAACTCATTATCTGACCGCTTTATAATTGGTCAAGAGCTATTACAGATAGCTAATAAAAGTGGAAGTTGATAATTACTGGTCTGTCATGGAGTGTCAAGAAATGAGGAATAGTTGTATTTTGGAGTTGAGAGGAGAGGGTTGGAGTTCCCAGTTAAGGAGCAAAAGCTAATTAGAGCTGGTCTCCCCAAGCTCCGGCTGACAAGTCTGAGTGTCTCAGTATTTTGGAATAAATGGGAACAGGTGTTGACATGAATAGAGCTGAGTATATTTTTGTGTTTTGTGCTTCTCTGCCATCATCTCTCAAAGCATTTTCATCAAACAAATTCGGTTCACTGTTGTATTAATTACATGGATTCAATAGGATCCCAGAATACTTACCATTCTATTAATATACACGGTATCAAATACAACTGACTTATGTCTCATATTCAATAATGATGCTCCCTACACTTCTCTAGGTTTTCTGTTAAAATATAGTACCCACATTTTCTGTACTATTTGCCCTATGCACAAAAACAACCAATAAGGATCACTGGACAAAAACACAACATTACTACAGTGTAACATGGACAGAAGCAGCGATAGTCCTTTCTCCTGAAATCAAGTGTCCTGCAGGTTAAGCTCAAATTTTATTTGATGCAAAGGGTTAACAGGAGTCCCCTACGGCTAAGTTTTGATTTATAATTCAGCGTGTCATCCGATGATATCATCACAAGTGACGGTGGTCTACACCAACCCTGTCTCTTAAATATTACATTCATATACTGCTAAATGGTTTTCCCAAATATTTTTTGGTGGCAACGTAATCGCTGTTTGGATTACGTTCATTGTTGAATGACTGAAGTGCTACATACTGCAAGATCAGATATTTTGGCAAAAATAAATACAATATGTTGTGAACATTTTACTGATACATGCATTATCGATGTATTTATGACTTGCCAAAGACGTAAATTAACATAATTTCCTCATTACGTTGATAGAAAATGTAATCTGTTTCCTTCAAAACATATCTGCTGTTGAAAATTAGTTGTGTATAAACGTAACTCCTAGGCAACTCTGTCTCCAAAACATTGCGTTTCTGTACAACTGATGTGACAGTAACGCACTCTATATGCCCACCATCCGCACCAACCACCTCCTTGCGACTCCACCTGCGTTAATAAATCTGGGGCTTCATTCATTCAAAACATATATCGCCTCTGAACATAGTCCAGCCTGTGATTGCGTTTCCCACAAAATGTAATTGCTGTCGGAGTTCAGTTGTATAGAGACGTAATTTCTAGGAGACAGTGTTGCCTTCACACATTCTTATAGAACCGGCTTTTGCCTTGTTTGATCACTGAACAGGATGCCAACCTTACTGGTGCACAATCGCCATAATTTTTCATTCTTTCATTCACTTTGATATGGGAGGGTCCGTCTTGTTATATTATTTGAATATGAGAGTACTCCATGCAGTTGCCATATTAGATTCTTTCCTTCACTGTGATGGAGAGCAGGGGTCACAGTGAGCAGAATGTTTGCAGCTAAGATGGCTTTGGTAGGTGTGTGTTTCATGAAAGGGAGAATATAACTGAGCCTTTTTCTAACTTGCTCCATGTTGTCATTATTATTAACAATCTCTCCTGGCAACAGAAAAGAAAAGCAGCCCATGCTGACCAATCACAATCTAGCCCCACCTTGCACTTACACTTTTGAGTAGGCGTACCTCAGCTGTGCTGTAGCTGCCGCGGCTACATGTGAAGGCTCTATAGGTATCCATAATTCAATCTAAACGTAATTCAATCTTTATGGCAGGCCTGTGAAATGTCACAGCTGTTGCTTGAAAATCTTGCAATGCAAGTTTCAGTTGGCCAAAAAAAAAACCCAAAACAAACAAGAAAAGGTTGAATTAGGTATTTAAATCTGCTTTAGTTCAGCCTTACATAATGGTACATAATGTTTATTACAATCCTAGTTAACAAACTTAAATTAGTTTAGCAGTACATGAAAATAAATAAAATTACTGAATAGAAAGTTATAAACATTGACTCGTGAACGGATGCAGCTGTTCTCAAGGCCTTGATTTTTGAGAGGACAATTTTTGTGAGTTAGGATTTAGCAGAGAACTGCCGGTTGTTGAATAGATTTCCACTGTCTAGGATTGTCAGGCATTTTTTCTAATGCGACTGAATATAATGTTGTGTTGCTCAAATTACAGCAGAGCACGTTTAGAGAGTATCAGCCGTGAGTACCACCTGTAAATCCAACATTTAGTTCAGATTAAAGCTGACAGCAGCCCTCATCTACTGTGTTGTTATAACTTTTAATTCAAAACTGTTTGAACTTCTCTCAGCTTTGCACACACATTTACAACTTATATTCAAAGCCCTCCAATTTATTTTCATTCTATCATTAGTTTCTTTTAGATTCAGTCCTCTGCTCAAACACCTAAAACCCATTTTGTTTCCCATAATCAACTACAGAGCACTTTGCTTTTTGCTATTTTTTAGAAGTGGAAAATGACTCACGGATGTTCATGACATTACTATATTTGCCACAGGAACAATATGGGCTCAGAAATCTGATTGGCTGTTTGCAGATAATAAGTACTAAATCTCCAGCTGGAGTTGTATTAGTTCCCAGGTATCACCCTGGTCGCGCCACTCAATACAAAATGAAAAGGCCTCTGTTACTTAGCAATCTTGTTGCTGACATTGTGAATATTTACAATTTATAAAAAATGTAAAATGTCATTGTTACCTAATAGCAAACATCTGGTAAGCAACGGAACGGATGAACAGCTAATGTTAGTCTTTGTCAAAGCCAAAAGCACCTTTTCCACCTGTTCCTCCTGTTGTTTTCAGAAATCTGTCACGTCCAGAGGGATTCCTGCTTAATGCCATCTTGTCATGAACTCTACAACATTCACGACCTCATTTTAATGCAGACATTTGGAGCCTTGAGCAGTGCAAGCACCCCGACATGCAGTGCGGGGTGAGGGCTGGCAATGGGTTTCAAGGTGGTAGGCTCTCAACCTGCCTGTTTACTTCTACTCCAGTTAATTATTACATACTGTATTTTTCCAGAATGTGTTTTGTGCCTTTCACTGTAATTTTCCATAACTGAAGCAATGATTGCTGGATATTAAATGGTGGTTAAAGCATATTTAGTGATGAGTGGCTTACTGATGTAACTGTTACACTTGAAGAAATCTGTTCTATACATGGCTTAGTCACTTGAGTAGATCCACTATCACCCATATAGTAACATCCCTATGCGTTCCTGTGTGTTTACTGTGTATAAGATTAAGTACATGACATACTACATGACTGGATAATCGATCAATCAGTGAATCTATTCTGTGAAATGTGGCTTCATGTATGTAGCTCAATAGATGCCATACCTTTTAAATTTAAACCCAGTTTAAACATTTTGTAAAACAGCATCCACTGATGAGTCCTGGGTCCTTTTTGTTGTTTGATGATGCGTTTTACTTGTACCTGTCATTAGGGGGCCAACTAATGACTGCTGTAATAGACATGTTTTGCATGCAAGCCACAAGTCTCACTTTCTCTGTCTGGACAGTTAACATTATCATCCTTCATGTTTTAACTGGAATGCAATTTGTTTGACATCTGGGTTGGTTTTTTTTTTTTTTGCCTGTTTGTTTACATTTTTTTTTTAACCTATAATATTTAACCTATAATCAATAGCTTGTCTCCCGTAAGAAATATATTTCTTAAATATTTGTAACAGTGATTGTACTGTGAGTGGTGTATTATTTCCAATCCAAGTATGAACCTCAACGCAGATGAAAAGTTTTAAGTGAAGCATGTCTGTTCTGACATTTTACATCTCGGTTGTTGCTCTTTAGAATGTAGCTGCGTAAACACTCTGGTCAGCGCAAAAGAGACTGACAAATTCACAGCGCCGCTGAATTATTCAAAGCACGCTGCCATCCATTCATCCTGCCAGCTCTTAAAGCCTCTGACTGCACTATTGATCTGTATTCTTTTGGTGTACCCCATCGGATGTGTATTGAATGACCAAAATCAAATGAACAAGAATCGTTTAAAAAAAAAAAAAGTTTTAAGCTTTTAAACTGATACAGGCAAACATCCCGATGGCAAGTTTTTCAACTCAAACCTATGTAGAACATCTGTTATTCAGTAACTCTAAAATATAAATCTAGGGTAGGTTTTATCTGTCCTTTTAATATTATGGGATTTGAGTCCCCTCTGAATATCCCTTAAGTACTTGAAGGCAACTGATTAGGACCACTTAATTATCTATTACAAAGCTATTAAGAACCTCTTCCTAAATAAAAAAAAAGATGTAACAGGGTTGTTTCTTTCCTTTCTGTGACAGACCATAGAAAAGAAGTGTTATAGTAAAACAAAGTATTTTTTAAATCTAAACTAGTTTCTGGATCACCTCTTTAAGGTGAAATAAGAACGTTTTAGTAGAACAACACAACACAATTTACCACAAAATGAAAGAAATGTGTCTCTAAATGTTCCGATGCTTTGAGGGTGTACACAGAATTATGAATGGTGTGTGTCTGTGTTGTTTAGGGTGGCATTATCTCCCATATTGTAAAGCATTTTAATTGCTGATAACTAAGTGTGCTGAAGTGCACAAAAGATAATGCAAATTACATTTAATTTGCATAGATTGCTTAATCAAATTAAAAGCCGTCCCACAGAGACCAATTCAATAGAATCTTTTGGCAGCATTGTCTCAACAGTTGAAACTGGTGTAAACAAGAGGGAAACAGCTCAATCTCATTGGCTCAACTCATATAACCCTGAACAACTAGACCCCAACTAAGTCATAACTCATTTTCATTCTTCTCCCTGTCTTCCCCCTTAAGTTGTGTTTCTTTATCAGGGAGTAGATCAAGGTCAGCCTACACCTACATGTGCAACTTCTCTGGGACTCAGAGTACTAAAGAAAGGCATTCCTTTGCAAACCCCGATAGTTGGTTTTTGAATATTGCATTACAGCTTTTTCCAGCTTAACTTGCAGAAAAGAGAAGTGGGGCGGTGAAAAGCATTGATAGCACATGCCGTGTGCAGCAGTTATGAGACAACAGAGTGGGTTGAGTGAGTGTGCCTGCAGTTTCTCTTGCTCAAAATCAAGCTGTGCCTAGCTAATGTCTGTTAGCAGTGCAGGCTGATTGCCTGAGTGTTTCAATCTAGTCATTCCTGGGTGTGCTTTGACATTGATGCCAACAGACAGCTAACTTATCCATGTGTAAGCAAACCAGGCTTTTCACCTGAGGCAGATCTTTGAAGTTTAGGACCTGCAAATGGAAATAAGAAGAAACATTGGTGTAATACTTTTGATGTGGCTTTTACAAAGACTGACGGCAGCATAAAATATTTATAACAATCAGTAAATTTGCTGAAAATCATAAAACTACAAACTGTTGTAGCACTGCGTCAAAGTTACCACTGATCAAATGTTGTTATCAAAATCACATGACACAGAACTCGAAAAAGTGTGTGGCTGTTGAAAGCCCCATGTTAGTCTGATATCCATTATAGCTGCAAATGGTAGACCTATGCACCCAACTCTGACTTCCCCATCTAAGGCTAAAACGCATGTTATGTCCACAACAGGCTCATACTGAGCCATATATAACACATTACCTTTAGCAATAGTGACATGCAGTATGTTGTGTAATAACAGTATTGGAAGTTAAAATTAGCTTTTGTTTGTGGTGCGCTGGTCTGTCCTGGTAATTCTGGACAGACCGCAGAACTCACTGTGGAGAGGTTTTAGCATTTTCTGCCTTTAAAAGTCTCCAATCAAGGAAGTGAGGTTTGTAGATTATCCAGGAGATTGTCTCTGGAGAGGTGTTAGTTTTCAATGCAGCGAATCAACAAATGAATTTCCTGTTCTTATTATCATATGTGGAGAACAAAAGGGAATTTTATAATGTGCCTCAGTGTCACATGCAATCCACATCATTTATTATGTAACATTAAATTACAAGGAAATGTATTCATGCATGAAGCACATGTGATTAATTTGCAGTACATTCACCAAAACAATTAGTCAGCCACGTCTTGTTGTTTACTAATTAAAAATGTTGCTGTTTACTTCACTGAGCTCCACCTAACGGATTCAGGGCTGCTTTAAAAACTATTTTCCTATCATCTTTCCTGTAGACACATCACGGACACCATTTTCGCTGACCAGAGTTAGCTTTTGTGCTTTTAAAACATTTAACAAAAGTGAGGTAAAAAGGGGAAAAAAAAACACTCTGCTGCAGCTGCAGATTCACTGAAGGTGTCCGTGTCAGGATCTGATGCCTCCATTAACACTGACTAGTTGATTAACTGTGAGAACAGTACACTGGCAGGTAATGTATTCACTAAGTCGATGGTAATGGCTTTTAGACAAGAGTGTCACTGTCTGCACCGGTTCATTTTTTTTTTTTTAGAGGAGACACATGCTGTTACGAGACAAGAGACTGGCTGGATGCCTTTTTTTTTTAAATTACAATGCAATCTTTTGTTATTAAAAACATTTTTCCCCTTAAATGTTTAAAATTGCGGCTAATTTCATAAACCATTCAATGGTTTCAAATTGATAATTGATTAATAACCATTTTCTCGTCATTCTCCAGCCTTAAACCTTATCCTGTGCAGCTGATCCAATGGTAAAAAAACCCACATCGATTAAACCCAAAGTTTCCTCAGGGTTTATCTGGGACACTCAGAGCCTACTAAGTACCATTGAAAGTAATTTCTGTTTGTATAAAACCAAGTTTCAACCTCACATTGGGCATAATTACCCGTTTTCTTTAATTGAATATAATTATGTAAAGCTTTTTCCCCCTTGGCTGCTTCATTGCTCATAGGGAGGAATATTTTCAGTTACACTGTTAGAGGTATTTCTCCCATTAACAGGAAATTATTTTTAAAGAAAAAGGGTTTTAGCGTTTTCATTTCGCATGCATCAAAAGTCATACCTTGCACACAGTATTGTATCTGATATTTTATTCGGAATAGTAGAAGAGAAATAATGTTGAGAAGATTTTTTTTAAAAAGCACTAACTACTCTCGGGATTCACATAATAAAGATAAATCTGTGCTGCAAGAAATGTCATCTCAGCATGTTTTCCACTCAGACACAAATAATAAACACTAAGTGAGTTCACGTTTCTCCAGAGGCATTTAACAGATTGTTTGACACAATGGAAACTCAACTATTTGTATCAGAAATATTTGTTTTTCTGAACATATCAATGACAGAATTAACAGAAAGTTTAATTTGCCATGCTCGTTCACACATATCATTTAAATCTAATGGCACAACACCTTTGGATGACTTTGGAACAAGTCCACCCACTCACGGTACTCTTCTCCATGTTGATACTGCTGGGGCTTTAAGAAATGGTCATGCTTCAACAGGGGTCAGTGGGATCTTGTGGATTTACAAGCTGTACTGTTGACTTTGCAGTGTCATTGAAGACAAAAAAGACGGTAAATCAGGGGTCAAACAAAAGACAGGAAGTTGTAATTTTAAGAGTAGTAAATCCTCTCTCTGATTTAGAAAGTCATGCATGCTAAAATTAGGAATGTGACATTGTTAATGTGATTAAACCGCCACTTTGTTGACATTTAATTTACTAAAAATCAGCTGTGTTGCGAGCTGCCAGTGTCCCAGAGAACTGCTGAGGCTGTGGATCTCGTCTCAGTTTATAGAATTTCATTGAGGAGCCCAACAGGGTAGAGATCTCCACCCTCAGATGATATCGTGTCATGTGAAAGTTCTAAAAGTAGCTTGTGATGCAAGAGCATCCTTCACAGTGACCCCAGAGCTCCTGGGGTTACATCTGTGAAATCTGCAGAAGTTTAATGTAGACAGACGGGGGGAGTAAAATCTATTATAAATTAAGGTTTAAACAACACGGTAGCTTGAATCACTAGATATAAAGCAATTTCCACCAGTAAAGAACATTATCTTCTACTTATATGTGAACATGATTTGTCATGCCATGTCTTCATGTCATTTTATCTTAAGTCCAATCTTCAGATATTTGCTTAGAGTGGGGCCACCACACCTTCTTGTAAGTATAACTGAAACCGACCTCCCAAGTAAAACAACAATATCTGCCCAAAAACGTACATATGACCTACACTGTAGTAAAGTTACACCTACTGATTCTGCCCACGGATAACGATCCCATAGGTTGTCTGTGCACGCAGGTTATTATGACCCATAGTTGCTCTGTATTGTTAGGTGACCTCAGGTGACCGTAGTAATTATCACGGGAGCAAAGGAGGGAGTCAGGTGAAGTAGTATAAAAAGAGAAAAAGTCTGCATTAGGAGGAATTTGGGGTGGATAGATGAGTTGACAGAACAGAGGACTTTCACACAAGAGGCTGCTGTTTGATTCCCGTTTGAAACCAATAATCACTGTTGCTTCCTTTATCAAGGACCCTTCCATTCCATTAACTTCTATTTTCCTAAACCTAACCAAGTAGTTTTTGTGACGGTGACCTTTCCACAACTTTAACGGCATGTTTGTTATTTTTACCGTGACTACGAAGGTCTGTTACGCCTGCCGCTGGTACACTCCTAAAGGTCGTAACTGAGGGTACGGACAAATAACTTATATGGTCATGTAAGTCGGAGGACTTGTCTCTTAAACATGACGACAATGTTTCTCTGACTCAATGTACGATCACCGGAATCTAAGAATCGTTCTGTTTTCATTGTCTTAAAATGAGCTCTTCATATCGACATAGGGAGCGGGTCCTCGTCTGCAGAGCCTGCCATGCTGCACTGCCATGTTTCTACAGTGAGGTCAGATCCTAAAAAGGCTTATACATGTTGTTCTGAAGGGCAAATACAAACAGCATATTTTGTTGTTTAATCTGTTGCTATAACTTCACAAATCTGCAAACAATTTTAAGAAATTTCAACACAGCTTTCATCTGTACATCCAGCTCAAGGATTAATATATAGTTAAGTTTGCTGTAATTGTTGTGTCATACAAATTTCATGATAGAGTTACATAAATTATACGCTTGGTTAGTTTAACTAGCAAATCAAGTTCTACAAAATAAAATTTTAATCCTGAAACTATGCATCTTAAAAATGCAGAACAGAGTCTAGACTTATACATGTGGAATTTTGGTAACATGGTCAAATGGTTTTTGGCATTTTCAAGTGCCCTCAAACGTGAAACAGCATTAAGTATTAAAGCCTCAAAGGATGTCCAATATCCAACGTCCACAAACACTTATCCAGCTTACATTATTATTATTGAAGTACTTAAATACTTCAGGGGAAGCCAGGAGTGCAAAACTACCAGCTATAATGTGGTGCAACCAAAACTGCATAAGATGACCTACAAGATACAGTATGTTACATCAGAGGGCCAACTGTTTAACTGTAACAAATTATATTATATGAGGCGGATCAGCAGTGACTAATACAAAGCACCTCAAGAGACAAAACACTGCTTCTACGTGAAATACAAATCGCTGGTTCCTGTGAACAAAGTTTCACAAAGAATCTGTGGCTTAGCAGCCTCATGAGAGATGACTATTATTCTTTTTTTATTACTATTCTTATTACTGTTATAGTCAGAACTGCAAAGTATAGCTACATGGTAAGAGTCTGTTGGGGCTATGGGTAAAGCGATAATACTGAATTTTAAGCATTCAATCCGCCCACAGATTAGATTACTGTTGACACACGATTTCACCACAAGAATTAAGTAAATTATCCTCAGAGGAGGAATCAGAACAGAGATGTTGACAGTTTGCCGCTAGTATGTAAGTAAAAGAAAGTTAGGACGTATTTATCTAAAGTTTAATATCAGCATTTCACCTTTTGAGAAATCAATAGCAATGTGTTCCAGGTCCAAACACCAACTTTAAGTCTCAGAAGGATAAGGTAAACATGTCAGGAAATGAGGCATGTTGTCACTACAGCTTTAAGACACTGGGTCAATATCCAGGCGTGTGTTTGTAATGGAAGGTCTTCAGATCTTGATTGTTTAATGACTGCAGGTTAAAGAAACAAGGTGACGGGGGCCAGTCTGTAAGGATTTATCATGTTTTTACTGAGTGAAGAAACTCTTGAAACAATAATTAGCCTGCAAATGAGAATTGATCCTCCTATTTGCAGCCAGTGTCATAGGACAATGGTTTTAGATATCAACTGGTTTCAAACATGGGAGCCACTGTATAGTCATACAAATAGTCTCTTCCTGTGACGGCAGGCTCCACCTTTGCACTGTAGCACAAACAGAAAACTGGGAGTGCCTGATGGTATCGTAATAGAAGAAAAGTTAAACAAATTCATGAGATTAGCGGGACCATCTGGTGTGAGAACATTAGAAATGTATACTAGAGATAGAGGTAATGGCTTTAAAAAAACAAATGAATAGTGTACTGCCACCACAAAGCCTGTTAGCATACATAAATATCAGCTGTTAAAGTCACTGAGTCCATTTCATTCAGGCTGTTCACCAATATTTTGAAATAGCAAAACAACCACATTATTGATTTTCTTGGCATGTCACTAAAAGTCAAGACTTTTCTATAAGAAACGATAAGCATATATTCTAGAAGTAATCAATGTCATATTCATCATATGGATCTGCAGCTTCAAAAAAAATTATAAATTATGTCTCTGGAGCATGTATTGGGTGAGATTAGGTTAATCAATTGAAATGATTTCTGCTGGGACAGTCAATGGAATTAATTTAGAAATTCATTAGTAGAAATTCTTGACAGTGTCCTCATTAGATCTTTCTGGCGCTGCACCTAGTAAACTACAGCACATTGGTATATACAGTTTTGGGAAGTTATGCTTTTGTTGGCTCTTGCATTTTACAGAGTGTGTTTAGAGTTTATATTTGCTTAATTAAAATATGTATCCCCATACGACATTCTAATTAAACATCACTCAAAGCTGAATGTAGCTAGTGCTCAGCACATGGCATCTTTTCTCCTATCTAACAGCAAGTATGACTATCAGCCTGGTTGATATATTGTAGTCATTACAGTCAAAGAAACTCATATAATGTGTCAGTATCAGTGCATGACTATTACCATCAGCCTGCTGCTGTGGATTTTTAGTCCATTAGTCAATGTTTTTAACCATGCTAGCGGCAGGGCTCATGGGTTAGTAATGTTGGTTTGTCAGCCATTGGATCTACCACTTTGGTCCGGACCGAAATATCTAAACAACTATAGGATAGATTGCCATGAATTTTTGTACGGACATTTGTGTTGCCCAGAGTTAGAATCCTAATGACTTTGGGGATCCCCAGATTTTCCATCTAGCACCAACAGCAGGTTAAAATTTTCACATATCCAGTGAAATATCTCAACATCTACTGGATGGATTGGCACAAAATTTTGTACAGAAATTCATGGTTCCAAGACAATTCCCTAACTTTGCACTATGAGGTTCACATTGTGGTTTTGAGGGGAAATGTTTCGACAGCTGCTGGATAGATTTCAGTACAGTATTTTTGGTACAGACATTCATGTTCCCAACAAGATGATTTGTAATAACTTTGGTGATCCCTTAACTAGTGCCATCATCAGGTCAAATTTTTAATTTGTCCAATACTTAAGCAGTCTATCACTAAATATCTCAAAAAACGAATGACATTTCCATCCGCATCTGCTGAATTCTGTTTAGTGCAAATTACCAAACATTAGTATGCCAATATGTTAAGCTAAGAAATTGAACATGGTTATCATGGTACTTGCTAAATGTCAGCATCTTAGCACTATTCCTGTGCACATGTTAGTGCGGCTGTAGGGCAAAATACATTGTATGGACGATTAAGTTCACTGAATACACAGTAAAGGAAGAAATTGCAGATGATCCTGCCATTCAGCACGTTCCACAGTAACATCAATTGCAGCAAATGGAAGAAAATGTAGATTTTTTAAAATAATACTTTATTATAACATTCATTGTGGCTGTCACTTTAGAATATCCGTGTGCTTAACACAAAACCAAATCATAATTTTGAAAGTTTCAAAAGAACTGGCCCCAGTCCTATTTATTTCAGAAATTGTAGCTTGAATGTTCTGTTTTCATGGTAAATCCCAACTGCCTCTGACCAGAATGCGAATCCCTTTGTGTGACACAGCAGTGACTCATGGGAGCCTCAATGTTGTCTCATGTGCTGGAAGGCTGGATCATGTCCAAGCTGCTTAGCCTGAAGGCAGCCAAACTTTCTCTTTCTGTCCCTACTGCAGGGTAGGCTGAGGATATCAGCTGGCATTAGGCTGACAGAACAATCGCTTTAAGATCTCAGGCAACTTTACAGTGGCTGTATGACAATTTTATTATATTGACCTTTACTTGCTTGTATGTTTTATATTTATTGGTCAAGAAAAGTGCACAGAAGTTGCTGAGCCGGAATTAATAACTAACAGAGCTTCAGATCATCACTCATTTTTCCCTGCTGACACTGTCACTTTGATTGCTCAAATTTAAAAAAAAAAAAAAAAAAAAGATCACTCTCCTTCAATCAATATGGAAGGTACCATAGCACCCCAGATTAATTTTCATTTAAATGTGTTTGAGCTACTCAAGGTTTTCTGTTTTCTCTTCTGGGGCTTCCAACCTTTGTTAAAGTAACATTTAAACAGCAAAGCCTCACACACCAGGATTGACGGATTGGTGGGTTGATGGTGAGATTATGCAGGTGAGACAGTTCCAAGCCTTTAATCCCATGCTCTTTTCAAGGAAACTATGTGATGGCTGTGCTCTGTTTGTTAAATTCTTTTGTGAAGATGTGAGTTTCTTAAATTTTTATAGAGAAGTCAGAGCAAGCAGCCAGATGCACAAATAAATGTTAGAAATTGGGAGATTGCAACCACTGTGGTAAAGTGACAGTGCCAGCACAAAGAACATAAATGAACCCTGTGGATATTTATGTTGTGCTCTTCGCTGCCCCTCTCTTGGCTTTGAGAATTTCACAGCAATGCTCAACAGAGTGAAATCATACATTTGAAAAAGAAAAGACATTTGGCCCCTCCTGCCAGCATTTCCTCAGTAGGCCTGTTAGTGCACATTAATTAAATGCCAGAAATTAATTTCAGTGAAACCTAACATATCGAGAAAGAGAATGCACAGGAGGAGACAGCCACACAGTAGCTTTTTGTCCCTGTGCTTGGTGATTACCAGCAGTAGTTCGGATTTGCCATCAGTGGTTTTCAAAAGGCAGGAGAAAGGGTATAAAATAGTGCCAAGAATAAAATACAAGGTTTTGGGCAGCCCTCACTCATGACTGTCCTGGGAATTGACCGCTCAGCTTGGGTGGGCAAAGTGAGTTGAGTCGGAACTAATCCTGAACCAAAGGAGCTGTTCCTCTGTAGCAAGAGCATAGTAGATGGGGGACGTCTGCAATCGGGGGTCGAGAGAGACAGCTTCATGGATTTGGTCTGCTCAGTTGTAAAAGTCAAGTTGAGGGGTAAAGATTAAACCATGGAAAGCCCACTGGACTGTGAACACACTGCGGCTTGTTTGTAAGGCATTTATTTGATTCGCTTCCCTGTTTGTTTGCATTGGTTGGACTTTGCGGGAGCAGGGATTTCAGCAAGTACATGGGATTTGTTGGGTACAGGTGGGTGGGTGTGAGGGACTGGGCTTCATGAATGAACTAATGTAGCATAGTGTGCACCAAAATTACCCTTAGCACAGAATGGGAGTGTGCCCAGTCAGAATCAATTCTCCTGTCCAGACCTCTCTCTCCTCAATTACCACCAGGTTCCAGGGTGTTGAGGCTCTGTGAAGGTGACAGGGCACAGCATGGGAGCACTGTCCAGGTGTGATGAAGCACTAACAAGTCATAGTGTAGCATCTAGCCATACTACATTCTGAGGAATATAAGTCCCAAAGTAATATAGCATTTATTAAAAAATATGCCCTTCTTACACTACTATTACTAAGTTAGTAGACATCTCACCAAATTACTTAGTTATGTGAGAACGGTCGCTTGTAGTGACAAACCAACAGAGAGTTATCACCAAACTCTGCAATCTCAGTTTTATGAAGCGTTTTAGCATCTTTCAGGTCATTGTTTTGGTTTTACAGTCCGCAGCATTACTGTTTTGATTATGTCATATCACTCTCATCAACCTTATTTTCAGCACACAGCTGTTTTCAACAAGAACGAAAAAAACGCTGTGACAAGAATGCGTTGTTAGCAACTAGAAGGTAAACGCAGTGAAGCGTTAAAAAGCTAAAAAGCCACATATTTCCCTCAGAAATTGGTGACCAAAACTGGGTTAAAAGGAAAGTGAATATTGGACTTACATTCGAAGCCAGTAAACACAGCTTCAAATGAATGCTAATGTTTCTCTGTGTCTGTAGAATGTGTAAATAGGCAACTGTTCGCTAACATGCTTGCCATAACAACTTTATGTTTTATGGCTAATGACTAATTAAGGTCACAAAAAAAAGTGATTAATGTAGTTTAACCATCTCATAATATTTGGATAGTCATTATTGATTCATGGTGTTTAGTGAACATGTCAAATTGGCTTCATAATCAATTTAGCTACACAATCTATTTTTCTGACTTGTACCCTTTCAAACACATTTCTGTAGCGTCACAGCAACATTTTACATAAAACATTTTATTTTAATGCTGCTGTAGTTTTAATCAGCTCTGACATTGATTGAAAGTGATATTCACCTTTATGGCTAGATGAATAGATTGACCATTAACAAGTGCAAGTAAAGAGCAGCTGTGTGCATATTTTTTAGGGGCCTCTAAATCTTTCAGTGTATTTTCACTGTAGGCTGATGGGGTAATGCAACAAGAGCCCTGTCTCAACACAGTGAAATGCTGACGGGGAGTAAGGCACTGTGCCTGAGGATCTCTGCCTCTGTCTCTAGTGAGGGAAAAGAGAGGCGGATGGAAGGTCTCTGCCTCACAGACAGCACAGCAGGCAACTAGTTAACCCTCTTCTTTCTACCAGAGTATACCCAAGTACCATCTCTCTTCCTTCCACCTTTCTCCACAGTTCGTAGCTCACTCCTCCACAGAGGCCAGACCTAGTCTGACTGTGCCTGCTTGTACCTAATTTAGAGAGCTGCTGTGTTGAAGTTGCCCAAGCTACACCCACCTTTGTCTGAAACCGTATGATTGTCTCAGCATGTCAATCTAAAGACCTGAAACACAATGCGTGCTCCTGCGGTTTCAGACTGTTGCAGCTCAAGCCAGTCAGTATGGCTGTTTTCAGTGATGTGTAAGAGACACAATCAAAAGCCCGGGGCTTTAATTACACTCATGTGTCTTGAGTATTATAAGCAACCAACCACAAACTACAACAGGACCTGGTTCACTTTGCTCCTGCTTATATAGCGGCATAAAGAACCAGCTGATGAAAACAGGACAGGAGCTGGACCCAGTGATGAGGGGATGCAGACAAGGGAGCTTTCAACCCCAATCCCTAAGAGTAAATTATGTAACAATATAGTAAAATATTCATGACACACTATGGGGACAGAATCCTGCCTGCTCTGAAGTGCTGAGCAAACATTTAGCCCTGAGCCACTCTGACTGTGAGGAGGATAACGAAAAGTTTAAAAGTAAGGAGCTAAAAAACAATTGCAAGCATGAAGCCAGTTACATTATAGTCAAAGATTCTTGCCTTGTGAGGATGGCAAGCAGCGTCAGTTCCAAAATTATGTCGGTGATATATTATGTTTAGGTTGTATGCTTTCATGCCTTTCGTGCCTTTGTATGTATCAAATTTTATGAAGCAACTTTAACAAAATACTGTGGGGAAAAAAGGAGCCACAACATTCCAGCAGACATAAAGCCATAAGGAACTACTGACCAGCACATCATGGTGCATACACCCATGTAGAAACTGTATCATATACAAAAAAAAGACTCACTATCATCAGTTTAGCTTCAACGCAACAGCTCGGGTGATAAAAAGAAATAGGTTGAAAGGTTGATAGAAGCCAAGACCGACTTTTGAAGTCATTAGAGGGAAGTGGTGAGCAGCGAAGCCCTCCATGCCACTCAGTGGAGTGGAGTCCTGCTTATGGTTTTATGTGACTTTAATGATGTAGAAAAATACCGGAACCTGCTGAGACGTGCCATGCGAGAGTACAACCTTAGCTTTACTTATTAATCAATATCCTTGTGGCCTGTGCAGAGGATTGCATTTAATTGCAGATGAGTGGTTTCTGATGGGTCGGATATTCCACAGTGTGAAACTGAAATTGTAGTTGTTCAAACAGGCCTCTATGAAAGCTCATCATAACGTGTTTAAAGTAAAAAATCTGCTCTTGGATATTATTACATTTTAGCTATCAATAGTATGTTTTCTGTATGTCTTGTCTGTATTCCATTAATTATTTTTAGGTATACCCACTCTGCCTCCACAACTCATCTTCTACTTCAGTTAGTGATTATCTGAATTTCCCACAATGCCTTTGGACAACTGCCAGAGAATGAGCCTAATTTTTGTTACCAAGTCCTCAGACGTTCAGGCATTGCCACCGGAGGTGAGAGAAAAGGAAAACTCGGCCAACTAACTGACCAATACTCTGTAACATCCTTCTAGTTTGCCTTATAACAGCGTTAGAGGCTCTAAATATATTGCGGGTATTTGTTTTTTGCAATACTAATGCATTGCCTAGCAGCATTGTCACCTGTAAAATGATAAAGTTTTTACCTGAAGTAAAATGCAATCAACAAATTCATTGATTATCACTTACAAGCCTAATTCTACTATGAAACACGTTATTGAACAAAATATCACAGTAATTATACTAAATCAAGCAATTAAATCAAGTAAATTCAAATATAATGCAAGTGAGTAAAACAGATGATGGTGGATAGTAGAGATGATGAGCTAAATTAGAACAGTGGGAACATTTTATCATCTTGTTTTCATGATTTACAATAAATTTGTTTTCACGTAGATTAAATCCTGATGAGAAAATGTTAGAAACAAGGTTACAAATTAACTTATACAAGGAGTGATATGCATCTGGTGCACTACAGAGGGTCTATCTCATGCATATGCAATATCATCTTGTGACCCACTGTAGTGTTAATACTATTAAAAATATCAAAAACTGTATTATTATTTTCACCTGGGGCAACTTTTGGGCCCCATACAAATCACATTTCCATGGTTTCTTGTTTCTCTATCAGTATGATTCATGAAAATTGTTCCACCTGTCAAGTCCAAAATGGAAGATAAGTTGATTAAAGGCTTTTAGCTTTTCTGCTACAAAAGTTTATTTGAAATCCTACAGGAATAAATAGCCTAGCTAAAGAACAATGCTTTAAGAAAGGTTGCCACCATTGTTGTAACGGGTTTTTGCTTTTATTTGTAATTAATGTTTTTTCTGTTATATACATTATTTTATGTTCAGTGCTACTGTGAGGTGTGGGGTGTTTTTCAGACAGGCTTGATGAATTTTTCTGTCAGATTTTAGCTGTATGAATAGAGTCACGGTCCATATACCTGATTGATATGTGCTGTCAAAAAAGGTTGCAAACATCTCCAGCCTTAAAAAGGCTGGACAACTCATTATCAGAGTGTTACATATACAGACTGGAGAAATTCTAGGATAATGTTGGGACAATTGTTGATTTTCCAGGTTAGTTTTTTATATATACAGTGGGGGCCAAAGGTCTGAGGCTACTTTCCAATTGAGTTGAATGGGAAAGTGGTCTCAGACTTTTGCACCGCACTGTATATATACTGTACAGTCTGTTCTTTTTCTTTGAAATAAAGCACGACTACGACCAAACTGCCTTTTTACTATCCATGTTTTATCGTGAGTGTACTGCTAAGCTATGTTATTGTTCTGAAACAAACTTGAAATGTGTCAGAAATCTTTAATGCTCCACTGACACAGGACTTCCTGATACATTTTAAAGCTGAAATGATGTGAACTGTACATTTGGAGACTGAATACCCTGTGTTTTTGCCCGTTAGCCACCAATGAGGCTGATGTATTTGCACATACTCCATCACCTAAAAGCCTGTTCTACGCTTTTCTATCCTTCCATCTGATCCCACTGTCGATGCTGAGAGTCAGACAGGTGCAGAGCATGGTTATTCTGCTGCAGCGATTTGATATGCAGAACATGCTCAGCTAACGGCAGCACCCAATATCTCTCAGAACTTTATTATGTCAAGGATAGAGTGGATATTGTAGGATTTTACCCAGAAATGGCACAGGCCATTCAACGCATGCATGACCAGCCCAAAAAAGTGACACACAACACTCTTATGTGTCAGCTATCTAGTGTCATGAGTGGCTTAGAGAGAGGGGCTTTTTAGCAACCATCTCTTGAAATATAGAGTTTCCTGCTTGGAGTGAACTGGTAGCATCTTGTAACATTTTCCTCTGTCCCTCAGTTTGATTTGCCAGTCATGCTCAAGGCCCCGTCAAGGAGGCTGTTCAAGCCCACTGGGCAGATACCTTAAGGCCATTGTCCATCAAAAAATGATTCCTGCTTTGGTACATCTAAGGCCTATCATAATCTTAGTTTCACTATACTTGCACAAAACTAATTTTTTGCCCAAGAACAGTGAGTCTTGGATGGTGTAGCTCAATGCCCTTTAGAGAAGAAAAAAAGAGAGAAATTCAAAAAAAAATTTTTCCCTTTGCACGATTTGGCATACTGTTTGGAACACACAGCAACTCGCTGGCAAAATCCTGCCAAAACAGTGGCTTGCCAATTAGCTGTGTGAAGACATCTCACAAGCCTTTGAGTGGACAGACCCTCCTCTGGCAGTTCATGTGCCCTTCACAAGGAGTCTGGCTGCATTAACAACCGTGTTTGGTGGAACATTTAAAGTTGGAAAGTTATGGAATAGCTTAATGTGTGGCAGTCAGCCTGGTTTTTAGGCAAACTCTTTATCCTGCCACTGTTGGCCTCTACAAGGAGGTAAAGATGGCAGGGATATATTTTTTGGTTATGTATTTATGTCTCACTTACTCCCTGAATGGTGGTCATTGATGGCCTACTGTAGACACATCTACCACACACTCAGTGCAACTGGGTCCTGTGCAGGTTAATTTGTGATAGTGTGCTGGGGGAGTGTACTGACCAACCTGTGTTTGTAGGCAAACGACTGCTTGCTTCTACAGTGTTATGCAATGAGACGTCACGTATGAGGTGTCACCAACCTCCTATTTGCTTATTTGATTGTGAAGGCTGTGTGACAGGTCTGTGCAAGGCACTAGAAAAAAATTGTGGTTTTAGAGGACTGGTGCTTGTGATGGCTGGACACTGATCCCAGCCGTGTGTCAGACACCTCATCTACAAAAAGCAGAAAGAATGTAGTAGCGCAGCATTTATTCTGGTTGACTTGTGACATGTCAATCAGGCTTGTGATGTGGCGTATTGTACTATTCACCCTCTTGCCCTCTGCTGAGCAGTTAGTCGGCCCCTAGAATTGCAGCAGACAAGTGAGACATTGTTGAATCAATCTCACAGTAGGTGATTCAGGCCTCGACTTCTATAGGGCCCTTTTAAAAGACGAAGCCTGTGTGAATAGAACAAAAGCTACAGTGGCGTCCAAAAGTGTGGGACCATGAAAGTGTCTGTTGCTATTTGGAAGCTCTAACCACGTTGTGTGCCACTCTGCTAGTCACTTCAAACATAAACGGATTAGTTACAAGGAAAGTAAAGCCATTATGTACTTTATGCTCAGCCTCTATAGGGTTAAATACATTCATGCTGATTGTTTGGCTTGGCAATGATCTGACTGTCTCCCCTATCTAATCCGTTACGGTTATGTGCATTCACTACCACATGTTGTTCCAGGGTCTCATAATAATTATTGAACAGTCTCTTACCTTCCGTTCTTCTCAGAAGTACTAGAAAGAATTGTGTCTCAGCAGCTTTCAGACCAGATATCCAACAGTAATCTTTCTGAAGCTTTTCAATCTGCTTTCCAGGCCCGTCAGTCCACTGAAACTGCACTTGCTATAGTAGTGAATGATCTTATGCTTCTATGGATTCAGATTTCACCTCTGTGCTTCTCTTATTCTATATCAGTGCAGCTTTTGATACCTTATATGCAGTCACGGAATTAATTGACACTGTTACGCTGATGATACTCAGCTGTATCTTCCTACAAAAGACCCTTCTCAAATTATCAATTAGAGGCCTGCTTGTCTGCTGTGAAGAGCTGGAAGTAAAAAGATTTAGATGCTGGTCATTTTCTTTCGATCGGCATATTTCAAGACATCACCAAGATGGCCTGTCTGTAACCTATGAAACATAGCTAAAAGTCAGTGTTTTCTGTCTGTGGCAGATGCTGAGACCTTATTTCATGCTGCAGACTAGAATATTTTAATGTTTTGTTTTCAGGCCTGCCACGTGCTAGTACTAAAAATCTTCAGAATCACTGGGTCAGAATTCTGCAGCTGGCATTTTAACTAAATCCAGAAAATTTGACCACATTACACCCATTTTAGCTTCCCTTTACTGGGTCCCTTTCAATGTCAGGTCAGCCTTTAAGGTGCCTTTAATGAAATACAGAATCATAAACTGGCAGGCCTTGTCATAACTGTCTGATCCCCTTAAACCTTATATTCCACCCCGTGCTATTCATTCTCAGAGTACAGGGCTCCTCATTGTCTCCAGAGTTAAAAAGAAAAGGCTGCAGAGCCTTTTCCTATTGGGTCCCCTGCCTCTGGAACAACCTCCCTGCTGACATCAGACTGTCTGACTTCGTAGAGGCATTTAAATCCAAACTTAATACTCATCCTTATGCCTTAACTTCCAGTTTGTAGGTTATTCTTTGATTACTTCATGCGTAGTACCTCTTGCCATTCTCCCACCAGAGGATCCATGTCAGTCTTAATTAATCCATTAAACCTAGTACGTACAGTATAGACCATGTTGTCCATCCAACGAGATTACTGTAAACTTTCTGATAACCACTGCATCTCTCTAACCCTCTGTTTATTCCCTGAAGCACATGAGCGTCCAGGTTGCTCTGCTGCTCATCCTGAGGTTTCTTCCATTTTTTCCCATCCTAGGTTTTTTTTGAGGAGTTTTTCCTTGTTCTATGTGACGGTCTAAGGACAGAGGGTGTTGTAATGCTGTACAGATTAAGTCCTTTGAGGCAAATATGTGATTTGTGATATAGGGCTATATAAATAAAATATGACTTGACTTGATTAGACTGTACATTTAAATTTTTAGTCAGTAGAAGCCTGAAGAGCTCATAAGAGGACCTCAACGTTCTTCATAGAGGGTTACGATATATAACCACTGTCTTTCTTACTGCATGTACTCTGGCATGAATAGCGTGATATTACAAAAAAAAAAGACAGCCTGTTTTGACACAGTCTTTATGCTCATTATTTTGGTTGTGGCCTGTAGTTTGCTTTGACAGCACTAAGCAGGTAATACAAAAGTCCTGTCATATATTGTTTACGTTTTGCTCTCATTTGCACATTATATTTGCATCTGGTGAGCCAACACAATGTAGAAGCTCATTTTACACACAATATTCAAAAGCAATGCAATGAGCTCATGGTGCCACGCATGACTTCTCTGAATTAATTAGAGGAGGGCAACACTAAGGACTCTTGGCAAATTAATGTCATTAGTGAGGAGAATTATGGTGTAATGATCAGCGCCTAGTGTGATTTAAGCTTAGGAGGAAAATAAAAAGGTCAAAAGAAAGGCAATAAGAACACGGACTGGGACATGCTGAATAAGAGTGTATGTTGGTGATTTTGTGTGTTTGTATTTGTGTAGTGACATTGGCACGGTATAACTGAAAGTCTGAACTCAAAAATATATTGCAAAGAATATGCTGTATGGAATTATATTAAATAGCCGTGATCTGCAGAAAGATAGTGAAGTAAAGTAAACTAAGAAGTAGATCTTGTGGAAGAAACTGACCTTGAATAGACGTAAAATGTTGGCTACCATGATTGACACGGAGCTGGCGGACGCACCAATCACTCCCACCACTCTCTCAGGCTTAGTGATGATGGGTGGCCCTCCGCTGAGACACTTGACATCAGTTGAGTCTTTCTCAATCAGTGCCTGAACAAACGTCAGTGACTGTTCCAGAGCATGGGTGTCCCGGGAGCAGGTGTCCAGGATGCGTGCCCCTAGAGTGATGTTTGGCAGCAGCTCATTGTCATTATTGATACGATCCAGGGCAAATAACATGGCCTCCAGCCTATGGATCCCTTTCTCCTTCTTTAGCTCCCCACAGGCTTTGCCATCGTTCCCTCTGGCATGCACCGGGAACAGTCCACCCAGAGATATGTCCCCATCAATGCGTATTGAATTGAGATGTGTGTGGCCTGGCATCTTGGGTTTGGCTGCTAAGGCAATCAATAAATAACAAGCCAGCAGCAACACCCAGCAGCAGACACCCCTATGGTCCCAAATCCACACTCTTTTAAAGCCTCCTCGTAGAGTCATAATGAAAGGCTAAATCCGCATCCAAATACAAATTCAAGTCCTTTGAAAATGAAAGAACTGCATGCATATAACCACACACACATACAAATGTCCTTAAGGTTAGCTGCAATGTTTTTCAGAGCCCAGTCTTTGCTTCAGAAGTCTCTTCTCATGGTTTCTAGCTCTGACACAAATTCGGTAATACTAATTATGCAGCCTCGCTCTCTTTATCTCTTAGCCTTTCTTCTTTCCTCTGTGTTTTTCAGTCGTTTCCTGCACCTGTGATTGGTGTCTACATGCAATAACTAAACAATGCAGGGTGAGCTGAGAAAGGGTGAGTCCACAGAGAGAGTTCTCATAAGGCAAGAACAAAGGTGGGAAGTTTGCCTCCTGTCTCTCCTTCTCTAGAACCAATCGGGTGCATTTAGTTTTCCTTCAAGCGGGCAGAATGTCAAGAGACAAGCCAGTGGGCTCCACAGCAGGCTCCTGAAAAAAGAGAGTAGAGATGTGTGAGACACTGAAGAAACAGCAGTAAAAGCAACTTCTGTGCATAAAAGATAATGAAAGATTAAATGGAATCACATTAATCTGACATTAACAAAATACATTTATGTTTATGCAGGGGTTTGTCCTGTATTTGTCTACAACATAGTCGAGATTTTGTCTCTGTTATGGAATCTCCTACAAAGTATTACTTATGTCAGTGGACGGGAGATGTGCTGCATTGTCAGACTCTCCATAATGTAATTGACATGAAATTCAGAACCACAAAGCGCATTTGCATTGGACAGTCAGAGTTCCAGCCTAGTTTCCAGATCCTAAAATTCAAGCAGAAATAATACCTAAACCCCGCACTCCACGTAGGAAATCCGTTCTGTGTTGCATCCATGTCTCAACTGCTTTCAGAGCACTGCAATGAATTATTTCTATGTGCCTTGAGCATAACTGATTCACTGCTGCTTGGCACCGCTCCATAGACTTCATAGCCACACACTGTTCTGCTCATGTAGATCGTCTCCAGAGTGTTTTACCAAAAAGTTATGAAATATAGAGCTAAATTAAGAGCACGGGATTCTGATTCTGATTATGTGTGTGCGCGTGCGTGCGTGCGTGTGTTCGTGCGCTCTCTCAACAGTAGGTTGGCTTCCTCTATAATGCCAGCCTAATACAGCAGTGGATCTGGCCACAGTGGGAGAGGCCTGGAGCCCTCTGTGTCTGTCTCTCTCTCTCTCTCTCTCTCTCTATCCCTCTCTCAATTGACCGTCACACACACATACTGTATCCGTCAGGCTTTACTTCATGCTGCTTTTGTATGCTAACATACAGACTCCTGCCATGCCAGGCAAAAACATGTTCTGTATCAGAAAGTTGTGCTACATTGCAGCAGCTGTCAAACCCATCACTGTGGAGCAGTGATATTTTGCAGTTATTTTAATGGGGATGCAGGTGTAGTGGTTGGCAGTAATGTATTTTTTTTCATCTCTCATCGTTTTCTCTAATGTTGAATACATATTTGGAGAACTATCTCATTGAGGTTTTCAAGAGATTTTTGCCACAACTCATGAATTATAAACAGCTTTGCCATCTGTTAGTCATATGTGCATCTTTGCTTTCTTTCACTTTGGACATCAAATCAAATAATAAAGATGCCCTGCTCAAACCACTACACTGTGGCCTGTCTTGTGCTGCTTCTCCCATCCTGCTGGGAACCAAAAGGAGATATTTATATCATGCTGCACAGATCATCCCTTTAAAACGCAGCATCCATAATGTATGAAAGCCTACCAGTCGCTGCAAAACATCTCGTTCTAGGGGAAAGCCTAGAAGAGAAGGAAGAGGAAAGGGTGGCTACACGGGCTTGCTCTTTTGTAAAAGAGTTGAAAACAGGCAAACAGATAGAGAAGCAAACTGCCCCACATGCCCGGGTAATGATGATGGAGCAACACCTGCTTTTTATCCAACACCATCAGACATTTTTTACAAAAGCACCACAAAGAGGAAAATGGTCCGTGTTGTATGGACCATGATAATTCTCCAGAGCACTCTATGCTTTGCTGTGAAAAGGTTAGCAATATTGGTTGCTTCATTTTTGGTGTGGTTGCATTTCTCTTTGTAGGCAACAATGCCCACAAATGATAATTTTCCACGGGATCATAATCTAAGCCTGGAAATTAAGGAGAAGAGCTGTAGGCAAAGAATCTGCTTCATATTTCAAATCAGCCCATCCTTCATCATCGTGATTACAAACTAATAAAGCCACAATCGGGATAATTACAGTTCACTGCTGAACAAAACAAGCAGATAAATGTCTTGAGGGCTGGACAATTCTCTGGTAACCGAGTTAGGTTTTAGCCTTGACATCTCAGAGATAAAGTCCTCTGTGCCTCTGGAAATCTTTTTGGATGGGGTGGACAGCAGTGCCCCTTCATTGTCATCACTCTCTGAAACACTGCATGCACAGTGGCAGCTTTACCAGATGTTTAGTCACAAGGCCCAGATGGGCAGAGCAGATAAACATCAGCTGTCTGCAGAGAGTGGGAGTTGGGGGAAATTGCAGAATCCTCACAGCAACCGTCTCCTCTCACTGTGACGAGAAGGAACTCCAGCTTCCACTGCACTTGACCACTTTCCCCTGCTGCTGTGTGCACTGCTACACTGATGGCGAATAGAGCTGAGGGTTTTAGTCCAGTAAAGGTTTCACTACGGTGGAATTACCCATTGCTATAGAATTCACTTTTGAATGCAATATTTACTGGAGTGTGTCTAGAAATTAAGAAACAAAGAAGCCTTTTTTTTCAGCATTTGTGTACTTGTACATGGTTGAGTGAGTGGGAACCATTCATTTAAGTTCAATTAATCACTATTAAAATCTCTTTACATTGTACAGCAAATCAATCAGACTAGTGCGGTGCCCATTTAAAAGGCGCCTATTATTTCATTGATAGTTCAGTTTTATTCAATCATCTAATCATTATCTAATTTCCAAATCACTGTTGTGTAATGATATTAATCAAAATATACTGGACCACAAACTCAAAAGGATTGCTGTGACACATACACTCACTTGCCTATTTATTTAGTGCACCTAGATAAAACTAATGCAGTATAATTCAAGTTTACAATAAATCCTCTCTTCGTGAGGATTATAATGTACAGCTTGTATTGAATCTGTTTTGAGAGAGGATGTTGATTTATTTTAATGGTCGTTTTGGAGGTGTTCCTAAAATTTTGCCAACCTTAATTGATAGAAACGGGATGGACAAAATATTAGAAACACCTGTCAGTATAACCCACTACAGTTCAACCGCACCACAAATTACAGCCTCCAAAATGACCATTAAAATAAATCAACACCTCTTAAACAGAGTCAATAAAGACTGAACATTATAATCCTCATGAGGGGAGCGTTTATTGCAGGCCTGTTGTATTACACTGCATTAGTTTTAACTAGGTGTACTTAATAAATTGGCAAATGTGTGTATATGAATTTAATCTGTGTGGCATATTAACCCTTTCCCTGAACAGGAGAATCAGTATTTTTACTGAATAACTTGACTCAAAACTTAGCTTGGGTATGACATGGATTTATTTCATCACTGGAATATAGTTTAGTTTTAAAAAAATGAAAAAATACAGTGGTCGAATAACAGCGTTAGATGACGCATGGTGTAACGTTACTCGATCATAACAGCAGCAGTGCTCTACTTGATCTGCCTGTTAATAATCCTAATATATCATGCTTGGGTGAGGGTAAAAAATAAACAATACGATGCGGTCTTGCTGTCGCTCCACAGTCAGCACTGCACTTCCCTGGGTCCTCAACACTACACACGGGAAGTCTGAAGTCGATTGGATGAGCAGTTGGTGATAAAATCAAAGGACAGACAGAGATTCCTCCATTTATAGGTAGATTTGCAACAGTAAATAGCCAATGAAGCCATCTCACCGGTTAGTATCTCACAAATGTTCAGTTAACTTACAACAGGTTTTTCACTTTAAATTAGATTGAAGAGACTCAAGGTAAACGTGGATGAGTGTGCAGGAAACAGTGATTTTAGGTCGTTTCATTCTCTCTTTACATGTGCAGTTGTTAATAAAAAGGTCAGTGATGAATCAAATAAGGCCTCATACATCATGACTGGCTGTCAACAAATGACAATTGTGGAGAAAGAGCCCTTCATGATTAGATTTTTGGAGACTTTGTAGAATCTGTTGCTAATTGTTTCCTTGGCAATTAGCTGCATGTCTTTGGATTTTTTTTCTCTTTCTTTTTTTTTCTCTCTCTTCTGACATGTCGATCGAATGCAATTCTCTTAAATTTCTAACAAAGCGTGGAAACGTTTAATGACCACTAGGGGGACTTCTCTTGGGGATTTAACCAAGCATTGGTAGCTGGAAAAAGATGAAATGCTAAAATGAAGGGCCACCTAAGAACTGCGTCTGAAACAGTCTGGAAAAGTACAAATCTTATCTCTGCCTAATGATCAAAGATTGCCGACAGTAATACTAAATTTTGAATCAGGCCTTGGCTCCTCGCCAGCCACCACCAAGCCACAGTGACAAACAGATTCACGGCAGACTGCTTCTGAGGCAACTCAGCCAGTAATTAGCAACTGCCTTGCTATAAAAAGGTTTTTGTTTTGTCTTAATTTTTAAACCAAGTCTGGTTTTAGCCTTAGCTTGAGATTCAATTCACACTGTATATAAGAAAAAAGACATCCAAGTGATTATAGCAGCCGCACTCAACCACATCCTTCCACTACGAACCTTCATTCACATTTAATGCTTCTCGTAATCATGTGAATAATATCTCAGTTATTGTTTATAGCATCAAGGCCGTCACACTAAAAGTCTTGTATTGCAGTGAGTGTCTCCTACGCAACAAGCTTTCGATGAATACTTGAACTAACTTGAACTAAGCAGGAACGCCCACAGGTGCTGCAGCTGATATCCGCATCCACAGTGATTTTACAGTGTGTAAAGCCGTACAACCAAGGTAAACTAGTGTGAAAGTATTCATTTCAGAAATACTAAATAATCTGTACAGAAAATACTGGTGCTACAGCTGTACAGCTTTCTTTAAATTATTTGGTGGTGTCACATTTTGCTGTTTTATTCACTCAGTTTTAAACACTGAAAAGCGCCAAAGAAATGCAAAAAAGGCACACCCCTCATTTTTACATCCTGTCATCTCTGCAAAGCCTCACAATGAAATGCATCCCGCTAATAGGTCCGTGGGAGAGGAGCTGTGCGCCGTCCGACAGTGATGTCCTAATCCGACAGGGAACTGCTGCTTTGGCCTCTGCTTCAGCAGGGGAGATACCTAGGCCCAAAAGGTCAATATGATCACAGCAGAGAATGGAGATAAAGTCCTCAGTAGATGGAGTGTTACACCGCCAGCATGGCTGGCTGCTACAGTCTGTTAGAAAAATACAGATAAGGTTTCTGTAGCTTCAGATTTGTTGTTTACTCCTATTTGCATGTTCAATCAGTGCATTTTATTTTTTTATGTGCATGATCAGGTACTATATGAGTTTAACTGCATGTGATTTAAAAAAAAAAAAAAAAAAAAAGGAAGGATGTTGCAGTAGCTTCTCGTGGCACAGTGCGCAGCTGTTTTTAAGGTACCTGTCATTTTAACATTGTTGTCTTATTTAAAAAAAATCCAGAAATCCATCAGAGGACAGAATTCTAATCTTCAGGCGCCTCTGTATCATTTTTCTGTGACACTGACAGTTTCTGTGTCAGTTTCTGCTGAAATAGAAAAGAAAGAGGAGCTTAATTATTACTGGCGTCAAACTGATGACTGTCACCATTGTTTTTAGACAATAAAGGCATTGGGTAAAAAAAAAAAAAAACACTCGTCAATGCCAAGGGGACTAGTGACAGATCCTTTAAAAGCAGTGACTCACCCTCTATGGTATTCGAGAAGAATGCAGTTTATTTACAACACAGTATATTGTAGGAGAAGAGAATGTAATGCAGTCTACAGCATGTTAGAAATGTCTTGTTACCATGTTTATATGTGTAATTGATTTTTTTTTTTTTAGATTTATTGTCCTTGCAATTAGTTAATTACATGCTTGGAATTACATATTACATAAGGAGCTGCTGTTTCTGATGTGGTGCTAGACTTGGGATTTTCAAAGTCTGACTACCCCTCAGACAAACCTCACCCCAGGGATCTTTTTTTTGAGTGCAACATGAAAGAGTTAACATTAAAGTTTTTATCGCTCGTATTATTAGTCTTTGTTTTACTTTGACTTGAGGGATACTCGTGCTCTATGTTTTGGAACTACAGCCTTTATTTGTTTACATTTTGGCAAACTGGCCCCATTATAAATATGCTGAAGTAGCTGTTGGCAGTTTCTGTTTGCAGTGTACCCATGGACGCACAGACAACTATTACTGGATCACTTCCATACGGAAGAAAACCTAAAAATGTGATGATTCTCAGGCAAGTACTGGAGTTATAAGATGGGACTTTTTTCTCTTATCTCTAAGCAGATTTATGGATGTTTATTTGCAAAGGACATTGGAAATAGTCATATCCTCACTGAATCTTAAAATATGCTTAACATGTCTGTGTGCTCAGAATGTGACTGAATTATGACTCTGAGAATTGGATCTGGGGTGATCTTCAACTCTACACAGTGGGATGATCTGCTATGCAGAATTGTTTTCCTTAAAGAGAAAGTGGCGAATGTTGCACAAATCTCAAAGGATGCATTGTATTCTGAGTCAGTGTCACCTTAGTTCTGTGTGAAATGTTCCTTGTATGATGAGTCATATTCAAGGTAGTGGAAAAAAAAAACAAGATTTCGGGGACATAGAAAGTACTTGAAAGGAACGGAAAGCAGAAGAGAGTGTGCACAAAGCTTTATTACATGCATTGTAACTCTATATACTAGCCTATCCGCCTTCATCCCATTTCCATAACAGACATCAGGCACCCTCCTCTAAGTTAATTCCCCTTTTTCTCCATTACCCTCTTCCCCCTCTCCAGGACACTGTCCATTAGCTTCCTCCAGCAGAGGTGGAGATATTAGGGCGGATTCATTAACACTTCTCCATGCAAAATGCAGATTCCATTAACAAACAGTCTTTGTTACTGCCCTGGGCTAACGGGGAAAATGATTCAAGGCTCTAACAGTGAAAATCCAGAATGGAACAAAAGAAAATCTCTTTAAATAGGTCATAGAAGCATAATAATGACATTACACATTCACAGGCCTGTTTATTTTTTTTTATACTGTACATCTTTAATCTAATAGTATCTTGGTTATTGAAAATATTCTCAAATTTGATTCATTTAAGTTTAACTTTACAAATCTATCAATACAGACTGCATGAAGACAGAAAAGAAAAAAATGTGTGCGTATGAACAGCAGCACACGCTGTTTGAATACATAACTTCCCTTCAGCTGGAACCCCTTTATTGCCTCTATAGATCAGGACAATAGAAATGAATCGCAAAATTAAACTGTTGGTCAGATGCAATGCCTCTTTATACAGATTCTGTGCCACATGACGCAATTTCCACTGTAAGCAGTGTTAAACCATGTCTTTCCCTCCTGCATGTACTTACAATGTGAATTATTCATGGCCAAATACTTCAAGCCTCTGTCAACATATGCGGAATTAATGTTAGAAAGATCGTGGGGGGGGGCTGCTATGACTTTGTCCTGGTGTTTCTTTTATCTGTAATTCAAGACAGGTCTTTTTTTCAAGAGAGAAAGATAAGAGATGTGTGTATGCGAGGTAGTGAAGCAATGATGTCCCACTTTGCTTGAACTAATTTTTCATGTTGCACTACAGTTAACAACATCAGCACACAAAAAGCACCCACTGAGCTTCGCTGTTGAGGAGCCAAGTGCAGCAGTTCGGAAATGCTTGGATCATAACGTTCTAAATATGGACAAATGAGACAGAGGAGTGGACAGAATGAAGACTACCAACAACCAACAACCAAATAAATTGCCGCTTGTTTGCATTATTGTGAACCATGACTCAGAAAGAAATCCTAATATAGATTCACCAGTCTAAACCGCATTAGTACAAAAATAATGAACATGTTGAACATGCCAATTGCTCCACATGTGGCTCTTGATTTGCCAGGGGTCTGAACTAGAGAATGAATGCAACTGATCGAACTGATTGATAGTCAAGCCAGATGACGCTGTGACACTTCGACCCGTCAGATCAATACACTTGTGTCATACGTGGCAGGATGAATGATCAAAGAGACGGGAATGACACATACTTTATTATCATTATATGTGGAAGAACTAAAATTTGAATTTATTTTTCACAGTTAGGGCTGAGTTGAGGACCATTTAGAAATGAATTTAGACGTATACAACCATTCTTAGGTACACCTACATCTTTTAGTTTCAGGTACATTTCAGGCTATGTCCTTCCAACGCCAAGTGGAAATTAGATCGCTGTAAGTCTGAAGAAAACAACAACAGAGCTAAAGACAAAGCTAACAGGCAAATTTCTCACAAGCTTGATCCCTAACGTGAAAAACGTCTTATGTCTGCTGCACAGACATCAAACGAAGGAAGACTGTGGCAGCTGCCATGTAAAGCAGTCCCTGAACCGGTAAATCTCTTCCCGAGAGCGGCACCCTAATAGTCAAGTAATAGCTGGCTAACAGTGCTGAGCACATTTCAGAGTGAGCAGGGGAGATAGTTTCGTCACAGAAAGCAAATGCTCCGAGTGCACCTCCCTCAGTGGTGACAATAGGTGGGCAAAGACGTATTTGTGAGGAATCACATATTTCAAATCACACATTGAGCTTCTAAGTATAGCCCGGGTTTATCTGCGCTCCTGGAGACAGAAGCTATGAATACCGTATCCCTCTGGTTGCTGCCACCCTGTCAAAGAGGGTTTCAATGTTGAGGCATGCTTGAATGGATAAAGTGGAATTTTTATCATGAGAACACCGCCATTTACTTCTCTTGTACATTCCTTTACATACAGATGTGGGATGCAGTGAGGGGCTGACTGTTCCTGAAGGGCTCTAAGAAAACATTATGTTTGAAAAGATAAAGGAAGAACGAAGGCATTAGAAACTCCCAGTTCTTTCCTGAAAACTCTTTACATCAGCAAGTGATGTCCCAGTTTAAAATGAGGGCCAAGTGTTCAACAGGGGAATCAGGGCGGGAGGCAGTCTGTTTACTGTGTCTGTTTCAGCTGCTGGAGCTCAGTGGTGATTTCTACTTTATTCTTTGTACCCAAAACTTACTTCCAAGGCCCGGTAAAAGCAGGCAAAATTAGTTCTGTCAGTTCAGAGGGGTACAGCTCTGCATCCCTCCTATGATTTCACTGCTGAACACCTGGTCCTCATTTTCACTGGCACCGGCACCGGTGGAGATCGCCATGCATCACTTTCCGTGATGCTGTGTTTTTCAGGAAACGTGGAGTGAGCGCCAAACCCGTACAGCACAGTGCCAGGTTTTGCCAGATGGGTGTGGTTTCCACACAATTTACATTTGGCTCACAAGATGGAATGTGCCGTATGTGATGTCCTGAAACAGTGGTGGTTCCACGTGACGCAAACAGTGGCAAACACTGGAGACTGGTAAATGCAACCAATTCACATGGCATAAGTAAAAATAGCAAATATTATCTTTTCCAACGTTTGCAAGTTGCCCAAATTTGAATGTACACTTTGACATCAGTCTTACAGAAAGTGCTAAAACATTTTAATACGTTACCCTTCCTGATATTTATGCTATACACCCAATACTTAATGCAACTTGTTTCCCTCAAGAGGTAGCCAAACTACCTGCCACTGTTTAATCATCTTTTTTGGACTGTCAGCCGATATGGATTTAATGTAATACCTGCCTCTCGTTCTCCGTCTAAGTGGCTCTCCCCACCCCTGTCACTACATAGCATGTGCCGTGCCGTGTAGCTGGACATGGGTGGGGATCGGGTAAATATCATAAATATCGGGAAGGGCGCAATTTCCACTACTTAAAATGTTGTTGCACTGTCTGTAGGGCTACGGACAACCATGATTGATGACAAAGTGTACATTCATCTTTAGGCAACTAGCAAATGTTGGCAAAGATAAAGGTTACTCAGCGCACCCTGAATAATTTCAATGAGTGTTAGGAGGTCACAGCAGCAGGCACTTAATAACTCATCTCTCTCCCAGTGCACAGAGCAAGGCAGTGATGCTCGAGTTTCATTTGTCCCCTGTACAAGAGCTCAGCTGAACCTCTCAGGAATTTTAATCTGTTGTGGTGTTCCTACCCTGTTATACTCTATTTATTTCTTTACGGACATATTTATCAGATTTATTGTTTTCACCAAGATCATAGCTTCTAGTGTTTTTATTGATTTTTAATGTTCTTGTATATCCATCTTTCATTGTACTGCTTCTAGAATACCTGCACTTGTTGTCAGTGGTGCCTAGTGAGGTAACCTTTGCTGCAAAAGTAATCACCCCTACCCCACTGGGGACAAAAGATGAAGCTGTTGAGCTGCTCATAGGGACTCTTGCTATTCTAGGAAGGGAAGGGAAGCTAATATATACCGTACATTGCTATAATTATCATAATACTATACTATAATACTATAAAATACTATAATACTATGCTAAATAATATAATAATAACATATAGCTAAAGTTCTGTTCATGTTCCTGAAAATTACCTTCATACACAACTTATTTGCAACAGGAAATATGTTTAGAGAGAAATATACTGCTATCTGCATTACGTTTTTAGTAGTAAATTTACTGATCATGTCTACAAATTAACAAATGTTTCATTCTGAAATTATCAGTATGAATATGTTCAGTATGAAATGTTACGGGAAAAGTTTTCACATATTAGGAAATACGCTTTTTTGCGTTCACCAGTAACCTCCTGGAGTCCTAGCTAGCTGTTTCCCCATGTTTTCAGTCTTTGTGCTAATCTACCACCTCCCTTTGACTTTTGTGCATTGTTAGAATATGGAGTCCGTGGACTTCAAAAAAACATCGCAAATGAACATAATGCATGTGGCAATTACAATTCCTCTAAAACAGATAGACAGGACCATTTTGTAATTAATACATATCATTTTTAAGGAAACTTGGTTGCAGTAAAATAGCTGTGGTTACATACAATATCCCCAAAAAAATGAAACCTGTATATGTCCTCCAAAATAACTTCCCTTGCTCAGGCTTCTGTGGAAAAGATGTTTTCACAGATCGCACTGTAGTGTGGTACAGTAACTCCATGGTATGCTATGTTGTGCAGTGATGTGCTGCTGTTGAGCCACTGGAGCATCAGGCCACACACTCCTGAGCTCATATTAAAGGTCCCTGTCAACATCACAGCCAGTACAGTTTCAGGCACACTCACTTCCTCTTGCTGTCATCTTTCCCTTTTAGTGGTATCATTACTAAAAAACTAGAGAGCAGAGCCCAGCTTACTTAATGCTATCTGTCAACACTGAAATCTCTCTTCTATTTTGCCATTCATCTCTTCTTAGAGGGAACTATCCAGCTTCAAAGGGTACCCTGTCAGCCTTTGGTCTGATGACATGGATTTAATCCCCAGACTAAAGATTGTATAAAAGCGATTTTTTTTTGCCCTTCTTCATCATGTCAAATCTGCATGCTGGGCAGCTGAAGTGTGGGGTGAAAGAACATGTTATGAGTCTGCCAAGAGGAGTGGAACTGAAAGCTAAATACAGGAATATAAACAGTGAATCAAAGGGTATTAGGATGTAAGCTTTGCATCATTGCTAATTGGGTTGCCAGTGCGCTGTTATTAAAATCTGCCACCCCCCCCCCTTCCAAGCCACATTCTGCAATTCTGGGTAGAAAGTGTCTTGCAAACCAGGAGAGAGGTACAGTAGAGCGCTGCAGGCAAATAGTGCATGATGATTGTTACAGTCAAACGAACGATACAGCAGTGTGTATTATCCAACTGAGCATGGAATGGAAGCAAATCACAAAATCATTAAAAGCAAATTTAAGATTTTGTCAACGCTTAATCTGTGCAGGTGTCCCCTTGGCATATTCCTCTTTGTAGCCTTTCCCTCACCATTTTCTGTCTGTTTCATGTTTAGGTAGCAGTTATTCTCTGTACTCAGTTGACGGTTTGATGTTGGTGTGGAGGGGATGTCCTTTTCATTTACTGTTTTACGATCCTGCTGTTGTGAAGTGTTTCAAGGCCATAACTCTGATTAACGGCTATGCAAATACACTTCACTTGACTTTGTGAACACAATATCTAAAATCTGACCTTACACATGCTTTCTTAGTTGAAGAAGCACTGAACCAACTCATGAGACATACATAGATCTTTCAGAGAAGGTCCAGCACATGGTTTTGGGACAACGGCTTAGCCACAGTGCTTGTCTGCTGTGATCCAGCTGCCATCAGAAACCTCTGAGCTGTTCTGCTGCAGAGGCTGCCCCCAGACTTTCTACTGTATGAGCTCCCTTCTGGGAACTTTGAAGCAGTGGCAGTGAGCTGCAGTGATTAAGGCGTTAATGGCCAAATGAGACGTGATGATGGGCTGTCCAGCTGACCATCAATCCCACCAGAGCTCAGTGTCCAAAGCCAGGTTACCTTACACAGTCCATATCCAGTGTTCACAAAATAAGTGTGACCTAATGCAAGAATACATCCAACTTTGCTTTTTATACTGTATCTGCCGTGTCAAAACGTCAAATGTAGTTATAACATGATTCAAAACTGAAACGTACACAAAAAGGACTTTTGTTTTCTCATAGGCTGCTGTCTGCCTCTAGAATACTCTGGATTTTATACACAATTTTGTGCTGATACTTCATTGCAAGATACAATTCATATATTTAGAGCTGAAGCAATTAGTCAATTAACGGATTAGTTATTTGACAGAAATTGAATCTGCAACAGTTTTGATAATTGGCCAATCGTTTAAACAATCTTCAAAGGAAAAATGCCAAAAATTCTGTGGTTCCAGCTTCTCAAATGTGAATATTTGCTGGTTTTCTTATGTTTCCATGATAGTAAATTGAATTTCTTTGGGATTGGGATTCTTGGCTGGAAAAAACAAGCAATTTGAAGACGTCATCTTGAGAATTTCTCACCATTTTCTGGCATTTTATGAATAAAATGAATAGTCAATTAATCAGAATATATCAATAATGAAAAGAATAATTTGTTGCATCTCCACATTTATTAACACCCCAATTAGTTTTATTTGAGCCTGGTTAAGTGAGAAAGATCAACTCAATTTCAAATTTATTATCATCCCAAAGAAAATTTGGTTTTCAGCCTGGAATTAAACATATTGATTATATGAATTCACCAATGAATATAAGCAACAAAAATCTATAGTCACAAACACAGAAATATAAAATGTAAAAATATAAGAGTATGAAAAATATGAGAAAGAAATGGTTAAATGTTCCGAGATTATCTTAATGTCTGCCCTATAAATCGTCAGATTCATTAATAAACACAAAAAACAATAGAAAAAGTAAAAAAGTTAGACGTTGAAATTACTCGTTGGTCTCCCCCGCCGACTTCAATAAAATAGAAAGTAGGTCCACCATGTCAATGCACTGTAACAGTGGATACTCAGGGCTTTGTGCCTCTTTTGTGGCTTTCAGCGGGAAACATTTGATTCCAGGCTTCTCCCTGTATAGTCTCAGTGCTGACATCCTTGTGTCTGATCTTCAATGTGCCATAGATTCAGGGTCCTGACATACTAAAATTACAAAATGCTTAGATTCTCCTTCTCCATCTCTCTTTGCAGTATCCATATTTAAAGGCTTGCTCTGAGCATCTTGGGTTTTTACAATTGAAAACAACCCCTTAATTATTCACCCATCTATGCTTTATTTCGTGATTTTCACAGCCTCCTTAGTTCTCTTTATCTCTCCCCTCGGTCTTTTCTGTTGAATTCTCAGCAGCAGATAGTGGGAGGATACAAACCTCCCTCTGTAGTAAAGCTTAGCATAAACCAAGCCAACTTTGTGTAAGGCAGTCCTTTAAGTGTAGCGTGGAACCTGATAATTGTTCCTTTCATCTGTCTTGTTAATTCTTGGATCAAAGGAGATGAGGCAGGGCATGAATAGGACATTGACTGCAAACCACAACATGGAGTTGGAGTTGGACGGATTAGGAGACCCACAACACTGCCATCTTTGCCTGGAGATCAAGGCAACATCTAGGCAAAGCATTTTTGTGAAAACTGTCTGTTTCATGTCCCTCTTTGAGACTATAACAAAACTCTCACCGGTTGCCTTCAAAGATGCTCAAATACTGTTTAGGCAAACCCCTGCACAAGTTTCCAGGCCTTGTGTGTGCTTCTGCAGTCATCTCACATAGCTGAATTAAAAAATTTTGTTCTAGTAATTGTGCTTAAAAATTAATGCAGGTTTTGAGAGCCAGTCTACTGCAAGCATTCATCATGTTCTGACAGCTTCCCCAGAAGATTAAGCATTCAACCTCAATGCCAGAGGAAAATAGGGAGGAGCTCAGATGAAAAACAGGGTCATTAATTTGAGGCTCCTCAGCGGAAATAGGTGTCTGATTGAGCAGTTGGGATTTTCTGAGAAGAACGCTTTGAAAAAGACTTTGATCCATAAGGGATCGTGTAAAAGATTTGTATGAGTGTCTTTGTGAAATATGGCACAGCTGGATACTGGGTGATACTGTGGTGAAGATTAGTATGGAAGTATTATTTGTCTTCTAGTGATGCGCTGATCTTTTGGTTCTGGATGAGAAAACAAAAGCCGATCACTAAGTCCATCAGGTGCTGTCTGTGTGCTAATCTAAGGTGCATTTAAAATAGATTCATTGCACAGCAGTTTATTGGCCCCCCTTTACACAGAAGTCAACTTATTTAGGAGATTAGATGCTAAAGAGTGAAATGATGACACTTGAAACAAGTACTTTAATCTTCCCCCTTTGGAGGGGACGAGTATTCAAATTATTACAAGATTTCAGAAGCACCATTTCCAAGTTTGCTCTCAAACATTTATCTCGTTCAGTCTTTCTCCAAACTTTGTGGGTCTGCCTGAAACCTTTTAGTCTGAGTACCTTACCAATCAACGTTAATTTGTTCTAATGGATTTAAAGATCTAAAGGAGACATTTTGCATTAATTTTTCAATAGGGTAATTAAAAAATAGAGCAGTATTTGTAAAAACTGTTTTTTAGTACAATTACTGTATTTAGTGTACTCAAGTGATAAAAATGTACCTTTTAACAACAGCATAATTATTAGGAAATACTAAGAGAAAATATCCAAATGTTTTAAAGTATAGAACGGTTGTTGTTGTTGTTACGTCTAACTCTCAGTGTTGGTGTGGGAAGGGTGTAGGCAGAAGACGACTGGGTCCTATTGACCAAACCAGTTTCCAGGACATGATTCCTCACTGGCCTCCCACTTGGGAGCACGACCAGTTGTGTTTAATGGAGCCAAGCCAGAAGCACGGCCCCCCCGCAAATGAACCAGGGTCTCAACAGTGGTACACAGGCCTGACCTAACTAACCAGTAACTGTACTTTCAACCTGCTGTAGTGAGCATTTTAAAATATTTGAAACTAAAACTATCAGTACCTACTTTATGCCTTTATGGTGGCTCAAAAGATATGCATCTGGACCCATTACGTGCCTGTTATTGTAGATGTGTGAAAAATGTACCTTTTCAGAATGTGAATACACTTCTTCTGTATCTCTATTTTTTGGTGAGTAGGTTAGCTAAGCATGAATGCTCTTTTTCAGCTACGCCCTACTGCACACAGTCACAGCTGGAGGCTGCACAGTACACTCACAATTTTATCTGTTGGTCACTGAGAAGCCCCAGTGGAGCTGTTGCCTCTGACTAACTGGTCTTACTACGTCCGGAAGTAAAACCTTGACAAAACAACAAAACACAGAAGTTTGCACACAACTTTTTATTTTTTGCCAATATGCATCACACCTAAAACTATTGTTGTGAAACCTTCTGTAATTTGTATTTAGAATAGCCAGATTTCCAACACAATACAAGCCTTCTGGTGCCTGAATGTAAAATAGCCATTACAGTAACTATTAGTGTTATAGTCATGTGTATTCTAGCTTGCAGTGGATAGGGAGTTCAGTGGACAGATTGCTAGTTCTCTATAGACACACAGAGAAACACATTCAGACTGAAATTAAAACCCACAGGCAGTTTCGACTTTTCAGTTCACCTAACCTGCATCTCTTTGCAAACAACAAACAAAGGTAGTATCCTCAACAACACCACTAGTAAATTTTTTGCGAAATTAAAGAGACCCTGTGGAGTTTTGACCACTGGCAGCACCATGGAGCAATGTGATGATGAGCCAGTCCTGGTTTTTTTCTTGTGTTCTTATAGCACACAAGAACGCATATATATATATATATATATATTCATATATATATTTACACATATATATATATATACATATATATATTTACACATATATATATACATACACAGGCACAAGCAGGTGATATACTATATTATTATCATTAACTTTATTATTAAACTGACTGACCATTGATAGCAATAATGGGTCACAAAATGTAAAAATGCATTTGCGAAATGTGGAAAAGAAGTAGATAGCAAGCCAATGTAAATATGAATGCAAACAATTCAGGTTTTGAAATATTCAAATAAAATCAGCTTTACAAACGTTTTATGAAGGAAATGCATTAAACACATTTGTTAGGCCTCAAGGAAACACTACAATACAATGCATTTTAACTGAAATAAAACCCACAGAGTATCTTTAAAATATGGGTGTTTTTTCGCAGGATACAGGAAATGTATTTAGTACAGAAAATTTAACCATACACAAGTTCACATTTTGAATAAACACACATTTTGAATAAATTTGCACAATCTGTGGACGCTGCAAACCAGTCACATAACGTATAAAGGCCTGTGGCTACACTCTAGCTTTGTTTCTTAACATACTGTACTGTATATGCATCGCATGTCTTGTTGCTAATAAAGGTCCTGTCAAGCAAAGCCAGGGGGCTGCTTTGCTATGCCATTGCATAATTCTACAGGTCTCCCTTGTCAGCTCTCCAAAGCTCCATGTGCTCGACATGAGGCATCAAAGCAAGAGAACAAGGGTCACAACCACTAGACATATCATTAATCACAGAATCTGTGGGTTTTAGCCTGGGATTATCCATCCCTTGGGGGGCTGAGTCAGTTATGGAGTCCCCCGTAGGTGCTGCAGCTTGAGGGAAATGTCATTCGGCTGGTGTCTGATGGACTCTGCCCTGGTTGAGGCAATCTGCAGAGAGGATGAAAGGGCTGAAACATTGATTTCACTTCAAGAAGCAGGTGGGAGGAAAAGGGAATAGGAGCCAGTCAGAAAAGCCTTCAAACTAGCAGTCTATTCCCAGTTGAGGGAAATGTAGTCAGATAAAGTGTGGCAATGCCCGTGTGGGTGCAGCAAACTCGAGACGATTCAGGTCACTTTCTCAAAGTAATCTCTTATGATTGCTTCTACTCCTTCTTTCATCCATTCACCTTATATTTAAAAGTCGGGGGAACCAGCAGTAGAATACATACAGTATGGTATGTAAGAAAAATATTGAATCACAGCCATTTTTATACACAGTCCCTCATTTTTAGAGGCTCAAAAGTAATTGGACAGTTTTCAGTCAGACAATCAGTTTCATGGCCAGGTGTGGCCTGTTCTGTTGTTAGATAAAAGGTCTGGAATTGATGCCAAGTGTTGAATTTGCATTTGGTAACTGTTCATGGGAACTCTCAAAATGCCGTACAGATTACTGTTGATGGCAGTGAAGGAGTTCATCATTGGGCTGAAAAACCAAACAAACCTATCAGACAGTTAGCAGAAACTCTAGGAATGGCCAAATCAACAATTTGGTACATTCTTAAAAAGAAGGAAAGCACTGATGAGCTCAACAACACCAAAAGGCCTGGAAGACAGCTGAAGACAACTAAAGTGGATGATTGCAGAATTCTTTCCTTCGTAAAAAAAAACAAACCCTTCACAGCATCAAACCAGGGTAAGAACACTTTGGAGGAGGTCAGCGTATCATTATCAAAGTCTCCAATTAAGAGACACTTTGATGAATGTAAATACAGAGGGTTTAAAACAAGGTGGAAACCAATTGTAATGTTCAAGTACAGAAAGGCCAGATTAGACTTTGCCAGAAAACATCTCAAAAAAAGCCTGCCCAGTTCTGGAACAAGATTCTTTGGACAGAAGAAACCCAGATTAACCTGTACTTGAATGATGGGAAGAGAAGAGTATGGAGAAGAGAAGGAGCGCCGCATGATCCAAAGCATACCACATCATCTGTCAAACATGGTGGAGGCAGTGTTATTGCATGGGCATGTATGGCTGCCAATGAAACTGGGTCACTGCTGTTTATTGATGATGTGACTGCTCATAGAAGTAGAAGGATTAATTCTGAAGTGTATAGGGCTATATGATCTGGTCAGATTCAGCCAAAAGCTGCAAAACTGATAGGACGGTGCTTCACAGTACAGATGGATAATGACCCCAAACATACTGTGAAAACAACCCAAGGGCTTCTCAAGGCTAAGAAATTGAATATTCTTCAATGACAGAGTCAGTCACCTGACCTCAGCCCAGTTGAGCCTGCTTTTCACTTTCTGAAGACAAAACTGAGGGCAGAAATACCCAAAAAAAAGCAGCGACTGACATTGACTGTATGTATGTACTTAACTGTACATATAATAGCCCCAGTAAAACCCTCTTTTGTGTCAAGCTATTTCTGTAGAATTTTCAGATGTACTACATCATACTCTGCAGTGTATAGAAATGTGTAAACTTTATCTGAGGATGTGTGAATTCATTTTCCTAAATGTTTATGTAAAAGTGAAACAAACACAGGTGACATGATAAGGATTATACAGGTAAACATATTCAGAGAGAATTAAAGGATTAAATTCAGAGCTACTTTCATTATTGCACAGTTCTTTTCTTAATCCACTCCTCTGAAGGTACTAGTTTTCTACCCAGATTTTGCAAGATTAAAATGGAAATAATGTGCCACTGACATAGACAAAGAGGTGAGGATGAGATGAAAAATATTGGTAAAATACTGTACAAAATTAAAAGTGTCATATTTGAATCCCTCTGTTATCAGAAGGCATTTTGTTCCCTGCTGTATCACCCAGCACACTGTCCAGGGCATTCCAGGTTGATTTCATGAGTTGTCTGGGACAAGGAGAACAGGTGCCTAGTTTACTGACCTCACCCCCTAAAGAGAGGGAGGGGGGGGGGTCACCCGCCCCCAAGGCTGTTGTCTTAACCTGCGTGATTAATGGTGCATTAAAGAGATGGCAGGTCTTTGAGCCCATCATGACTCTCACATTGCCTCTTCATTATTAATGCCAGTGCAAAGAGCCTGTTTAATGAGCCAGAACTCTCTCAGTGGATGTTGATTAGGCATGTGATGGGTGTAAAGGCTCACCCTTCTGGATGTACAGTACATTCAGAAAATATTCAGACCCCTTCAGTTTTTTCCAATCCTGTTATGTTGCAGCCTTATGCTAAAATCATTAGTCGTTTTTTCCCTTATCAAGCTACACTCCCCCATAATGACAAAGCAAAAACAGAATTTTAGAAATGAATTTTTTTCAAACTTATTATAAAGGAAAAACTGAAATACTACATATCACATTCAGACCTTTTCCTATGACACCTGAAATTTAGCTCTGGTGCCTCCCATTTCTCTTGATCATCTGTGAGATGTTTCTATACCTTCACTGGAGTCCAACTGTGGTACATTCAATTGATTGGACATGATTTGGAAAGGCACACACTTGTCTATATAAGGCATCACAGCTGACAATGCATATCGGCGCAAAAACCTAGCCATGAGGTCAAAGGAACTGCCTGCAGAGCTCAGAGACAAGATTGTGTCGAGGCAGATCTGAGGAAAGCTAAAAACATTCTGCCATCTTGAACTTTCCCAAGAGCACAGTGGCCTCCATAATTCTTCAATGGAGGAAGTCTGGAATGACCAGGACTCTTCATGGAGCTGGCCGCGCAGGCCATACTGAGCAATCAGGGGAGAGGAGCCTTGGTAAGAGAAGTGACCAAGACCCCGATGGTCACACATCGCTGAGTTCCAGAGATCCTGTGTGGAGATGGGAGAAACTTCCAGAAGGACAACCATTACTGCAGCACTCCACCAATATGGGTTTAATGGCAGATTGGCCAGATGGAAGCCTCTCCTCAGTGAAAGACACATGAAAGCCCACTTGGAGTTTGCAAAAAAGCATCTAAAGGATTCTCAGATGGTAGGAAGCAAGATCATCTGGTCTGATGAAACCATGATTGAACAGTTTGGCTTAACTCGAAGTGTCATATCTGGACAAAACCAGGCACTGCCCATCACCTGCTTAATACCATCCCAATGGTGAAGCGTGGTGATCGCAGCATCCGTTGTCAGGAAGACTGGTCAGGGTTGAGGGAAAGCTGAACGGAGCAAGATACAGAGGTATCCTTAATAAAACCTGTTCCAGAGCCCTCAGTACCTCAGACTGGGCTGAAGGTTCACCTTCAAACAGGACAATGACCCCTAAGCACATAGCCAAAACAACGCTTAGGGACAATTCTGTGAATGTCCTTGAGTGGCCCAGCCAGGGGTTCAACCATCTCTGGAGAGAGCTGAAAATGGCTGTCTACCGACGGTCCCCAACCAAACTGTCAGAGCTTGAGAGGATCTGCAGAGAGGAAATGCAGAAAATCACCAAATCCAGGCGTGCAAAGCTTCTCAAGTCCTACACAAGAAGACCCAAGGCTGTAGTCGCTGCCAAATGTGCTTCAACTAACTACTGAGTAAATGGTCTGAATACTTCTGTCAATTTAATATTTCAGTTTTTCACTTTTAATTTGCAAAACATTCTAAAATTCTGTTTTCACTTTTTGATTATGGGGTATTGAGTGTAGATTCATCAGGGGGAAAATTTATTTAAATCATTCTAGCATAAGGCTGCAACATAAAAAATGTGAAAAAAGTGAAGGGGTCTAAATATTTTCTGAATGCCCTGCATGTACCTTTCAGGGAATGAGATTTTTTTTTTTTTTGCCTTTGCTTTTGGCTGATATATATAGTTGGGGTTTTTTTTGCTTTTTTATCTTTAACAACCGAAGTTTGAGTCACAGAAAAGCTTGGTACAGTTAGAGGAGTTGACATGTGATAGATGTCTTGGTCAGATTAGCCCACTAAGGCCCTGCAACGCCCTAATAACTTTGATTTTTTTATTTCAATTTAAATATCTCTTGAATTTTACTAATTAAAGTTTATACATAGGTTAATGCTGTGAGGACACATTATAAAGGAATAGTTGGACTCTCTCTTGCCAAAAGTTCAATATCTTTGTCTACATGGTAAAGATTGTATGAAACTATAGCTATTAGCTGGTTATCATAGTTCATTTTAGAATTGGAAAAATAGGGACTACTATCCTGGCTGACAAACTCAAAGTCACTAGCCAAGACATAGTTCAGCTCATGACAAACCCCCCAAAGTGAATAAGTGTTTTTCCTAAAAATATAACTGTGCCTGTAACACAAAAGAATACCAGATGCAACTGTTTTAATCTCCGTCTGTCCCTTTTGTGTTTATATTTGGTTTGGTGTGTGTAATTTCATAGATTCTCCTCTCATTGAAGTGACACATTTATTCTTTGACATTCATTATACTCGTTTCCTATGGAGCAAGCTAAACAATTAGAGAGAACAGGTCAAATTAAAATAGCAATTTAGAGCAATGGTTGTACTGGATTTTACCACTAGCTAGATGACTGAATGAGTGAGTCCATTTGACCAAAGGAGAAGTGAAATTGCCGTTGTGCAGCCCCATCACCTTTCATCAATGTATAACCATTTATGGCTTTTCTGACTTTTTGACAATACAAATCCACTATCTAGATCAATGAATAAAAAAAGATCACAATATGTACTGTTTTTCAGAGGACATCTTATGCAATACCTTGTGTTTTAATGTTAAAACTATTTTTACTACTATAGCCCAAGGACCAAACATACTTTTTTTTCTTTCTTTTGTAAATATTTTCAAATCTTTGTTATACAGTTAATGCTTGGCACTGCATGGTGACATAGAAAATTACTTTTCCATCACATTTATTTCTGTTCTTTGGCTTACATTACATCTATCCAAAAAAAATCTGACGCTTCGAATATTCCTTACTAATTCAACAATCATATTTTTAGCAAAAAAGTGCACATGAGCTGTTTTTAGAAAGACTGATGGGAAGTTGAGATCACTGTCCAGGGATATATGTGAACCAAGTCTTTATATGATGATATATCTGTGGTCATGTATGGCCAACAGCAATTTTCTGATGGTGCAGGGACAATTGAACCAACTAGGTTATCTTTGCTCTTGTTAGGTTAGTAAAACATGATCACAGCAAGGCCAAATAATGTGTGCTGCCTCATTATCTCTGCCTACCTGACAGGAGAGGAGTGGCAGGGAGAACCACAGGCATGTTAATCACTGTCATTGACCAGCACATACATTTCAGAGGGGCAACATGCAGGTCTGCACTTGCCTTTGACAAGGAAACTTTAAGGTGTACACTTTTTAATGAACATCACTGCATTGCACTGTTATTTCTTGTTTAATTGCACTAATTTACACATATGTGCAAGACTCTGAAATTCCTAGGCTCCTTGCAAATTATTTCTTCAATTCTTCAAATAATCTGAATTTCTTTCTGGAACATATTAGCATTTATTTATTTATTTTTTTTTTTTTTTTTTTTGGTCACGCAACATCATTTAGCAGCATCTGTGCAACAATGCAGCTTTGAGTGCAGAACAATAACCAGTTTCTAGGGAGAACGTTCGTGCACAATTCAACAAATGAATCCATGAAGGAACAATTACTTTGACTGGCTGCTATTATCCGTTCAAACAGTAGCAATGTTGCAACAAAGGTAGCAATTAAGAAACGTTCTCCTTAAAGACGAGGCTACATTTCTGAACAGCTCTAATTACAGCAGAGAATAAAGCTCGTCTATCTGCGGTGCTCCTATCAAAGGTCTATGCTGTTGTAACTGCTGTGAGGGCTAGAAAGGTTTCCACATTATAGTAATCACTTTAATTTCCTTACATAATCAGCATAATCAGAGCTCTCTTTAGTTTTTGTGCAACAAGGGTGAAGAAGAAGATGAACTCTCCCAGTGTCAACCAGTTCTTTGTCACTCACATTGTACAGCATCAACACTTGATGAATACAGAAGCAGATGTGTTAGAAATCTGAACTCATAGACAGCAGCAACCTTCTGTGTTCTCCATTCTTGAAAAAATGCATTGTTCTGTAGCATTTTGTTAATGGTCTACTGATAGTGGTGAAAGTCCGGGACAAGCTGGGCACAATGACAAAAGATAAAATGCTCCAAGCATCGTTGTTCATCTCTTTGAAGTGAGGGTGCTCAGTAATTCTCAGCTCTTAATGGTTTTTCTTGTCCTTAAGCATATGGGCTACAGTTATTTTTTCCTCTTTTGTCACTTTCCACTGGACATTGGAATCTCACCATCAATCTCAGTGACTGCAGCAGATGGATCAACCATCCTGTGGCAGACACAAACAAATACAAACACTAAATGCTTGCCCAGTCAACCAGCAGATCTGATAGAATTGCAGGTTTAGAAAACTGTGTGTGTGTGTGTGTGTGTGTGTGTGTGTGTGTGTGTGTGTGTGTGTGTGTGTGTGTGTGTGTGTGTGTGTGTGTGTGTGTGTGTGTGTGTGTGTGTGTGTGTTTGTGTCAGTATGTGCCAGTATGTGCATATGTTAAGGGTTTGTGTATCTCCCTCTAAGACAATTCAGTGTTGCCTAGATACACAGTGCATTATCTGATACAGAAACGACACAAATAATTTGTAATGCTACAACACGCTGCAATTCATGAAGTAAATATATAATTTTCTCTTTTAATTTCACATAATGAATCAGGAATGATCCAAAAAATTGTTTTCTGCCACACAAAAAACAGTAAACACATACAGTGACACACCAAATAATCTTAAAGCCAATCCTTAAACTTTATTTACTTTATTTTTTTTAAGTACTGTACTTGAGTACAGTTTTGAGGTACTTTACTTGAGTATTTCTATTTTATGCTACTTTATACTTTCACTTTCGGCCAATATTGTACTTCTTACGCCTGTTTTACCTAATACCTCGAATTAACAGCACAATTTGAGATGCCATCAATACATTTTTTTACATCCCCGAATGTCAGACTGAACATCTGTGACTGACTGAGTGAAGCTTATTCAGTGAGTGATAGAGTTGAGTTTGTGATGGAGTTACACCATTGGTCGGCTAGTCGAATGTTGGAGTTTCCTCATTGGCCATTGCTGTTTCAAAATGAATTTATGCAAACAGTTTCTATTACATCATTAGGGGGGTGTTTACAGGCAGTTTTGCCAACTTCGTGTCTTTGTCGCTAAATTTACCAACTTTCCAGACTCCTTTAGGGACTGTTTTCCAAAAGAGCACCTAGCGACAAATCTAGCAACTTTTTGGACAAAGCTTAGCTACTTTCCGATGTTGAGAGTCGCCAGTATTGCCCCACGAGCGCGAGGTCGGGGTTTCCCTCCGCAGACACACCTCTCTATACGTCTCATTCAGTCGACAGCAAAGTCGCTTACACAAACATGAATCAGCTTCTAACTTTCTCTCTGAGCGATCATTTAACAAGTAAATATGGCCTAAATCACAGCAAAGCCATTGTCTTTAACCTATGTGTATGATGATTTTGTAAGACGACGGCACAGGTATATAATCAGGATTTTAGCAGTGCAGGGCAGAAGCTTGAATATGGCTTGGAAGTGACGGCTAGTTAACTTAACTGGCCACATTTCAGTCACTGTTTGATACATGTTCCATTGTCTGACAACAGAAACAGAAAAACATGTAAACGAGAACAGGTTTATTGGGAATTCGTCTGGATTAAATTGCTGTATATGTGAGTACAGACAGTAGGAGAGAAGCAAACAGATAAAGAGCCAAAACCGGCTGACACTAGGCAGAATGCAAAGACGATGTGATGACGTGAATGAATATGCTAATTAGTATATTTCGTCATTGAGCAACATTAAGTGACTTTTCGAGCAGGCTTTAGCTAATTTCTATTGAAGTAGTTGTTTACAGCGGCTCCACAACAGTTTTCAACTACGTCCCCAATTTCGCACTTTGACCACACACGGTCCAGCAATATACGAGGTTTTGACCTAGTCTTGTTTACATTTTACAAGGGCCAGAGAGAGAGAGAGAGAGAGAGAGAGTGTTACTTGGAAAGAATCATATCGATATTTAAATTTTCCAAAAGTTCATGCATAATGTGGTTTGAATCTGTTGCACTGCATTGATGTAGTTGAATCTCCGACTTTTATATCAGTTTTCATATGAGCTGAGTTCATCTTTACACCCCTAGCATATACTATATAGCGCACCTCACTGGGTAGATCATATGACTAAAACTGCTGGTTTTGAGCCATACTGTAATGTAATTCCCTCATGGTAGGATACAGCATTTTTTGATCAAAGTTTACACCAAATGGTTTTTATTAAAGTTCCACCTGAAGGGTTCTCACACTGACTTAAACATATGGTAGTAAAATCCTTCATTTATGTGTGTAAATGGGTGTGTTCGTGTTTAAATATGTGCCTGTCTCCATGGCAGTTTTGGCAATAGTTGCTTGACATGGAGTCAGTTCATCAAAAAGAACCTTGCTTATTAAATCAACATTTGCGATGATTCTATAAAGACTACCAAGATTTCACATCAAGACATTAGCACCTGTGTAATTTCAAGGCCTAACTTACTGTATCTGTAAGTGAATACAGTAAAAGTGCTGAATAAATATTGGTAAAGAAAAACTATGTAACATGCATTATAGCAATGCATAAGGGAGCTGCACCTTGCCTGTGCTTCTGTTTTCAAAAAAATGCACAATTTCCACACTTTGATAATGCCCTGAGGCTTTGGAAATGTGATTTAAACCATGGAACATACATTCAGCATCTGTTCCCCTCCCGCAGAGACCAGAAACCTTATCTGAAACTTTAATGTTTTATCAGACCCTATCTGCCTTAACATGTACTGGAAGAAACCACATGCGCACAGGGATACTGTGGAGGACAGACGCTCTGTTAAAATGCTTTAGGAGCACTGGGAGCCTAGAATGCCATACTGTGACATAGAGAACATTATTGACATGGATTTCTGGTTATTAGCATACTGAAATTTGACAGTAGAAGTGAGAAGAGCAGAGAGCTAATGTGCTCACCGTGACATTTCCCTGTGGCCCTGTCAGATGAACTCTCATAACCCCTTTAGCTTTTCTCATCTCCAAGAGAGTTGCTGGAGTGAGGGTCAGGTCACTTCCTGCTTATCTGTCACAGAGACACAAGAGGATGGAAGCTGGCAGAGAAGGAAAGCATTCTCTGGGTCACTGCAATATGTTCTCTCGGCTCTACTGTGCTGTTTTTGCTAGTCAACTTTCCTATTAGAGGCAAAGAAAAAGTGCTGCTCACTATGCACATAAAATGTCTCAACAAAAACCATGATTTGCTTAAAGTTACTCTCTCAAGAAGTTCTCTGTTGTGAACGAAGTGACAAGCTTTACCAAGTTTAAGTGAGGATCGAAGCTTTGGCCCGGAAAATGAAATATCCGCACCCCTGTGAAAGCACTGTCACTGTCTTTGGGTGACATCACAGTTTCCAACACAAGTGTCAAATCATGTGCTCTGTGAGGGAAAGAGTGGGCTGGTTTCATTTTAACCATAACTACACCAGAGTCTGTTTATTCACAAATCTGTTCAAGTGAGACGTGAAAGTTTTGCAAGTGCTGAAATTCAGAAAAAATCAAAATAAGGTCGAGGAGAGAATGGCTGCAGGAACAACAGAAATGGCCACAGAAAAAGGCTTCAAACCCTGGGTAACAGAGTTGGAAAAGTCCTGCGGATTAGATTGTACATATGATATCTGTGGTTCATCTTCATCTCATTAGGGACGAGTTTGTATTTCTCACTCGATAAATCAGTGCTATTACACAATTAACACAGTTCAACAGCTTCAATTAATTTCATTACCATAGAATGTGCCCACCTTGTGAGCCAATGAAGAAGCATTGGATATAACAGACTTCTGTAGTGTTGTTGGAATCACTGATCTGACACACATTTGCGTCATCAGACGATGAACGACAATATACATATTTATGTAGGCTTGTCACCAAACTTTAGGTGAGAAACAAAGCTGTGACTAATTTTCACCATCTCCTTAAATTAGACGGATGAATGTGTAATAATATATTTATCATATCCACCCGAATTAAAGGCAGCCAGTGTCATTTTGTATGTATTGCATGTACCCCAAAACTATATACAGAAACTGTATACAGAAATATACCTATAGGCCCTATTTACAATTGACTCAAGTGTCCTGTATGCAGATAAAATCCAAATGCTTTTGTTTTCATGTAGTCACTTGTGTCTCCATTGGCCAGATCATATATCTAATTGCAGTCCATCTTGGTTTTCCCAGGTCACATGCAAATGAGGGTCAGACCTACTTTAGTCCAGCTCTTTTTGGTAGCTGCCACAAACGTCTGAAGAAGAGTACCTTGTGCACTTAAGCAGTTTACATACATGGTTATAACAATCACAGTTAAAGTGGATTGCTAATAACTACCCATAAATACACATAAAACAAATGGATGAATCGCATTTATTGACTACAAGCGACCCACACAGATCGATCAATGGCTGACCTGAAGATCAATCAAAAATAAATCTTCCACGTCTTTGTGTTCTTTCTGTGTGACTAGATGTGTTAAAAATCGCCAGAGCCGCTTTTCCCTGTTGCTTTCAGACGGAGAGAAAAAAAGGCTGATTTCAGTGTGATTCCAGAGCTACTTTAGCTGCCATTAACACGGGGGACCAACCCTTTGAGTAGATATTTCCACAGACCACTTGCTGACATAGTTACATTTGGGAGGGGTAAACATTACGTATGCATTTATGCATGCATATGCAATTTTGATATCCTTTTTTGATATCCAATGGCTATCCAATCCACCCAAGATGTTGATGATATTTGGGAGAGATATGCAAATACGTTTAGAGAAATCTTCAGAGAACCACAATTCCAGCTTTGGAAATGAAATTGTAAACTAATGTCATAGTATTGAGATTTTTGTGAGTTTTTGGATTGCCAATTCATAAGTTAGACACAAACAAAGCTCCTCGCTGAGATAAAAGTTTTCGTCTTTTCAGTTCTTGTCTTTTTTGAGTCACCCGCAGCACTTTCCTAAATCACTAGAAGTTTTTCTGCTAAATAGCTTTCTGAGAGAACTTTCTCAATGTTTCTGAATATGATCCCAAATGATTTGACTAATTACTCCCTCCTCTCTCCTCATCTCTTCATCCCCTAGGTGAAATCACCAGGTATAATCTGAAAATGCTCTGCCCTTCATGGCACATGATTTGACATGCCTGGCTTAGTCTCTTTGTTAGCCTGCTCCTAACTGCAGGAATGTTCATGTGCTGAAATACCAAACTGTTCAAAGAAGTAGAAAGAGGATCCCTTGGGAAATGCTTTGGAAAGTCTGTAATGCCACTGCTTTGCATTTCCACATCACGCTATAGATTCTCGTGGCATACCATGTCTCAAAGTGTGCACTACTGAGGAGCTCTGTTGCTTTAATATTCTGTATTTCCTATGGGGTCCGCTGGTTAACGATCAAAGATGGAGACAACCTTGAAATGCCTCTGTCAATTTACACATGGACGGTATCAATGAGAGAAAGTAGGCTAAAATGGGGAGAGACAAAGAGATTGAGCATTAAAACAAAGAGAGGGGGGGCAGGAAGTGAGGAAGAGAGTGGGTTGTGTCTCAGTAGTGGGAGGAAGATTCACAACCTCAGACTCCATACTTTCAACTAATTAAAGCTCTTAGGCCTTTATTTATCACTTTTGAGTTCTATTATAAGCGGCTAGGCAGCACATTGAATTTTTGCTGTGGACCCAGTTTAAAAGACTTGTCTGTCCTCCATCCTTAATAAAAAATTTAAAAAAAGCACACGCTTTACATCGTTGCGTCAGTAACTCAAGACATTCAATTTCTAGTTTCTTTTATCTTTTAAATGAGCTATGAGAAGATGCAGTTCAATCAGCTTAATTTCTAAAAAAAAAAAAAACTTGACAAGAAATAAAAGATCTAAGATTTTCTTTAATTGTCTAAATATGAACAGGTTGTATAAATTGCAAGTGTCTGCTAACAAGGCCACCACATCAACATAAAAGGTGATGATACTGTGTGTCAGTAGTGTGTCATAGTTTATTGAAGTTGTTTTATTTTCTGTGAGCATAGGAGACGATATTTAAGTGAGAAATGTATCACCTAACAAGATGTTCATTTGTTTTGCTGAAAGTGTTACAGTCCAACCCTGTAAGCCTGCCAGCATAACATTTACATAAAAGCAACTCAGGTGCTTTTTCAGACATGAAACCAACATGTTATTTATGTAATTTGATGTAATACTTTGTAGAGCCAACTTTGCTTAATTACAGCCATCAATCTGTTTGGATATGTCTCTACTAGGTTAGCACACCTAGATTGGGGAATTTCTGCCCATTCTTTCTTGCAGAATTGTTCAAGTTCATTCAAATTCTGTGCTGAGCGGCAATGGACTGCACTCTTCAAGCCCATCCACAGATTTAAGTCAAGGCTTTGACTTGGCCCCTCAAGGACATTCACCATCTTATCCGTAAGCCACTGCCTTGTTCTTTTGGCGGTATGTTTAGGATGGTTGTCGTTGTACTTGACAGCTTCCATTTTCCCTTCAATCCTGACAAATTGCCCAGTCCCCGCTGAAGAGAAACACCCCCACAACATAATGTTGCCTCCAACATGCTTCACAGTAGGTATGGTCTTTTTTGGGTCGTGTGCTGTGTTTGGTTGTCACCAAACATAGCGCTTGCAGTTCAGTCCAAAAAAGGTCAATTTTGGTCTCATGAGACCATAGCACCTTTTGCCATTTGGCATCGGATTCTTTCACGTGTGTTTTTGCATAGCGCAAACCAGACTGTTTGTGGCACTTTTTCAGAAAAGGCTTCTTTCTTGCCACCCTGCCATACAGGCTGGCTTTCTGTAAAGCTTGTGAGTTTGTTGTCACATTCACAGACAACCCAGTCTCAGCCATAAAGACCTGTAACTCCTTCAAAGTTGCCGTTTACCTCATGGTAGCATCACTGATCAATGTCCTCCTGGCTCAGAAATCCAGTTGGGACGGATAGCATGACGTAGGCAAGGTGTCGGTTGTGCCATATGCTTTCCACTTCTTAATGATGTTCTGAACGGTACTCAGTGGGATAACTAAAGCCTTCAGAATCTTTTTGTAGCCTTCTCCTACTTTGTACCTTTCTACAACTTTATCCAGGAGGTCTTTTGAAAGAACTTCCCCAACCAAGGTGAATTCTGCGGTACTACGCACAACTAGTAGTGGAATCTTCAAGAAACAGCTGGTTTTATTCTGAAGTGATTAAAACCAACTGATGTCAGGTTGGGCAATTAGCCTGGTGTTTGATCTGGAAGTTGACTGGTTGCCCATGAGCAAGTTTATGATGGCACACTCAAAGAGGCTGATCACTTAACCAAACCAGGAATTGCACTAATTAATTTTTCATACACTGTCCAGAATTTTAAAAAATGTTATTTTATACTTTGATTATGAAGGTTACAATGTTGACACAGCTCAAAAAAGTTGCACGTAATTTATTTTAATTTCTAGGATGTAATGTGACCAAAGGTAAAGATTTTCACTGGGTATGATGACTTTTATAGGCACTATAAATATCAGGAACGTAGTGAGGATTTCATACCAGCTGCAGTCCTGTGAATGCTGCCACACGGTACCACTGCTGAACTGTGTTTAGTGGAATGTTTGGCCTACCTTAAAGAGAAAAAGGCTCCAGCTGTTTGTGGGATGAAGGAGGCGGGTTTCTGCTTTACACTCTGTACTCTAGAACATCTCATTCAGGTTTCATGTGGTTGTGCTGTGAAGTTCACGGAAGCAGTTTGACTTCATCTTGGTGTTCGTGAAGGTACTGCTGAATTTCTTGTGCAGTATGTATGGCAACAGTATTAACTTAGACTATTGGAGCATTATGAGAGAAGAATGTGTCAGATATTAATCCAACTTGATGTTCTTTTAAAAAAAAAAAAAAAAAAAAAAAAGCCTCATAATCTTTGGCCTCTGCGCGACAACGCTAAACACTGTCTGACTAAATGGCTGCCCAAGCCATCATAGATCTGGCACCATGTTTAACATTAGCCAATGCTGCTTACATTGTAGGTCAAAATCATTGTTTGGCTTTTTGTAATTTTAAGCCCATTTTGATTACTGTTTTTTTTTTCCAGTGTTAAATGATCCCAATGTGTTTCATACAATATGTTATCCATTCACTTACAGTACATTGGTTGTTGAGCAGATTTCTGATGGCTGTCATTCTGTTAATGCCAGATTTGTGAACCTCATATTTGCAATTTTTGTTTTATATCATAACACAGAAGTGCTGTTTGTTTAGATAGTGTTATATAGACCATAGCTTTATAGGCTTCATAAAATTTCCTGTTGATTCAGTGAGCTTGAACTGAAGGTAACTGCCTCTTTTTGGTGATACAGTTTTTCCATTTTTGTCACTTGCCAAAGGCACAATATTAGTTTTGGTCACGGTATATGCAGTGCGACTGTGACTTTTTATCAGAAATTCAAACTACCATTGGACGTGGTTTAAATTAAATATTTGTTCTGTAATAATCTGTTCTAATTAAAAATTCTGAGTGTGTATGCTTTGCCTTGTGCTTCAGGTGGCCCTCTCAAAATTCACTGTGCGTGTGACCCCCTGTGTATGCCCTGTTGCCCTGTTAGTAAATTAGGCTATTGTTGTTCTCTTCATTAATGCAACCTGGAGAAAAATAGATATAATAGTAACAGCACCAAAGAGTCTGAGATGTAATACGAGAAAGCATTCTAGTTTTAACACCACAGATGAAACAATGTGGATAAAGGTAAGTCTGTTTGCTGAAATACTGCCTTACAGTAAAGTTACTTTGTGCTCAAGTGAGGCAGCAGAGGCATCACTGAATGGACATTTACAACAACATAGTTTAGAATTAGGCTCCAGTACTTGAGTTTGGGATTCACTTTAATTTCACTCATCTGCGTTGCTGTTCTTGAAGTTCTGATTTATGTAGTCGTAAGATAAATACCCTTTTCATCTGGTGGTTCAATTATTTTGCCCTCCCTTTTCTATTACAGTGCAAATGCAGTGCAATTAAATGGTTCAGTACCAAAACACATTGGTACTAGCATATACAACACATCACATTAGTGATGTTTGGAAATGTTGGACTATCTGTTCCTGTTTATCATGGAGTATACCATACTGTATGCCATTTTGTAACTAGTTAATGGCGGATATTCTACACTTGAAACCCCTTATTGTATTAAATTGGCTGTGTTTGGAAAGGCATACATTCCTGACTATGAAATCTAATCACTGAGACCAACTAAATGTTGAAATGAGTGACAGCTACAGTATCTTCAAACTCATTTTTTGCTTACTTGTCTGACACTTACACAGCGAATAAATGAATGTATCAGCCTAGCTGTAAATGGAGAGACTGGATAACAGGAACATAAGAGAGAGAGAGAGAGAGAGAGAGAGAGAGACAGGCAGGGGACAGAGCTGCCTCTTCTGTCTTTCTACTTTTAAGCAGCACGGCAAATAGCCGTGTCTCTGTGGCACTTCTGAAAAGTCAGGCTCAATCCATTAAACTGGCAGTTGGGTGAACTTTGTACAGCCCTCAGAGCTTCAAAGCATAAGAAATATCCTGATGTTCCCTCAGGGCTCTGATCCCAGTCCTGAAGTGAGGAGCTGATGTTTATCCTATAAGTCTTTAAGGGAGCTGAAGATGCTGGATGCCCCAAATACAAATAATACGAGACCCCTGAATAGTAAATGCAGAGAATAAAATTAATATATTTGAAATGTAAAACAATAAATACCTATCAAGGTGCCACTCAGCAGAGAAACTCTGTTATTACATGACAACCAATCCCCTGGATGGGCAGAATCACTTTGTTGATGGCAGATCTCTCAACATTAATTTGAAACACAGATTGGTATAAAAAGTGTGAGAACAAGAGAAGGCAGAATAATTATTTTGAGTAGTTTTTAAATGCAAAGCGTCAGGGGCCTGCCTAAAACTGAACATGACATGATACCCTGAAGGGCACTTGTGGTTAAGGGTTTAACTGCCCTGCCATTTTTAATCACTGTCGGCGGCTAGGTGTAGACAGGCGACAGACTAGCTTGGGCTCACATTGCCCTGTCACCGCTCCGAGCCAACGATTCAAGATGACAAGTGTCACTGTGCCATGCTGATATATTTCCCATAAACCGCAACCTGACCACCTACAGGACTATACTGAACTTCAGTCATTTCTGCCGGCTCTTTATTCAGCAGAGATGCAAGAATAGACAAGCACTTCTTATCACCCCTTAAGAACTTCTTAAACCTGTGGTGTGGTATGCTGTTTTGTTTTGTTTTTTATCCAAATAAAAGTCCCACAGCTACAGTATCTCTTGATTTTATTTCGATGTTGTATTCAGTCCTGATCTTTCAATCTTGTATAAAGCTTTTGGGATTTAAAGAGCAGGCATTTACACTCTGTGCCTCTTCCTTAAAACCCTAGATTCTCTTTCTAGGCACTTACTCAGGGAAGAGAGCATGGTCCCTTGTGTCGATACAACCCCTGGTGACAAGCCTCATTACATAACCACTGGCAGAAAGTAAACTATGCAGCAAATCTAGCAAAGAAGCAGATACCACAGTAATGAAAGATAGCCTTTGATATGCAAGGCGTGACATATAGAATTTAGAAATTACAACATTCAGTGAAATATGCTTTAAAACACCTAGAGATGCTTAAGCAGTCATATGGCATTCTGAAGACGTGACTTATCTGTCTCATTAATGCTCTGCTGTGTCCTAGTTTGCTTTAATGCTGTTTTTTTTTTTCCGTGCTTTTTGTCTTGCTTGTTTGTTCCATTTACTTCGTAACATCCACCTGCAGAAGGAAATTTGCCTTTTGGCTAAATCCAGCACATTCATTTACATCACACTGATGTTAACAATAGAAAAAACAAACAACAAAAATTAACAATTACTCCCAACAAAACAGTACAGCAGAAAACAATGCACTGTAGCAGAAACTAACGTCGTAGCTTAATAACTTAATAACTTTATTTATATAGCACCTTGCATAGATATAATGCAACTCAAAGTGCTTTACATTTGAAACATAAAAACAAGAGCAAACAAATGCAGCAAGAACATATAAATACACCAGCACGGATGAAACTACATTAAAACAAGTTAATAAAGATAAGTTAAAAAAGAAATAAAACAAGAATAAAAATAAAGAAATAATAACATGTTTAAGGAATAAGACACAAGATTAAAAAATGGATTAACTAAAATTCTTCCAGTAAAGGTATGTTTTGAGTTCTTTGTCCACAGGGGTTGCCTGTTTGATATACACAGGCTGGGCGTTCCAAATTTCTGGTGCGTAATTCATAAAGGCAGCTTCTCCGCTTTGTTTGCTGGGTACTTTGGGTATGATCAGAAGGCCAGCTTTGGAGGATCTCAGGGCTTTTTCTGGTTGATAGGATGTTAAAAAATCAGAGATGTAAGAAGGTGCCATGCCATTAAGAGCTTTGTAGGTAATTAAAGGGACCTTCAAATCAATTCTAAAAGAAATAGGGAGCCAGTGCAGTTCAGCAAAAAACAGGAGGGATGTGCTCTCTCTTCTTGGTATCATTTAAAAGTCTAGCCACAGAGTACATATAAGTTGCAATTTCTATTAGATTTTTTTGGGAGACCAGTAAATATAAAAGTAAAAATAAGTAAATGAATTAATAATAGCATGAATTAGTTTCTCAGCATCCTGTTGTGTTAAAAAAGGCTGCACTTTGGCATCATTTCTCAGGTGGAAGAAAGCGGTCTGGGTCACCCTGCTAAAATGGAGCTTAAAACTTAAATCAGAATCTAAAATGACACCCAGACCTTTAACTTCTGATTTGGTCTGGTGAGCAAGGCTCCCGAGCTTGCTAAAAACAGTGTCTCTCTCTTTGGTCCAAGTAAAAGTATCTGTATTTTGTCCTCATCCGCTTTAAATGGTTATCACTCATTTACTGATTTATGGTGGTCAAACAGGCCGTCATGGAGAGAAGGTCTTCTGGGTTTTTTGGCTCAGTGGAGATGTACAGTTGTGTATCACTGGCATAGTGTGGAAATTAACGTTGTGTTGACTGATGTTGTTATCTAATGGAAGCATATACAGGGAGATAGCAGGGGACCCAGACAGATCCTTGAGCTAAACCGAAAGGTTTACACATGATTCCCTGGACTAACATAAAATCCTCTGCCAGTAATGTAGGTTTGAAACCAGTTTAAAACACTATCAGAGACACCAACCCACTTCTCAAGGCAGTGAATTAAAATGTTATGATCAGCGGAGCCAAATGCTGCACTCAAGTCTAAAAGAATAAGGATTGACACTTGGTTTGACTCCGTGGCAAGTCTGAGATAATTTACTATTTTGACTAAGGCTGTTTCTGTGCTGTGATGGGATCTAAAACCAGATTGCAATTTCTCTAGGATACCGTTTTCATTGAGGAAGGTACTAAGCTAATTTAAAACTACTTTTTCAAGCACTTTGCTCAAGGAGGATAGGTAGCATATAGGCCTTTAAATACTGAGAATAGTGTTGTCTAGATTAGATTTTTTAAGTAGAAGTTTCACTAGAGCAGTCTTAAAGGCAGTATGAATCAAGGGAGCCAAACTATCAAATATTTTCTTGAAGAATTTACTGGGGGACAGGACCGAGAGCACATGTTGAGGAGCTGGTCTGAGTTACAAATTTTCTGAGTTCTGATTTTGTAATCAGATCCGGGGGGCTATTTATGGGTGTATCACAAACGTTTCGTGTTGTATTAGCAATGCTAGCCCTTATAGAGGGGACTTTGTCTTTAAAAAACCTTGCAAATTAGTCACATTTTAAAGCAGATGCCCGAATGGTAGAGTGTATTGAAGGGGGTTGGATTCAGTAGTTTGTTAATGCTTGAAAAGAGAACCCTAGAGTTTCCGCTATTCTCTGTAATAATCTTAGGGAAGTGGGTCCTTCTCTCACTTTGAACAGTTTTTATTATAAGTAGCATTTTTTTCTTTTAGAATGGCACAGTGGACTTGTAGCTTATTTATTCTCTATGATCTTTGTAGGTCACCAGTGTTTTCGTTCATCCAAGGCGTCAGTTTGCTACAGAAGCTTTTTTTAGTTTTTACCTGCTACTCTGACAAAATGTTATACTATCCTTACTATTCTAAAGCCACTAAGTCATTCTGGTCATATTTTTTTATTTGTCCATCAAATCAAACCATGAGTTTCAGCTTTTACTTTACAGTTTGTGTGACCCAGGATACATTACCTGAAACATTATCCGGTGGCAGTCGCGTTGCCTTTAAAACTCCTTTGCTGTTGCAAATTAACTGTAAACTATATACATGTAATTTATAGGAGACAGGTTTGATGAACATTAATGAAATTAAGACGTGTTTGCAGCAACTTTTTGAAATTCTTTAAATATTTTTTAACTATAAGACTGAATATAAATATAAAACAGCGTGGCCATGAATAGCAGAAATACTCCAAGCTAACTCAACATCTCATTGGCAGTTGAAAGTAAAGAGAGACTCACTTGTAAAGCCTCACTTTGTATTTTCACATTAACATATAATGCAGGTCTGCCCAACGAAGCACACCCTGCATCAACCTTTCTCTGAATTCCAGATAGATACAGATTTATCCAAATCCAAATAACAATTTGTGCTCTACAGGTATATGCCTTTATATCCAGTTTTCAGTGCTCCATCCTCGGCCTCATTATGACAGTCATTAGTGGCTCTAGTGATGCTGCTGCTGTAGATAAGGTCCTCACTTTGGCCAACTGCATGAAGCCCACCCTCTCTATCTTCCTTTCTTGATTCCTCATCTGAATCCGATGAGTCACTGGGAGGCCAAACGACTACCTGTTCCTCTCTTTTCCCTCAGTAACTGTTGATGTTGACAGAAATTGACCGAAAAGATTCAGACACTGATAAACTGCTGTTCAATTATTTATAATTGACTTACCACTGAGTTTTGAATAAACTTAATGTTCAATAAAATTTAGTGCTGCAACTAATGATTATTCTCACGATCAATTTATCTGGCAGTTATTTTATTGATTAATTGCTTAGTCTGTAAAATGTAAAATAGTTTTGAAAAAAATCTGTTAGCACAGTTTCCCAGAGCCCAAGACAATATCTTCAAATGTATTTTTTTTTTTTTTTGTCTGACCAATAGTCCAAAACCTGAAGATATTTGCTTTGACCAGAGGATGTTTTACCTTTTGTTTTAAAAATCACTGAAATTATTAATTGAATATTAAAATAGTTGCGGATTATTTTTCTTTCAATCGATGAATTAATTCAGCTGTAATAAGTTTCATAATTGAAGTCTAAAATCATAAACAAATATACATTTCAACTTCAGCTTCTATTGATTTGCTGGCTGTAACCAACTCAAAATTATACTAAGAATCTTCGTTGTAGAGAGCCGCTATTTGGGCAGCATATACAGCAGCAGGGATACAAACATTTCAGCACAAATTGCCAGAACGATGTAAATGAAATCACTGAACCTGAAACAGTTATCTCCGGTTTAATTAATGTGTGCTGACCCTGATAAACACATACTGTGAATAAAGAAATGTAAGTAAAATTAAAGGGGAAGTCATCTAATCGGTTAACAGGTCAGGGAGTACCACTGCATATGTGAAAGAACTTGTATAAAACCATTTGTGGCTCCAGAGGGAGATGCACAAAGTCTGATAAACTGCCTCAATTGATGTCACTTGAGTCAGCTTCGTTTGGGCCTGAGGACTACGAGTTTGAAGATCTTAGGGTGTGGAGAAAGCATACCACCCACACATAAATCTCAGATCGAACTGTTGGCAGTCGGGATGCATTGTGGGCAATGTAGGCACCATGTTTTGACAAAAAGGAAGAATGTGTGGAATAAAAAGGAGGATATATCTAGTCCTGCTGCATCTGTTTTGATCCTGTTTTTTTTTTTTTTCTTCTGCCAATCATGTTACAGGAGTTCAATGCTAAATCAGAAATCATTTTGTTGATAAGGGGATTTTAATGCAAGACCCATGACATAATAAGAAAGGGGTTTATCCACTGGTGCAGCTGACAGGCAATAGCATGAGGATTGGCCTATGATTTTAACAATTAGCAACCTTTTCATTTGAGAGCAAGATGAAAATATCCGCTCACTTGTTAATTAGCACAGTTGCAGGGCTGTAAAATCAAGTTAATTATCAGCCATTGCCTCATGAAGGAGAATGACAAAAGAACAAGGAGGCACGGCCAGTAACCTTGGCAATGGATGGAGCTTCAGCCAAGTATGGATAAACAGGCAGGTGTTTTGGTGAAGCCATGAGACCACGAATTGGCAGACAATCACCCACGGACTTTTATTTTTTTCTTTGGCGTCGAGCATATAAGCTGGCCTCAATCATCATCCTATCTGCACAATGAAAAGCACCACTGTAGCTCAGAGACATATCTTGAGTAATTGAACTCCTACTAAGAAGGCAAAAATAATTATCCTTTCTCCTTTCAGAAAGCATTTTTTGTCTAGAGAGAACCATTTTTAGCCGCAGCAGATGCATAACAGGAAAAAGCAGAGTTCATAGTGCACTCTGTGATAATGACATCTGACTAATTCAAATACTGTGTAAGAGTATCCAAAAAGAACTGAAATGAACAGAATTTTAACCAGCACTGTTGACTAAGGTTTTCATGAAAGTAATGTGACAAGAGAGCAAAACTGGAACTAGATAAGAAAAAAAAATAACTGTGACCAGTATAATTCAGATGGAGCATGACCTTTAAATTGAGTATTACGTATTACGTATTTTACATGAAAACTTCATCAAATAGTTTGAACTCTCCAGTTTCAGTATAATTGTAATTTATTGTCAAACAGTGTTGGAGAGTTATGCATATGGTCCTACTGGGGCTCGCTCTGCTGTTGTTATCTTTCTAAGAACAGAAAGTGTTATTACCCTTGCAGATGAGACAAAAAAAAAATAATGACCCAAATCTGGAAAAGACTTTTGATAGTAAAGAACAAAGCAAGAAAAGGAAAAGGGTGGCACGGTGCCATCTTTTCCTCTCATAAACCAAGAACTAACAGAGGAAGTGTTAGCCCTTTAGAGGCTGGATATAATCTTCTACATTGTGACGCATGGGGTGATCACGGTGCCCTGTCACCAGTACTCCTTGTCACTGATTAAGGCTTTTCATCCTCCATTGCGGTTAGCTGTGGACCGCCCGCACTTTGTCTTGTGACATGCGTAATTTCCTCCTCACGGTCTCCCCATCTTGATAGTGAGCTAATAGAAACTCTCTCCAGATCTGCTCCTAATGAAGACAGATCCTCAGATGGCCAACAGTCTCATTTATATTGCCAGTCTATCAACTTGTCTTAAGCAGATTAGGCATGTTCTGTGCGACAACTAAAGGAGGGGTTTCAAGTGTATAAAAACAATTTACAAAGGGAATTTACAGAGCACTATTATCATTTAAGCCATATCACAGCACTAAGGGTTGCTGAGGGTTGTTTGGCTGAGTAGATGGGTTGAGGTGGCTGAATAGTTTAATGAATGGTAGAGCTGCAACTAACAATTATTTTCATTAATGACTGATCAGTTATTTTCTTGATTTATCTATAAAACTTCAGAAAATAGTTTACAAAATGCCTTTCACAATTTCCCAGATCCAAAAGTCACATTTTGACATTACTTGTTTTGTCTGATCAACAGTCCAAAACTCAAAGATATTCAGTTTATAATGATATAAAACCAAATAAGCAGTGAATCCTCATATTGTATAAGCTGAAACCTGCAAATGTTTGGCCTTTCTGTTTGACAATGACTCAAACACTAGCGCAAAATTAATTAATTTGCTGTTCATCAACTAACCAACTAATCATTTCAGTTCCATGCCAATACAGTACATGAATTAAGTATATGCAGTAGGAAGGCGACTTACATTCAGATGTGCACTGTAATTATGCATAAATCCATATCAAACTTAATGTAAAACATTGATGTGCTGCAAAAGGAATCCCTTACTGCAGACGGACAAAAAAAATCAGCATGAGAAAATACTAAAATCAAGGAATCTAATAGCAGTTCAGTACATCAGATGCACTCTATGGCATGTACTAATGCAGTTGATGTAACAATATAGACAAAATATAAAGAGAAAATCCTACACAAGTGCACTCTGAGCTTGGCATGTTGTCCTTCGAGGTTGTATGTTTTCATTACTACAGCAGCTGACCTCAACCAGGCTATCATTAGCCTCTAATGATCCTGTGCATCCCACTCATTGAGCTCAAGGAAACATCCAACTCTCACTGGCAGAGCCTCTGGTTTATGAGGCTTGTTAACAAATATTATCAATACTGATTCAGCTCAACCCTTTGATAGGTAAAAATCTGGCCGAAATAATAGCAGTGTGTCTTCGATGATAAGTTTTAAATGTGTTGTTCTTGTGATACCATTATGTTAATGAATGCCTCATGTAGACCTGCAGTGTGCTGTTATATAAAAAACTGGAACATGATAGTATTTATTTGTTTCCTAAAGATAAAGTGATTGTGACTAGAAGACATCTACTGCATAATGCCTAAGTGAGTCCTTAGGTTAGCTAAGTTTAAAGTTTTTTATTATAGCTGGAACAAGAATTTATTTTCTGTATGATTAAGATGGCTATTATCTTTGTTATTAATCTGTTAACCATTTAGTTTATTAATTGTAAGACCTAAAATGTTCATCATTTAACTTGAAAAATGTTTAGTCAAGAGTTTTCCAGCCTAGGGATTGGGCCCCACAGAGTCACAAGATAAATCTGAGGGGTCATGGAATGATTAATAGGGTAGGAAGGAAGTAAAAACCAAGCTCTGCTACTTGTATTTCTATGTGTTTTTGGACTTTCTTTCCAGTATTCGCTTTATGTGAAATATTGGATAATTTTACCTATTTGGGTCTCGAACAGTTATTTAAATGAAACCATCTGAGAAGTTTAGAGGGGGAATGTCTCTTTGGTGGAACTGCAAACAATTCATAGACATCTGAAACATGAGAAGGGTTCACAAGCCGAGAAGGTTGGAGATAACGGGATTAAACCTCAACAATGCATTGTTTTTTTACCTTAATCTGAAAAGTAACCAGTGACTACAGCTGTCAAATAAATGTAGTGGAGTAGAAGTATAAAGCAGCATTAAATGGAAATACTCAAGTAAAGTACATGTACCTCAAAATTATACTTTAGTACAGTACTTGAGTAAATCTTTCTTTCCACCACTGCATTTCCAAAATATATCAAACAAAGTTGTTGCCAAAGTGTTTATATATGGAATTTTGCCCTCATTAAAGCAACTTAATATAGTTCTATCCTATGTCGGGGCAAACTACTAACTAGCTAATTTATTTTGTACCTTGTGGGCAAGTACAGTGGTCTAAATTCCAATAAACATCTAAGCAATGCCATGACATGCAGCTCCACCACTCTGTTGGTGGAGATTATTCCAGAATTCGACCCTGTGGTCATTTATGTGGAGTGCAACTTTAGAGGAAGTGTGTTGTGTGTTGGAATTTGTGGCTGCTAAACACATTAACATCAAAGAAAACTAAGCAATACCCATATATGAAACATCAGCCACAGATCTTCAGTTATCACTGCTGCCTTAATTTGTAAAGAGGGAAGGCCACCACACAGGATGGAAAATTACACAGGAACTAATCTGGAACTCCTTGAAAAGAAATCCATAAAATGGAGAATCACGATGACTTCCTGATGAAGCTCCAGCAATGGCTTCTCTCCTGCTCATAATTGAAACAATGCTGCAGGATAGCAGAACTCAATGGCACATAATGCATACCAGTGCAATGAATGTATGAGGTTTAATAGATCATGAAAATGGCAGTCTGATGACAGAGATGGAGCATTTCATTAGAAAGCCTGAATCGAGTCTGTACGGTTGGTTGCTGTCGCACTCTAATACACTGTGATGAAAGACTGGCTGTTAGACTGCCCACACAGTACACCTGGAAGGATGGCCTTTTGTTCACGCAATACCCAAAATTAGAGGTTCTGGGAGCCAGTACTATTTTGGATCCACTTCTAAATTGTTAGAATACCTGAACTTGTTAAGCTCCTAGTCTCGAAAATCTCTAATGGAATCTTTTATCGTCTCAAATTCTATTAGTATGAAGAAATGTACAAATCATTAAAGTACTCATTCATCCAAATAGATAATTATTACAGTTCAGGTATGGGGGAACTGGGATAGGATCCAAATGCAGCCCTAAGGAAGAGGAGGTCAAACTAAAGGCACTTCACTAGAACCGATGGTTGAAAAAAGGCTTATGGTTGGCAAAAAAAGACAGTTTGAGCAGATCTGATATCAGCTTATGTGTTAGCCGATAAGTGACAAAATATTACAGGAATGCAGGAAAGATATGTTTGGGGCAATGCAGAAACTGCAAAGCCATTACACAGTTTGTTGAATACAAGTTTATTCAACCAAAGCTATCATTAGCGAGGTAATATGCTCACAGTGCTCACATGCTGATGTTTCGCAAGTATGATTAGCAACTGTGATGTTTACCATATTCACCAACTTGTTATAATGCTCTTGTTAGCATGTTTGCTCTATTAGCACTAAACAGCTGAGGCCGGTGGGAATCAGGTATTTGGTCAAACTATATTATTTGTCAAATTATTTATTTATTTTCTATTTTTTTCCTTGATGTTGGTCCTGAACAGAACATGAGTGTATGTACGAAATATCATGGCAATCCATCCAGTAGCTGTCGAGATTTCACTGCGACCAAAAAAATGACAACCTCACAGTGGCACTAAAACCAGTTGATCACCAAAGTCAGTAGTGTTGATCAAAATGGGAGCTCTGAGTATCTGAACCATCATTTGTGCCATTTTTTTCTCTTAGATGTTAACATATTTAACTGGATAAATGAAAACTATGATCTGCTAGTGTTGCTAGAGGAGGGATCAGGGGATCACCAAAATCCTTAGAATCAATTTTCTGCGAATCATGAATGTCTGCTCAAAATTTCAAGGTAATCCATCATTTAGTAGTTGAAATATTTCAGTCAGGACCAAAGTGGTGGACCCACTAACACTGCCATCCCTTGAGCCATGTCTTGGCTAAAAACTGGAAGTGATAAATAATTTGAGTGCATCCAGTTTTTTACTAGACTGACTGAAAATCCCAGAGCATCTCAAACTAACCGGTAAAGGTCTGACACAAAGTTACTATCTTTATCTGTTTATTTCACAAAATCATCTCCATTGAGATTTATATAGGTGGGGCCTTTGCTGGAAGTTTAGTTTATTTGTCTTGGCAAATATGCATTATGGAAAATCATGGTGCTTTCGCTAATAGCAGTTCTTGTTCGCACTGTACGGAGAGAAACTGTCATCTGGATCTATCTAAAAGCACGAATCTGACAATTATGAGACCAGATCTGCTGTTCATATCTGTTCAGGGAGCATTATCTGTTCGTAAATCAAAAGGCCATACATTGTTATACTTATAGCCTACAGTATGTTGGTGGTACAAGTACAGCCAAAACTAGTGGAACATCCCAAAATATCAAATGCACTCTATAGCATGTACTAATATGTCTCTACATGGATAAGACATCACGAGAAGAACAGCCTAAGGCATTTTAGCAGTGCCACTCTGTGTGCATGTTTATGTGTGTGCACTTCACGCTGCCAAGTTATGAAGCAGCTGGGGTCTAGAATAGTGTTTGTATTGACTGAGGAAAGTCTACAGAGCTCCCATTACAGCCGCGCTGTAAACAAAGACAGGACAGTGTGTAAGTCAGACGGGGAGTCCGAGGTATCTTGAATTATGAAACCAATATGGCTCACAACAACAGGTCTTTTAAGATGCTGTCCACACTTTTCTCTGTTCACACAGCACAGCTGTAGAAAATACCACAAGTCAATGGTGGTTTCACTAAAGCAAACTTTGGGGTGAGAGCAAGTTTTCAAACATTGGAATAGTATATGAACCATGAGTAGTATTATTTGTCCTCTACATTTAACATAATTAAAACAAATTACTTTAGTTCTGTAGCCTCCATAGCAGTTCAGAGAATGAGCTGGCTCTTTTGAAAAACATTGATTTACATGTATTCAAGAATGTTTTATGAAATAAAAGAATAATAAATGCAAATTATTGACCCTGTCTACTAGAAATTACATTTACATACTAATCATTTCCAACAGCAAAAAATTATGAAAGAAAGTTAATGCAACCCAGACCATCAACATAGAAACGTTTTTAATCAACATATCTACAAAGTCGCAAAATGTTCCTGAAGCTGAACTGAACGTGTCTGGAAAATGTTTATTGTCAACGTTTTTCACTAGTTTTTACTACAATATCTTCTTGTAAACTTGTAAACTAAAGCATGATTAACATGTTTAATGATCATGTTTACGCAACCCAAAGTGCTTGGTTTAAAGAGATGTTCAACATTTTAGTGAAATACGCATATTTATTGTCTTCCGAGAGTTAGATGAGAAGTTCAATACCACTCTCATGTCTGCACGGTAAATACAAGGCTACATCCAGCACCTGAATAAGTTAACCTAGCACAAGGACTGGAAATAGGGAATAAGCTAGCCTGGCTCTGTCCAAACATAACAAAATCCGCCTTACAGTAATCTAAAACTCAGTAATTAGCACATTATATCTTTTTTGTTTAACCCATACATAAAACATAATATTTTGTTACCAGGCTAGCTGTTTCACCCTTTTTCCAGTTTTTATGGTAAGCTAAGTTAGCTAGCTGCTGGCGGTAGCTTCATACTTAGCATACGGACATGTGTGTGGAATCAATCTTCTCATCTAACTCTCTGTAAGAAAGTGAATAAGTGTATTTCCCAAATTGTTCAAAGTTTCCATAAAGGTTAGGGGACGATTCTGGTCTTGGTTAAATATTTAGAGTAAACATGAGAAATCATGTGTCTTCAATATTTAACCAAAACCGACCAAATCTTTCCCAAACCTCAGTCAAACAACAATATAACCTATTCTAACCTTAACCAAACCTAACCGCATGTGAGACGTAAGGCAGGTAAGATGATAATATTATTATTTTTCTTTCATCATCATCATTGTTCTTATTATTCTCGCTTCGGGTTGTATATTTATATATGCTTTATCTACTCCATCCTTCAATGCACATGTTTCAAGAGATAATGGCTCTTGCTTGGGCTTCCCACCGGATCCAGGTCTTGTTTCTGCATGTTTGCAATATGAGTAACCATTTTTAATTCCCCTCTTACAGGTGTCAGACACGAAAGCTGGCAGTGGTAGACATGGTATCCCGTACTGCTGCCTCTGCATTAGTAATCAGTACTTGGTGTAAATACAGACATCACATTACCAGCGAGCTGAAGGCTGGTACTGAGGAAGGGCAAGGGCAATGACAAGGATTCTCTGAGTAATGGGCTCTAACAGATCAGCACACCATTAAGTGGACCTGTAGCGCACATAGTAGCCCTGCAGACCCATTATAAAGCAAAACGCAACCAAGTGAAACAACTAAAGCCTCTAATGGTAGTATCCCTTTACAAAGCAATGTTAAACACAACTCTGTGGATGTTGAGGATTGCAACGTGATTGCTAGGCTGCACCATTGACAAAGCAAGCAGGAGATGCTGAATTAAACATTATCCTGCATGTTTTTATTTTTTGTACTTGCTTTGCTTATTTTTCGTACATTGATTTGCGTATCTTCCATGCACTAATATGTGCCAGCCAATCAACAGTGACCTGAGGTAAATGGCGTTCACTCCTGCAAAGTCAATATGTTAATGCATTTTGCTCAGAAACAATGGCATTGTGCTTCCTCATATTTATCCTAAACTTCCTCTCTCGTGTCGTTCATATTCGATTGTGGAGACTGTGGACTGCAAAACAAGGAGAGCATGGAATTGCAATTAATCATGTCCGGTGTCTGCCAACAGTGATACCTGTATTGGTCTTTGAACCAGTGTAGGTTATAGGATGACCGCTTTTTGCATCTATCTTCCTTCTAGGCATTGGCAGGCTAATGAGAAAATCTGATCTGAATGGTGGATCTATGAGCATTTGCTATAGAGCAGAACAGGAGCAAAATAAGATTACTGCCGGGTTCACCGTGTTTGTACAGGATTTGCAGTAACTTGCTTCGCTTTTAAAAACCTGTCACATCATAACACTGACCAAATTTAGAATATGCTTTAAAAACTAAAAACTAAACTAAAGACTTTATATTAAATTACAACCATCCCATCCTACTGTACATATAATTGAATATTTCCGTGTGGCCCTTTCTTAGGAGCCAGCCACTGTGGCACACAAATTTTAATCAAGGCCAGGAATAGTGCACAGAGAGCTGGGTGGCTGTTGACTACAGGATTTAGGAACTCGGCTGTGCCTTCCCACTGCCGCTGGCAAGAGATTTCTGCCAGGCGCTGGTGTGCAGAACAAGAACTAATCTGGAGTGGTCTGTTGCAGCTAAAAGGAACTGGCCCTGAAGTCATGCATTATGGGAAAAGTGGGGATAATTTCTCCCACTCATTTCTACAATTTTCTGCTGTAGGTCTATATAGAAAAATTATACTGAATATTGGCTCTTATCAAGAGTACTGTTTTTCATTGCCTACCGCTGCTCAATGGATTCCATTCAATCTGAATCGTTTTGACTAAAATGTTAATCAATTCAAAGCCACTGCCTTACATTACCATTATGGTCAAAAGTTCCCTTTTAAAATGAGCGGTGGAACTATTTCTAAATGTGTTAATATAAATAATTTGAGCACTGCACACTGTAATACACACAAAAGAAGCAATATCGTTCATTCAGACTTTGACTGCACAAAGATTTAGCCGGTAGTTTACAAGCTAGATCTCTTTAAACTGAAGATATGCTCATACATATTCATTCAAGAAAGTGGGGAAAATACCTGAACTCACACATTCTGAATATTAATGAAAAATCCAGAAGTGGGCTCTTCTGAGGAACATGAACCCATTTATTTATTTTTCAGAACCTGAAAATAGGGGATGACAGATAATAAATGTCGGAAATCCAGGCAATATCAAGTCCATATGTGGCAAATATCTCTGATTAATGACCCAACAGGGGGTTTCACTACCTCTGGCACCACATTACCTTTAAGGAAAGGTGAACCAGCATTATATTGCTTCCATGCACAGGTGGCTTGTAAATAATGCAAATTTCAGGTTCAAGGAATGTATGAAACTAGAGTACCCTATATTCCTGTGTATAGGCAGAGTTCATGAATCCTGGGTATCCATGTTGTTGTCTGGATATCTGTATGTTTCTGTGTGTGAATCTATCCATCAGTAGGTAGGTAGGTAGGTAGATATCATTATGACTAGACAGTATATGACCAAGTAGAACATTTATAGGAAACTGAATCTGATCTGAGGTATGAAATTTAAAAAAACAATAAAATACCTGTTAAAACTCCCCACAGATGAAATACCACTATAGTAAGGGTATGTCTGTCTGTTGTATGCAAATGATCTCGAGAAGACCATATACATATTCCAAATGACCTAAAGATGTCACATGAAAACAAATCCACATGACTCAGGTTGCTATAGTGACACATTAATCCCTGAGTCAAGATAAAAACAAAAACCAAAGCAAAACAGCCATAAACTGTGTGATCGAACCAGAGGAGCTTTAACATCCTGAAACTGAAACACAGCAGAGGAGCCTCGCCACGTTCAGCCCAACAGGTGACCAAATGAAAAGTTTGTCTACGTCATGCTGAACGCCAGCAGAACAGGATTACCAGCATGAAAAAGCACCTGATTTAGCTGTTAGCTACCTGCACCCAAACAACACAAACAATTACAGGAGCGGCCTTTCTAAGAAAAACAAGAGCATCATTCATTTCAGCAAATCCCCAAAAACAACATACATTTGAGCTCATGGGACACTGTCCTCCAGTGGTCATAGTAATTATTATTCTTGTCCGTCAGGAGCGAAGGAGGAAGTAGTGTCACATTGTTATAGAGCCACAAAGTCTCCAGAGGGAGGAGGTCGGTCGTGGATGGATGGGACAGCAAAACATTGGACTTTAACACTGAAGATTTAAGTTTGTTTCCCATTTCAAACTGACAGTTTACATGAGTTTCTTTTAACCTTCCCTAACCTTACCCACCTGGTTATTACTGTAACCATGATGACGACAATCCTCTGACCTTAGCAAAGCAGTTATTTTAACCCAAACCATGATCTTTTCCTAAACCTAACCAAGTCATTATTGGGACTAAACCTAACCAAATCTCAACCATGGCATTGCCAGATCCTAAAATGGATTTATTTATTAACAGTGATGAGCCAGTTCCTTAACTGACATCAAACAAGTTTCCTATAAATGTCAAATAGTCAAATAGTCTTGTCTGATAGAAAATGGTTATACATTAGATATATTACAGTCATTCTAGAGGGCATGTATGTTTTGTTTAATTTGGAGGACTTGTTACAGTTATCGAGTGAACACCATAGCAAGATCTGTATTTTACTGTGGGTTTCTGTGTATTTAAGCCTCAAGAGAAGGAAATTTGGCGTTAATGTCAAAGCTTAATGTCAAAGCTGCAGCTATAACAGTCAAATAAGTCTGATGTTCTGGTTGCTTAAGGAATTTATCCTAAGGAAACGCTACCACTGCCAATTCGTTTGGAGTCACTATATCCTGTACTAAATCCTGGCCCAGTTTGATTGGGCTGAAATGCATACAATATCCTTTATTGCTGTCATTTGGAAAAAGTTGTTTGGATTTTTATGGTGGAAAATCCAGTGAAACCACACGCTTCCCCTGTGAAATCGCACCTCAATGCAACACTAATCAACAAATCTGTCAATTACACAGCAAAACTGACACCCAAGGAAGAGCAGTATGCCCAAATTGGGAAAAGTTCACTATCTGTGACGAACGCGTTCACAACTGCTCAGAACGGAGCCACCGAATCAGGAAATAAAAATTGAAGCAAAGCCTTGTTAATGACTTTTGCAGCAGCTGATGGCAAAACCACCAGCAACGTTACCCATCTATTTAATTAAAAATTCACAATGTTGAATTTCCTGTAGCTTTATCTTACGAAGTAAATTAAATGTATTGGGAAACTAAATATGATCATAGTCCTTGATTAAGAAAATGTGCTTGTTCACTTTTTTAATATTTAAGTATTCATTCCTGATTCGTTATCTCACATACATGACTCTGTAGGTAAGATTAAAACTCCGTCTGAGTTATGACTGATGTGATAGTGATATGGCTCCAATATGCTCTTGACTCGTTTGAATGAATTCTGCCTGCCAAGCGAGACGAATTATTTAAAATGTGAGTTGAAGCCAGTTTTTCAGAGGACAGCGTGTGGCCTTATGGTCTTTGATAAGAACAAATGTTAATTCAACACCTAGTCAAATGTGACTCCTTTTATGAGGAACTGTCTTGCTGGGATGGAAAGATTATTTGCGTCATCGTTTGTGTTGTAAATCTTGTAAATTAACCAGAATGCCAGTCGATGTCATCTCTGATTAGTGTCAGCAGGCCTCTGAGGAAGATGTTCAACCTGTAGGCGTGTTAAAGCTCTCATCCACGGACTCTGTGATAAGAGAGTTCATTTACAGCATGGTTTTATACAAGAGCATGTGGAGAGAAAAAAAACAACAACTTGAGAGTGAAAACTTTAAAAGTCCAAAGTCTGCAACAAAACACTTTTACCAAACGACACATATGGCAGAAATTACTAAGCCTTTAAAAGAACAGAAAGCCTGTTGAAGGATCACCGAGAAAAGGAATCAGCAGTTTAGAAAATAGGATTGTGTTGAGAGTGTGAGGGGCGGAGATCATCAGACTGTGGTCTGCACGGCGAGGCCACACAGACGGCCCTCTGACGAACAGATGGACAGCCAGGAGGGGAAAGCAGAGAAAATGATCCAGAATGTGGACTCTCCATGATCATGATGCAGTGATGAGGAACAACAGAGGAATGGATAGCTAGAACTCTTCCAAGGCACGGGGAAAAGGACTCTCCGCTCATCTGTCCGTCTGTCTGTCTGCCCCTCTCAGGAGCTGGATGCCAGAGACTTCAGCGCTGATGTATGCTCTTGCCCTCAGCTCGGTGTGAAAGGAAGAGAAGCCGACAGAGGAGAATAATTTGTCCCACCCTGTTCCTATAATGTCACACTAACTCACAGCAGCATGGAAAAATGAATTACAGGAGATGAAGGAAGTGACAGTAAACATATCCTGGATGATTATCTGGGTATAAGGGGAACATTGTCAGGTCTGGAACAGATAAAGTACAAGGAGACTTGTTTGGATGTAAAAGTAAAAGTAACAGGCATTTTGCTGACAGCCAGTCTCTTACTCTGTTTATTAGAGCTTCTCAGAGCTTTGCATCTTAATGAGACGGTTTTTGTTTCTGGGAGAAAGTTGGTAATGAGAAATAAATACCAAATACTGTCTCGTGCCATTAGAAGCATTCAGAATACATCAGGTATGCCTTTGAATGCTCAGGTATTCCCTTCAAGCACTGGAAAATTTAGGGTTTTTTGTGATGCAAGCATTTTTCTTTTTTCTTTTCTTTCCTTTTTTTTTTTTTTTTTTTTTGAGCTGCCAACAATAAATTTTGCAGTAATTGTTTCTTTCCCTCAACTGGGTCTCTGGGGCAGCACTTCCTCCCAGGCTGCGTACAAATCCAAGCTCTGATTGGCAGACCCTAAATTGACCTATGTCCGGAACCCTAACCTCAATAACCAAAACCTAAGACCGCAATTTAATTGGTGGATCGTGTTGGGGGTGGTGCACAGCTTCAGATAGGGGGATCTGTGCAGGGCAGGAAAAGGTCATCTCTGCAGATTTTAGAAGAAGAGGTTGTTCTAAAAACACCTTCGTATACTGATTAAAAGCAGCAGCAGTAGTAGTAACTGCAAAGCAGCTGAAGCTAAGCGTAAATAAAGAAATAAAATCCAGTAAGAGCAGGATAATTAAATACAAATACACTCTGATGAAGGCCAGCAAGTCAAAACATGACAACAAGAGAAGCCAAAAGAGTTTATCCCCAGATTTGAATCAGAGTGGCAAATAATAAGGGTCCGTGAAGGGTGAGAAGTTCTTTTCTCCTGGATAATCACTATTGCACACGTACTGTGAATGCCGATGGAGTTTTAGACTCCAGACGGTGGGAAAATGCTCAAAGGGTAGTGCTGCAAAGATTCAGTGAGTCTGCCTCTTACTGTGAGAATGAATGACTTAAAAAAAAAAAAAAGGAAATGTGTTATTGCGATGAAGGGTTCTGATGGGTAAAAAAAAACAAAAAACAACAATTAAATGGTTCAAATGAAATTTTTTGTGTCTCTGTGAAACATGTCCTTGTGGTAACAGCTGTTTTCAAGCAGTGTTTAGGGAGAATCTGATTGGTCTTTAAAAACCAATAATGTAGGAGTTTTAAGTCTTTCTTTTGAGGGTCATTTGCTACTACTCTGGTTTCTTTTTTTTCTTTTTTCTTTTTTTTCCTGGCATTGAATCATCTCAAACTAAAAAAATTTTTGTAATTGAAATCCAGCAAGGCATTTGAAGTAGATGAGGATGCTGGACTCGAGAGATCCTGAGGGTTATAGAGTGGAACTTAACAAACCTCCGGCAAAAACACAGACTGCCATAAAAATGAAATGAAAAAAAGGAAATAGAGCAAATCCTTTGCACCTCTGCCTGGTGCAGAAATCTCCTGTCTTTCTCTCTTAACCCAGAGGAAGAGTAGAGGCACAGCACATCAATTGAAACATTCTCCCAGAAGTAAATATATTCTTTGAATGTTTCACCATGTTGAAACAAACATCACGCATTCAACAGCCTTACAAGGAGCAGCATGAGCAGCATCTCTGACAGTGGTGCATAATCAAGCGAGGCGTCACCAAACCATATGAACCCAACAGGGCGTCATGTCTCACTTGAAAATGATCAAATGCAAAGATGGATCCCCAGTGTTTCACGAAAACAAACCCGTAAAAGCTCACAGATTTTGGTGCATCTTAAAAATAGCACCCACACAGCCTATGTACACTGTCTCAACTGAATAACATTAGTTGAAAATGGACTGCCTGTCTTTATCTGGGCATTGATTAGACCTATGGACTCCTCGGATTTGCTCATGTGAGGCACAACAGCACAAGCCCGGTGGAGCGGAAATGAGAGAGGGGCTTGCAGAGGGGGCTCCCATAGATACAGCTGATGAAGGGGTTCATTGTATTGTCAAGCCCCCCCCCCTCCACACACACACACACACACACACCCACCCACCCCCCGTCAGCTCCACGACAAACGGCAGCCTCGTTCCTGCTCCAAAAGCCTTTCAGCGAAGGTGATTCATCTGTTGAGTCTGCGATCACAGAGGCACCACAGCCCCCTAAAAAACAGGGTCAGACACGCGCACACACACACACACACACACACGCACGCACCCAACATTCCCAAGGAAAGCGTTTGTGAAGTCGGTATGTGCGACTGAGCTCAATCCCAAATGCCACCAGAGCACATGGGTGACCTTAGCTGCGCGTACTTTTTTTTTTTCTTCCTCCTCATACGATGCGAACAAAGCTTTTAAAACTCACCCACCTTGCGTCCGAGGAGCCCTGTCAAACAGTCAGCCTGCCCGTGCGGCGCACCGTCACGGACAGAGGCCACAGCACAGCTGCGTAACTCTGTGATGCATGGGTGTCATGCGCCTCCTAAACCCCGCAGACGCTGAGGTGACGGCGCGAAAGAAACGAGGCAGTCTTACCTTTAAATCCTCCCGGTACAAGTGGGTCTGAAGCGGGAGGGAGGGGGGGGGGGTGAACTTCTGCGATCTCCGATGCCGTCCAGGTTTTGGTTTTTCTCTCTTTCTTTCTTTCTTATCTTTCTTTTTCCTCCTGCCTCTTTGTTTGCCCGCGCCAGCTCCAGTCAGCTCTGGACCCGCCTGCTGTTTGAACGCCGCTCGCCAAAAGCGCCACACAGATCAAATTCAAAAAGAAGAAGAGGAAGAATAAGAGGAAGACAGGTGCGGAAAGTCAATATGATAGTGTGATTTTCTCTTTTTTTTTGTAGCTGCGGGGAAATAAAGCGTCCTGTGCAGATGCGGCGTTACTCCCAGACTCGAGGTTTGAACAAATCTCCCGTGTCTGGATCAACTCCGCTGCTCAGACGCTGTCCAGTAGCGAGAGGTGCTGAATGAGACTCCAGGGTTTGCAGAGATTTCCTGCTCTTGTTCCTCTCCTGCTCCTTCTGTTTGACTGCACAGATCTTCCCTCCCACCGGCGCAAGACCGAGAAATTATCTCCCCTTTTTCTATTTTTTTCTTTTTTTTCTTCTTCTTTTTTCTTCTGTTTGAGCGCAGCGCAGCAGAGCCTCACTGAAGGCGAGCTTTGTCTAGCACTGGCTCTGCTGGTAACGCATTCCACAACAACAGCAGCAGCAGCAGCAGCAGCAGCAGCAACAACAACAGTAACAACAACTACAACAGTAACAACAGTTACAGCAACGAAAGGTGACAGGAACTGACTGCGTAAAAAAAAAAATCGATGCTTGAAAAATTACATCGAAATCTGCTGCATTTAAAAAAAAACAAAAAAAACAACGGATCAATAAGTTACCCCCGAGGTCTGAGCTTATGAATCTTTAATTGGAATAAGACGAAAAACGAGCAAAAAAACAAAAACAGGTGGTGGTTTCCAGTTTTAGAGACACACGGTCTCCGCGTGGTTGTGGAAACGCGCACTGATGCGGAAACTGGTTTCAAGCAGGTGACAAGTCATTTGAGGAGTTTTTCTCATTTGACACGTGCAGCCAGAGGAAGATGACGGAGACATTCGGCGGAGCCGGCTGCGTCTTTGTCGTCAGAAACGCTGCAGACGCCGCGACCCGCAGCTGTTAAAATGTAGCAGCTGCAGCTGTAAACCCGAACCCCGTCCTCCTCTCTGCCCCCCCCCCCATGAAATCTGCATTCGGGGTGACTTACACTGCACACTGATGTGGAGACACGCGGCTCAAGAAAGTGTATGGTGGTTGTATCTGATCACTTATGGCTGGGACGGGTGTTAGTCCAGGTTTGGGTGAGCCAGTCTTCCCCTGTGTGCAGTGTGGTCCAAATTGACGCTTCAACATCGAAATATTAAATTTCATTCCTGAGGCGCCGACTAGCGCATCTTCAGCTCCACTGCCTCCGCTCCTTGCTGCCGTCGGAGTCTTCCTAGTTCTGCGGCGGAACCCGCGTTGGAGAGCGGGTCCCCCCCCCCACGCAAGCATTACACATGCGTTTCAATCACACGCACAGACGTCTGAGTCTCGACGCTCATGGACCGGACCGTTCAGGGATCGTCCCTCGGGTGAATTTCGACTCGTTCACCACCAGTCGCTTTTCTTTATATGTTTGCCATTGCCGTGCTGATTGCGGTTAGGCCTATTGATTCATCTGTCTAATCAGTTGCACCGCACTCTCCCGGTGCTAATGAATGAGCAGAGCCCCCCCCCTGCCCCCGGCTCTTTAATCCGGGCTCGGTTTGTTGTGTTTCTCAGACCGACACACTGCAACACCCGAATTTGGTGTTGCAGTGTGTCCAGCGGATTTGCTGGACCTTTACATACATTTTTACATTTACAAACACGTCTGCGTCGCTTTCCGATACTAGTAATGCTTTCTACATCTGTTACGGGCCGTTAATGAGATCAACTTTCGGGTTGCCAGGTTGTGGAAAACCCACAAAATATTAGGGATGCCCCTCCAATGGACTGTTATGGACCAGGAACATTTTAGTTATTAAAATGTATAGTTGAAGATGTCTGAAAGTGAGAAACAAGTGACCCTTTGTTAAAACTTGTAACTGCAGAATTCATGGTCTATTAGAAATCAGTTATTCTTAATTGATGGTTTACTTTTGATAGTAAATGACTCACTCACATTTTTGACTGCAGACTGGACGGTTTGCTGTTTCCACTGTTTCCACTCATTTTGTGGACTTTTTCGTCATCATGACCAAACTCCACTTATTAAAAACCCAACTGCAGACTTGATGGAGTACTGTGAAAACCCTTAACAATAATAATTAGTTATTAATAACTTAATAACATTTATAATTGAGGATGAGAGAAAGTGAGAAAGCTATGAGCCTTTTTTAATGACTTTCTAATATTTCTATATAAACCTGATGACTTATTAGAAAGTGAGACACCCATGAGTATTTAATAATGGTTTACCAACATTCATAACTGCATTATTGCTAATTAGAAACACACACCCAAGTTATTACAAAAATTAAAAGGGTACACGATGAACTTTGTAATATTAACATATAATGAAAACAACTCCCTACATTTTTACTATATACAGAAAATTATTTGACAAGCACTGTGACAATCAGTCATCATTCATTTTTAAAGCCGAAATGCCAAACATCCTCTCAGTCCTGCGTCTCACGAATGTGGGGACTTGCCTCTTTTCTCCGTTTTTGTACAGTTGTGAATTGAGGATCTTCAAGTTTTGGAATATTGCCCGGCCAAGAGATGTGGCCTGAACACATCAACTTCCGCTCTGTGAAATTCGGATTGGCATTTTCACTGTTTTCTGATATCTTATAGACCGAGTGATTAATCGATTAGTTGAGAAAATAATCAGCAGAATAATGGATTCAATAAGTAATCGTTTGTGACAGCCCTACATCCAACCAAACTCTGTGCATTCGTCATCAAATCAGTGGAAACAATAAAACCATTCAGTCTGCAGTTACTGATTTTAGTAAATCTTTTATGAACCAAGTTAAACCACCAATTAAAAGCAATTGATTTTTAATAAACCCTCAATTTTAACATTACAAATGTTAACTGATTTATTTATAATGGGTAACGTTACTCCCTTTCAGCTATCTTCAGTTATAACTGTTATAAACGATTAGACAAATAAAGGGCTCTTAGAGTAATCCATCAAGCCTGTAGTTGTAAACGTTACTGCGGTGTCTATAAATGGATTATACTGCACCAATTATTCATAAGTTCAAACTTCGTTTTCTTCTAACGTAAGTCTTTACCAAGTGGAGATTTACACATGACTAAATTAAAAATGGGTTGCACCACAAAAACTAGTACTAGAGATTAGTCGTTGCTAAATATTTACAGCCACAAACTGCCAGGTGTTACTGTCGTGTAGCTGTAACTGAACCCACTGGCAAAGCTCAACCCGTTTAGAGGTAACACCTGAATCTTGATAAACGTTGGTAAAAAAAAATGTCAGTCTTGAAAGTTTTACCTTATTACTCATAACATTTGACCAAATGAGAAAATAATGTCAGTTAGTTTGGCATAATCGTATATTTTCCACTCAAGTAATACTTACATTTACAAAACAACAATCTTCTGGGCCTCTGGAACTGTCATTTTTGGAAGCCATGTGAACTTGTAAGGCTACAGTGACTTCTTTTTTACATAGTTGATTGCTCTTGATTGTACAGAGCCACGGATGTTTCCCAGCAACCGTTTCACACATTACTAAAGCCTTTTCTAGCCAAGACATTTCATACATTTTGCCGGTGCATCGCAATTTAGCAGCTCGCTGGTTTGAAACTAGCTCGCATTTACTAGGAACTTAGGAGGGACTTTTTGTTCGAACTGAGTGATAGATTTATGAAGAGCTGGTGCGGCCCAACCCTGATGTGCTGCAGCCCGATTCAAGAAGCAAAGTGGTTGGGCAGTCCATTGGAAGGGTCTTCCTAATGAATTAAAGAACTAAAAAGACAAAGCTAGTGTATTTCCGGAGGAGGATTTTCCACAACCTGCCAAGTTGTTCTTATAAATGAAAATAAATATATGAATAAATATAACTGATCTATAAAGCATTAGCAAATGATTCATTAAACATTAATGAACCCATTAATTACACTTTATAAACCTTTCAAAGGTGCCTTATTAGACGTTAGTACCAGCATGTCAAAGGTCATTATTGGGATGCACTGTGTTCATCGTCATCATTTCTTTAAAACAGAAACAAGGGTGCATCTTGCGAAAGGCTCTGAAACTGTTGGTGCAGAAGCTTGATAATTTGTGACAGTCAGCATGTATGACAGCTCAAGCAAGTGCAGGTGGCTGACAGTGACTGTCTTCATTCTTACACGAACTGCGTACAGTAGGCACAGGCATCCCAGTCACCAAACTCTGAAGGCACTCTTAACATGTGCTGTACTCATTTCCATCTTATTGTTCACCCAAACCGTGGACCTGTTGGTGCCTTACGAGGTGAGTAAGGTTTGGTTCTTACAAGGTATTTAGATACCTTCTTTTTTTTTTTTTTAAGATTTTACCTCCCATGCTAGCATTGTTTAATAAATGCTGCGAAAACACAGCCTGTAAACTATGTTGAAAACGGACCAACATAGTAGGAGAAAGGGCAGTTTGTTTGTCTACATCTAAAGTATAGTCCACTCCAAAAAAGCCATTTTGGCACAGAGATCCCTTCATTTAGAAAAGCTCGTTAGGCTACAGTAGTATATACTGGTATTCTTGTGGCAATAGTGAAAAAAAAAAACTTTCATAAACAACTCGCACAGCCTAATTTTTTTCCTTTTTATCAACTTATGCAAAATTCATGAGAAACTGTCGAATATGAAAAGCTTGTCAGCAGTTATTTTCCTAAATCATTGAAATAGCTTTTCCAGTGTTGCTCACAAGGCAGCAGAGTTATGCTATGACTATGCTATGTTATGATATAATTATAGATCAGGCCAGCTGATAGCACTGATTTCATTTCACAGAGATAAAATCGCAAATCCGCGATTCAATTACAAAACCCTGAAAGAATAAAGGCCCAGATTTCTAAGTATGTAGGTGTCCTATCTGAGTTTCAGTTGTATATTTTTCTCACATCTCGTCTGCAACAGATACAGGCTAAATGTATTTTTCCCCTTCAGAACAATGTTGCTTTCAAAAACACTTTGACAATTGAGACCATAGGGCATAAAAGTGCTTATTAGGGAAAAGTTTTAGAAATTTTAAAAGCAGAATATGTAAAACTAACCTTAATGCTCCACAGTCTTAATTATTGAATTGATGAGAGCCAAGACAGGATTAATAAACTACCTGGGTTGTAATAAAAGTCTCCCTATTTTCACCTTGAACTGTCACATGAGCTTTGGGGTCCATGAATTATTCTGTTCTTCCCTAAACATGATCCGTCCAAATTGGGTGGGCAGCATTATTTGATTAGCTCTCCTCTAGTACTGCGGTGACAGACCTGGGATTAGAGGAGAGTGATTCAGTCTCAGTAAATGCACACTCACACCCTTGTTTAAAAGCCAAATAGCAAATAAATCAAAATTGCGCTCTTTGGAATAAAACAGGTAATTACAGAGCGGGGTGTAATGTTGCCGCAGTGGCTAAAAACTCTTACAGAGCGTATGAGATGCTGTCATTTGTAGGTATTCAGAATTCCCCCTCATATCAATCTCCCGCCAGGGTGGTGATGCAGTGCAGACTGAGGGAACCGGGCTAACAGGGCTCCCATAATGAGAGCATCGAGAGAGCTGCAAGTCAGCACACCGCAACAAATTTGTCTTCTACAGAGGATCTTCACTTTTTCAGTAAATCTGACAAGCATTTCATGGTGCTCAGAGTGAGAGTTTTGTGAGGTTCTACAAAAAATCCTATAATCAAAGCACGGGTCGAAGAGTTAGATGTTTACAGCCAGAGAAAAACCTGGAACAGGTCTCACAACATGTTCTTTATGATTAATAAATCAAAATGGGGCCACTCATTACATTTTAATGTTTAGTTGTGAATTTGGGCTTTTATTATACATGCTCCTGTGAGTCAGACCACACCATTAAAAACAGATTATGATCCAGTTGTCCTAAAGAGTATGTACTGTTCAGTTCAAAAATGAGCAGTTTGTTTGACCATCAACATTTTCTGTTCATTTTTCCTGTGTTGCATCTTTCTCTAACACATCCTACGTCAGTATCCGTATGCACACGTCTCTTCTCTACACACTATGTTTAGAAGTGTGTTCACACATACCGTCCTTGCACGGAAGGGTGAAAGTGACACACTGAAGACGGAAAAAAGCACAAAGAAATCCCTCGGTAAACAAAACTGGCGGTTGGGCAACACTGGGCATAAGGCAGATGAAAGTATTTACCTGCGATCGCACCTCACCGTAATCGCAGGGGGCGGATAGATCAGTAACGTGCTACACGTTACATAACCCAGACATCAACAAGAATTAATGAGATAACACAGTAATAAAACGTCAAGAAAAGGTGACTGGTTGTCCAACAGTGTATTGTTTATCTAGCTATCTGTCATTCATATGCACACACACATACACATCCTTGTTGTACTATATTAATGGGGACCCGTCATTGAACATGTACATTCCCTCGCCCCTTACCCTAACCTTAACCTAAACCTCATTCTTATCTGAACCCTAAAACCCAGTCGTGACCCTCAAGCAGCCATTTAAACTTGTGTGGTACCAGCATTTTGGTCAAAGCTGAAGGAACCCACAAGTATAGTGGGCTCCCGGTTTTCAGACCCCACGAATATAGTATAACAATAGTAAAACGGCCCCCCCACACACACACACACACACACACACCCATGCTCTCAATCTCTCTCTCTCTCTCTCATACTTTGGGAAGTGGTGATAGAGGTCACTTTAGCAGGCTGGGAGAGGCACTTTGAGCACCGGGACCGGGCAGCGGAGTTCTGGGCGTCGGGCCATGGATCTGTTTGGCCCAGTGTCCTGCCTGGCAACACCGCAGCTCTCCACAGATGTAAATGTAACAGCAGGTGGCCTTCACAGCATTAAGCATAGCTTAACAGTACAGTAACCTCTCCGGTCTCACAGATATGGACATCTATTCGTGTAGATGTGTGTGTTTGCCATCGTCTGTACCTTGTTCTACCGCAGTGCTTTTTTAATGTTTATTGTTTCAGCATGAACTATTGACATTATCCATTATTATAATTCCCTATTTGTGCATACCCGTTTACAAAATCCAGTTGAGTAATTTAAGATGCAAAACCCAGTCAATCTTTTCAAATAATCCATAGTCTTACCGTGACAACTGATTTTTGTCGAGCGTGGCATTAAGTACGATTGTCCGACCTCTGGAACTTGAAGCAAGTGACACTTGGAGGTTCACAACTTTTGAAGTCTGTCTCAAGACACTAGTCAGGTGCCCATATGAACAATGGAACGGGTTTTGCTTGCAGTTATCAGTCCTCATGTTCATACTGGCCATTAAGGAATCCCTTCCTTAAGCAATTTCAATGTAAGTGCAGGGGAACCAAATCTACAGTCCTTGTTATATATAAAAATATATTCCCAAATTTATCTGAAGCTAATATGCTGCTTCAGCAGTCTGATTTAGACAAATCAAGTGGATATCTTCCAGCGTTGCAGTCTTTCTGGTGGAGAATTCCCTCTTTATATTTCCACACACAATGTTTCGGTGCTGAGATCCACTGGAGGGATAAAAACACTTTTCGTTCTTTGGAAGATATCCACTTGGTTTTTCTGAGACTGCTGAAGTCTCATATTAACTTAACTTAACTGAGATCCACTGGAGGGATAAAAATACTTTTCGTTCTTTGGAAGATATCCACTTGGTTTTTCTGAGACTGCTGAAGTCTCATATTAACTTCGGATGAACTTCTGGTGCCACATCAGTCAAGAACATTGTTCTTTGATCAAGCTGAGACAAGTCCAACAATATCCGGTTTAGAGTTTGGCGACCAAAGACTGACTGACCGTGACCATGTAAGAAATTTAAGACCAGAATCCCTCAATGTGACTGTTACTACTACCCATGTTTACAAGCCAGACTAAAACATTAAATAATGCAGAATTTATTAGTGAGCTAGGGTAATGCTAAAAATAAATAAATAAATACATAAGCCTATTTACTTCAAACTTTGAAAAATCTACTTTCTATGTTGCCCTCTTTCCTTGGCCTTGACAGACTTCATACTTTCCTTCTCCTCTAATTTTGTGGTTTTCTGTAAAAAAGAATTCAGTTTTTAAGGCCTGTTTATTTCACTTTTTATTGTTCTTCTATAATTTCAGAACATGAGAGATGATGTATAATGGAAGTTGAGGACATGGTTCTGCTTAAGTCAGTTTTTCTTTCTAGTCCCATCGCAGCATTACCATTCATGATACATTCACCGCACTGTCTGACTTGTCTCAAAATGTGATATCACACAGCCTCGAATGCGATCAAGACTTTTTAGACCCATCTCAGACAGTGTGACACACGGTAAACAATCCACTTTTAATGTAAGCTGGCATGCTTATTTCACAAAATTTTTGGCATAAGTAATAGGATTATTTCAAACGTCATATCATCATAAATACTAGCTCTAACGCGTGTGATTCAAGCAGGTTTATATGTGGTTTATTTATCAAAGCACACTGTGCGACATTTAATTTATAATTCATTTCTCTCACCCAGCTTGCAACGAAGAATGTTAAGTCAAGTTTCTTTCTGTTGCCATTCATCACGAGTACAGTATGTTCCAAAGGTCTTTACAGAGATCAAGCCTTCCAATCAATCACACAACAACACTGGTCACAACCAGTACAAAGCATAGGAGAACAAGGCAAAAACAAGTGAGAAGAGTAGGAATAACTCTTGAGACAGACCAAGATGTTAAAGCCTTTAATTGCACAGTGTAAAGCAAATGCACACAATTTACTTCTGCTGAATTTACAGTTATATTAAAATAAGTTATATTATGCAACTCCTGCATTTTAGCATATTCTTATATATTTGGACAAATGACTGTGCTAAAGATCTAGCACACAGTATATGTGGTATTGAGGTGATTTATAGCATTGTTTTATATAAAAAAAATACTTAATGAAATTCCTACTTTTAACTTTTTCCATTGTTTGTTTTTGGATAGGTTTCCATAAGGACTGCTACACACTTATGAGAGTTGGGTTTTTTTTTTGGCTCAAAACTGCTAATCATTGATTAGCAGTGATGAAAGATCATCATTGAATATCTACTGTATAATCTTACTATAGCCATTGCAGACTGCAACGTTGTGGACATTATGATAATGGACAGTGTGTGGTTTCATACTCTTAATTGCAAATCTAGTAAACATACAGATAGAGTTTACTAGTGCAAAGATAAAAGAGTAAAATACATAGCAGACTCACAGTCAGAATTCCAGTGTTGTATTAGCAACACATTGACCTCAGACAGCTAACTAGTATAATGGCTAGCTGGTTAGCAGCAAACTGATTTCAGAAAAACTAAATTTTCAAAACATAAAACCACAAGAAAGATCAAATTAAAAGAGCACTTACATATAATTCTTCAACAGGGGCCTTTGGGAAGAGGATAAAAGATACCTGTCAACATTTGCTTGATCTGACAAATTGTGGGTTAAACTGCAACTGTGTTGCTACTGGCAACCAAACCCACTGCTGGTAGATGAATAACTAACGCTAAACTGTAGCGCAGCGCTCATGCAGGGGATGAGACGTGAAATCTAAGCCGACCAAACTGAAACTAACCAGTTCATGACTTTACAACAACTGACCAGTCAGCTCCACTTAACATGGAGAAGCTTCTTCATTTCAAATCATGGATTCAGGTAATTTTGGGATCTGAGTTGTAAGCTTAAAATGTTCTTGTCTCCTTTGTCGCACATCCATCCCTTCACTTATTCAAAGAGGCTGATTCCAACTGTTTTAATCTTTTTTGAATGTATTAATAGCTACAGCTACTTGGCCTCGAGGAAAAAAATCAGGATAAACCTTGTCTGAAATGATTAACTTCTTACATTCAGGTCTGGCCCGTGCGTCATCCAAAATTTAGGAACGATGCTGGTAAAAAATCAATCAGCATCCTGGCATCCAAATAAGTAAATTCAGTGGCGGTGCTTTACAGAAAATCTTATTGAAAGGTTTTATTTAAGGTTTAGTGAGGTAATCAGTGGCTCTTGGGATTGAAGCATAGCTATTATTTGGGTTTCTCTTACATTTTTTTCTGTTTACGGAATAACTTGACATTTTTGTAAATACGCTTATTCGCTTTCTTGTCGAAAGTCAGATGGGAAGATTGACGCTACTTTTTACATCTGTCTGCCAGCAGCAAGTTAGCTTAGCTCGACTAGCATAAAGACAGGAAGCAAAGGGGAAAAGCTACCCCGGCACTGTCTTAAAGTAACAAACATCCGCCTACCAGCTCATCTAAAGCTTGCTATATTTTGTTGGACCCTCTTTGACGCTTAAGGGGTTCCCTTTATTCTTTTCCAAAATATCAAACTGTTCTTTTAATGAATGAATTCAGTACTCAGTAGTACACAGTGCACTCTCAAAAACGTGAGCTTTGCAAACTTCCCATTTTATTTTAAATGAATTTTCACTTCTGCCCTCAGAGATGCGCTTTCTTTCCATCCTCTCCTTCAACCATTACCACAGTTTATCTAGGATGAGAATGTTGCCCACCATACATTGTGTTAATGTAATCCAATTCAGAGAAATGTGTGCAGCTGCAGCCAAGAGTCATTGTTATACATTGAGACACCCTATCTGGAAAAACCCACAAAACCGCCTTTACAATCACAGCGTGCAGGGTAAGTCATGTTTGGTTTTAATCCTCAGAAGCAGCTGCAGTCGGAACACAACTACAATGCATTTTTATAGCAGATGAACCTATGACGTGTGGGAGAGAAAGCTGCCTAAAATGAACCCATGAAAATATTTACACATGAAGATGATGTTTATTCAACAGGATTATCAATGGCCAGCTAAAGAATAAAAGCCTTTGAGGTTATATTAGCAAAAAATACAAAGATTTAGCAACTGTCGGATTGAAAATGTATGTGCAGTAGCATTTACATGCAGCATCCCATAATTGCGCAAAGATGTACCCTCTTGGACACAAAGAAAATATTTAAATAGAGTTATGGCTTGGTCTAAACATGAAAAAAGTAAATTGAGCATTCCCGCTTATCTTAATTGCTTTTGCTTGTGATATTCCTCACCAGTCCATCAAAACTAAACCGCCTTTACTGTTGCAGTGTTGAGGATCACTCAGTATGTGTTTTTGCCACAGCTGCTTCTGTGAGGATTTAAAAAAGCAGCTAATATATGTTTGGTTTACACTAGATAAACCTGCAAACTGTGTTAGACAGAAGAGGTAAACCTGCAAGAATAGCCACAGGAAAAGCCTTCGATCTTTGGCTTTTGTTGGTCCCACAAAGGATGTAACAAGTGTTCTAACTGGCCATCAACATCCATGTGAATATCCGTAAAAGTTGCAAAGTAGCACAAATTGATACTGAATGAAAACAGTGGAAACCCTAAAAACTTGAAATTTCATTTGGCGGGCACTTCATCTTGGCATCTACCAATGTGTTTAATCAAGTCATTTTTCATGTGATGTGCACACTAAAAATATGTCAGCCATTTTACTTAGAAACCATGCTGTCATGTATAGGTGAAAGTGGTAAAGTTGTACTGTACCTTTAGAGGGTAATTCCACTCCCAGCTGTGAGCCTGACTCTACCCACTCCCTGATTTTGAAAAATGCTAAAAAGTGGGCAAAGGACTGAGAAGTGTGAGGAGTTGGTCAGCGACACCCCCATGCCAGAGAAAAATGGGGAGCAACACAGAATCGCAAGGCACCTATGCTAGAGGGCTCTTTTGAGTTGGAGGTGTTTTCTCCTCCAGAATCCCCTAAAACAGATATTAGTATGGTGGAGGCGCATGGTGGTCCCGAGCAATATCGATTTTAGCTCCAGCCCCAGTAATACCCGAAGCCGGAGCTCTCGGAGCCCAGCATGAGGTAAGAATAGCACTCTTGTGAAAAATGCAGATTGCGAATGTAGATAGCAGTGTGTCGCTATCGAGGGATCTGCTGAGATGAGATGAGATAAGATAAGATAAACTTTATAGTCATTGTATGCATACAACGAAATTATGTTTGGTCACTCTTAGACCAGCTGCAATGAACAAGGTAACGAGGGGGGGGGTGTTAAGGGACCATGTGAGGTCTTTCGTTATGTGGATTACCAGGAATTTGATGTTCTCAACGGTGTCTACCTCTTCACCATTTATGTGAAGTAGGGGGTGTGTGTTCTTCCTGGATCTCCTAACATCCACAATGATCTCCTTGGTTGTAGTGGTGTTCAGGACCAGATTATCACCACCAACACCACTTAGCCAGATGTTGGACCTCCTCTCCTTAGCATGTCTCCTCATCATTGGTAATGAGTCCTACTATAGTGGTGTCATCAGCAAACCTCACTATAGTGTTGGAGGTGTGAATGGGAGTGCAATCACGGGTGAACAGGGTGAAGATGGCTGGAATGATCACACATCCCTGTGCCACATCTGTATTCAGGATAAGGGTTGAGGATGTGTCCTTACCTACACATTGTACGGTCTGTAAGTGAGAAAGTCCGTAATCCATGAACAGAGTGAGGTGGTTAATCTTAGGTTGTTGAGTTTATGTACAGGTTTATGGGGGATTTAGTGTCGAAAGCGGAGTGTAAATCAACAAAAAGCATCGTGAAATGTGTGTGGGTAATCCACGTGGGACAGGGCTGTATGAAGTGCAATTGAGACTGCGTCCTCCATAGATCGGTTCCCTCGATAGGCAAACTGGTGGCTGTCTAGATCTGTGGGGATGATGTCCGTGACATGGGATAATATAATCCTCTCAAAGCACTTTTATAATAACTGGGGTCAGGGCAACTGGGCGATAGTCATTAAGGCTCATAATTGCTGGCTTCTTGGGTACAGGTACAATGGTGGTGGATTTAAGATAGGTAGGAACTACGGTCTGTTGTAGGGTGAGGTTGAAGATGTTGGTGAACACCCCCGTTAGTTGGTCGGTGCATGACTTGAGTGTGCGGCCCGGCACCCTGTCTGCTCCTGCCACTTTGATGATACTGATTTTCCTCAGACCTGGTGGTGCTGTAGGACAAGTGCATGCTCACCCTTGGGCAGGGACACTTGAGCCCTCACCCCGCTGTTCTGCATGTTGAAGCGTGCAAAGAACTGGTTCAGGGTGTAGGGGAGTGCAATGTCCTGGTAGACATGTGAGGTGCGGCTCATGCAGTCCATTATGGTTTTAACCCCCCTCCAAGGAAAAGATTGCAGTCTGGTGGTGCTTCTATAGCCGTCAAAAGCACAAGTCCAAAGCAATGCGCCAAAATTGAAGAATACTAAGAAGATGGTTAGCAAAAAATAGCATAAACTCCAGCAAATGACGAGTCTTGATCAGTATATATTTGAAAATGAGCACGATTTCACAGAATAACACTGAAGGACGGCTGCTGGGAAGGTGTGCCGCCCACCTCTGATCAGAGGGCGTTAACTTTGTTTTTTTATATATAAATTCCATGATGTAAAGAAGAACCGAAGGGTTTATTCGATGTCAGCATTTGCCTTGCAAGGTTCAGGATGATTTAAAATGGCGTGTTGAGCCACTTTCAACCCGTGAAATGCCACGGGTTTCATCACAGCACAGTCATATCATTTAGATTACAGCTCAAAAACAGTTTTGGTGTAGGTATTAGGTCGTGTTTTTTTCTGGCAGAGTCTTTTAAAAATGAATAAATTCAAAATATCTCCTTTTATTTTCCAATAAAATATCAGTGAATTGCTTCGTAAGGGTCTCTCAGATCACTATATGCTTTAATATTTTGACGCTGAGACTGTTGTGATTTTTGTTTTAGGTTAGCGTGTGTTTTCAAACTCCAGTTAGCACGGCATAAGTAGAAGCTGGGATACACTGCTGTGTTCTGCAGCTTGTGTTCAGCAATGATCATGAATGGTTAAAAAAACAAAGAAAAACCAAAAAAACGGGCTTCAATACCAGCTTCATTAAAAGGCATTTTGTAAAATAAATTTAATGTGAAACATCAAGTCATTGGTATTTATGACTGACTCTATACAAGCATTTGTCACATTTTCTCCAGGTGACTGATTTCCATTCAGGTGTGGAATTACACAAGACTGTCCAATGTACCCACTTGTCTTTCTTCACTGTACACTGTTGTAACTGGTCACAGTAAAAACAATATTTTAAAGTGGACATAAGCTGCAGGAAGGGAGGTTTTCACTGAGTCAGTTAGTGGATGATACTACTCTTACCTATAAAGACTTGAGAATGTTATTGAAATAAAAAAAAAATGAACATGCTTCACGTTTGTCTAGACCTCAATTAATTACTTGCCTCTAAAGTCTATTACCTATGTATGTAATATGAATAATTATCCAATTAAATGTCATATATCTAATGATCTAAAATAGTATAAAAATGATTCGAGGTGTTCATGAAAAACTAACCCAAGTATAGCTAAGACTAACAAAATTTAGAAGAATAGTTCGAGAATGCAGACTGGAAACCACAGCTTGTTGTTTTTACACTTTGGTTTTGGTACAGATTTAAAAGACAAGATACATTGTGTTAATTATTGAGCTTCACATTGATGTGAGAGGTATGACTGAACCAAAATACTAAGGTTGCAGGATGTTAAACCAAAATAATAAGCTTGAAGAGTCAGAGTCTCTTATTTCCATGACTGTGCAGATACACTGTTAGTTGTGACTTTTGGTTGTGCTGTTCTAATGAAAATCATTCCACACTCCAACTTATTCAAAACCTTCGGAAGGCACATAGAAGCACTGCATTTCTCAAATAAATACCTCAACTAGAGATCTCGTACCTAAATTTAACTTTGAAACTGAATGTAACCTGTAAACTGGAGTTGGTTGGAGATGTCACAGACATATTTACTTTCTTTCTGCTATTGTGGTCAAACAAGCCATGCACACTGGAAACAGAAGGAGCTGGTGTTATTCTTTGATCTAACATCTTGAATGAAGATTGGTAAAGAGTAAACAATGGCTGGGCAGCCTTTCTCCCACCGACCAAACCCTCCTTCAATTACATCCTGGTCTCTCCTTTCCTCTATTCTAATTTTTTTTTTTTACATCCCCTGTGACCTTTCTGTTGGAAGTGGCAGCAGTCAAACGTCAGTGTGTGAGCGTATTAATGATGGAGGGATGGAGGTCATTACCAGCAGTTGTCTTGAAGAGGGCTTTAGTCCCCCAGAAAGCTAAGACCAGAGCCCGGCTAGCGGAGTTGGCTTAATTACTGATTGGGCCTAATTGGCTCCTTGTAGGGGCTGTGATGCAAGCAGGATGTGACACTTAAGGCTAGACTTCCTCTGCTGTCTGCCCTTTGTGTCAGTCCCATTAACCTTTCCCTTCTGCCTTCTCCTCTGCTTTTCTATGTTCAATTAAAGGCACTATTTAAATAAGCAAAAGTGGTAAGACTGAGAACTTTGTCGGGGGGCATGTAAAAGGAAATAATTGCACCCTAAAAAACTATTCAAAGTGGACTTGGCATCTGAGAGGAGAAAATTTTCTGTGATGATAATTATATTTGGTTTGTTAATGTTTAGCTTTCTGAGTTTGAAATTGTTGCGCGTTATTGATGTATGTCTGAAAATATCTGAAATATGTGCATGAATGCGTTTATTTGTGGTTGTGTGAGAGAGTTTCTACCACTTTCACATGTGGACCATGCAATGGATATAGACATTATTACTTACTGTGTGTCAGCAAAATTGTAAAAACTTCCAATATTAGTATTGTACATTCAGAGGGAACAAAACTTCAAAAGGAGGTTATAGCCTGCAAAGTAAAGCCACGTTTGACGTTTGCCCTTTGGGATATTGTGTGCTTTGCTGTGTATTGTCAGTGCTGTGTAATTAATCATACCACCTAACTGCATTCACAGGGTCCCCTATGGTTAATTGGACTGCAGCAGCAGAATGGACTATGCAATGATTTATTCAGCAGGCTGGTGGAACGTCGCCCTGCAACCCCCTCCTTCCAGGTACCAGGGATGGATGGCTCACTCCTGCACCCGGCTACTCCCTGCACTCCTCCATCCCTCAGGCCAATCGACTCTGAGGGCACATTTACAAGACTGGCCTCGGGGTGACAAAATGAGAAGAGGAAAGGTACAGTGGAATCAATCTTCCCTCTTTTCTCCATATTCAAGATTTAAACTGGTAAGAGCAGGACAACAGATAAAGCTATTGACCATTTGTGAAAAGTTAAGTAAAAACAAACACCGGGGTCGGCCAGAGGTGATGCCCTTTAGACATTTGCTGCGCGACCCACTTCATGGGTCTCTGTTTTATTTATTGGCCCTGCTGCGAGGCAGACCGGCGGTAACTACATCATTTCAGGCTTGTTGGCAAGCCGAGCCCCTGTGCCAAGCTTTTCTACAGCATTTTATTCGAGGTCGGGAATATGGTCGCACTGAGCAGAGTACGGTGTGAGTGTGTGGTTAAGACAAAGAACTCCTTTACATCTAGAGTTACCAACTGTGAATAGTTTTAATTGAATCATTTAGTAAACTAAACGCAAAAGCCAATAGCACTTGACACTAAGGGTTTAAACATTCAAACACATTTTTTTTCAATTTAGTTTAGAGTGTAAACGTGTAGCATTCCTTTAAATTAGAGTTAAGTGTGTAATTATTGCTCCTGTGATGTCAGGCATCCATCATATACTGCAATGTGTTGTCCATACAACAGTTTAATGCCAGATTACATTGTTTCCATTCATTTCCCTGTTCCCACCATATGTGACAACTCACAGATAATCATAGGAGAATGGACCCTATAATCTACAGAGGCAGGGCCCATACATCAACATTAGGAATACACCTTCCCTTGCTGTAGTTTGTTTCAGTGCTGCTGGCGCGCCATTACCCCGAGATAACCACAGTTTAATAGTTAATGCAGCTGTGGGGCCCCCTCTGCATTACAAATGTGCCCATCCATCTCACCTAGACCCCCGTGGGTGGCAGCGCCACAGTCCATCTTCAGCAACTCTAATCATTCATCAATAGGCTGCTACCTGACACCCGCTTACACGGGATACTGAACACTGTGATGTGGTCAAGGCCAGAGACGGACATCCTGGTGTCAGAGAGGGGATCTGTCAACTGATATTACTCCCGACACCGCCATGGTACTTCCCAGCTACAACAGCTGGATTGCAGGCTCCAGGTACCCTCTACTTGTCTAAATCCTCCCCTTTTTATAAACTGTCTAGACACTGAAGAAGGACAAAGAAATGGATGTGTTCTTTACCAGATTAATGCATCATATGGTTTAAAGGGAAACACCACTGATTTTTTACGAATCAGACTCTTTTTGCAGGTCTTGGGGACTACTACTGATTGTGTGAAAAAAAAAAGTTGTATTAAGCCTTTTTTGGCGTCAGAGGCAGGTGCTTGAAATCTGATTACCTGCCTCAAAAGATGTCACTTGAGTCAGCTTCCATTGGGGCTGAAGAGACTACAAGTTTGAAAAAAAAAATCTGGGAGTGGAGTGGGAGTTAAAAAGAAAGTGATCTTAACAGACCCTTGTAGCCTGCTCCTCATCTCTGGTTGAGGCTAGCTGCTTTTGTCTACATCAGCCACTACCAGCAGAAAAAACACCCGACTTAAACTTCAATTAAGATTCGGCTGCGCATTGGATTGCATTGTGGGTTACGTGGGTACCATTGTTTGACAAGGAAGAAGAATGCACGGAATAAAAAAGCCGACATCTCTGCTGCATCCGTTTTTTATGCTTTTTCTTAAACTATCCATCATGAGTCTGACATTGATATAGGAGTTCATGCTAAATCAGTACTCTTTTAATTATGTGTGAAAAGGAGCACTTCACCTGTTTTGCAAATGATGCTTGGTTTACTCATCATAGGTACCACTCGGCCTATTAAAACACTTTTATATTGTTTTCCATGGATCGGGAGGAGCTTTCTGTAGTCAAAAATCAAATCAACAACACTGATGATTTCATCAGTGAAAGACACCACTGAGTTGCATTATGGGAAGTGTGAAATGGTTTTGGAGCTTGACCCTTTCTAAAGACTCAGCTTTCTCTCTGCTGCTTCAATTTCGACCATTTCTTTAAAAAAAATCTCCTGTGAGTCCCCAGACTTTTTGGAAGTGAAATACTAAATCACTGGAGTACTCCTTTAAATGTAATTCTAGTGCACAGATTGTGTAGAAAACAATGTAAGCTGAATGTGTTCCTTTCCTCTAAGTTTTTGGTGATATTCTTAAAATGTCACTATCCGGCAACCATTTGTCCATAAGAATTGTGTTTACTCTGGTCGAGAGGCAAGAGTGCCCTCTTTCCAGTTTGGCTGACAGGGGAATGCCAGTCAAAATGCAATCAATAAGACAAATGCTGGAGTGACTCAACTCTGTGGCCGAGCCTGGCACCAGTGTTGTCGAGGAGTTTGTAAACCTTTTATCCCCAGCTGTAAAGTCTGGCTCTTATTTGTTGTTATGGTCATCACATCAGCACTCTGCCGAGAGAATCTACTTTCCATTCCCGATGGAAATGAAAAAGAGTGATAAAACTCAGCACAGATCGCCTCGGTAAGTAGCCAGCACAGATGTAGCTCGGGACGGGCGCTTCCTCTTGGGACTGCAGCTGCCATACAGGGATGTGACAGGCCAAAAATGGGCAGGCGGGCCCCTTCCCTTTTGATCAATCAGGTAAGACAGAGCGGGGTAGCGTGAATTCTAAAACTCCAGATGCACCGTCACCAAGGTGACTCTCATCTATTTCCACTCCCAACCGCTCTGAACATACGCTCATCTGTCAGAGTGACAGAGCTCCTTTGCCTTCTCTGCTTTAGTTGGATTCAGACTTCATGAGGGTCAGTTGAATTAAGCGGTAACTTAATTCCGCTGCCCCTAATTGTCATTTGCAGAGGGCAAGCTTTAAATCACACCGCAAAATGTGGACTCTATGTGCACTATATTTTATTAGAATTAATGAGGAAATGGGGGCGCTAGCAGTAAAACTGTGCCCCTTGGAATAGCCTTAATCACATATATATAACACATTTAGAAATTAACAGCAATTTCCAAGGGCTATTAATAGTTTGTTTTGTCTGGATGGATTGTCTGGGAAACATATTTCCATACAATGGATCTAGTTGACTACATAATTGAAGCATGTGTACTGCATTGTCTTTATTCCTTTGTGACAGCAAACCTGGTGCCCATGAGTTTCAGGTGAGGAATCCATGCTGAGCGGTTTTTTCTCTGGGTGAGACCACCCTCTGCCGGGCTTCATCACCAACGTGCTTGGCCGGCAGCCGACATCCTTGACAACCAGAGCCGAGGCATGATTTACAACACGGTGACACTTCAGCAGAGAGGCGTGTCTCCAGGGAAAATCTGTTCTTAGTGGGTGGTTGGCAGAACGAGGAGCAGAGGTGCTACCTCTACTTTGATTTTCCTCTGACGTGTAAATAAGCAATAATGTTTTACAGACAATGAAAAAAGTACTGTTCATGTGCAAGTATGTCCACAAGATGGTGACATTGCTCAGAGACGTCACATGGTGTTGGCCTCAGTATTAATTTCCAAATTTAAACTCTGACTCCCACCTATTGGTAAAGAGAGAAGACTTCCCTGTGTCTGCCAAGATAAAGAAATACTCATCTACAGGTACCTATGTAATAGATAATATATAATCTTTAGGAAACGAAGCCTCTAAAACAAAAAATACATCTATGTTGATGAATCCACACAGGATAGTGTGTGTAGTCCAGATTTAAAAGAATGTGAATATTACATATTTCATAAAGCCGTTGCGATAAAGATCAGATTGAAGAGTGTTGCACTGTAGCTGACCCTAACTTCTGACCTCTCCGTAGAGGCACCGAGCAATGAGAGTTTTCCTTCAGGGATGAATAGATTTTAATGCAAACAATGATCAAGCCAACGTGATGTGTGTTTTGAATATTTTGTAATGCAAAAGCTCCACTGTATGCATGATTCTTGGCAATTATATACTACTGGTATATAGTATATTTAGTATATTGAGAGAGGCCTATACTCCTGCCAGAAGAGAGAGAAGTGTATTTACAAAGCACAGAAGGGTAGAAGGGGCTGGAAAGTATCCCAGTGTATCTCAGCTGTTTTGCTTTTAGACCTCCTCTACATAAGATCAGTGACAAATTCCACGTCCAATTGTTTTCTGCTGTTTTGTGCTTGAGCAAATACCTTCTGCCTAGTACTGTCAAAATACAAGCTGGTCCCTGGTGCTCAGTGAAAACTGGAAATCGGAAAATCAGCTTTTAAAGAGTCTTTAGGGGTTTCTGGAAATACCTTCGGATAAATATAGGTGTTTTTAAAAGACAGACATCACCGGTTAATTGTTATTATAAGTTATTATTGTTTGAGAAACTGATGGTTACCTTTTTGATTCGATATATGTTAACACATGATAGGCACAAACTGGGGCTAGTTTATAAGAAGATATAAACTCCATTGGTCCGGCTAGTATTTAAGTAGTATGGACCAGTTAATCAACACAATTTTGAAAGAAAGGGGTCTGCACTCGCAATACCATAACAAGCCCATTGACAGCGCAGATAGACAGTCTACGTGTCATGGTGCAGACACTGTGACTTGAGTTCTCGATTTCACTGACTCATGTCAGGTCATGTGCTCATTACAGTGAAGTGAGTGCAGAGAAACTAACACATTTGGTCATTTACAGCAGATACAGGCTAAACAAATCATAAGTCATCATGTGAAAGAAATCATTGCTGTGTTGGAATTCCTTTTTAATGTATTTTTTATTTTCTATTCTTTTTTCTCAGGTATCACATGTCACAGTTGGTGGTACGCACCCGCGGTGTCGACAGCTCCTGACCCAGCCCACACTCTCTGAGAAGACAAAGGAAAAACTCCCACTGAAATCCATACACCAAAGGAAAAGTGGAAGAAGCTTTGGCAGAGAAAATTCGAAGAGAGAAATCCCTCCGCAGGTGCAGCCAGGGGTCAAAACAGGAGCCAGGACACCGATAGTCCTGCACTGATTTAAAGTACCGTTGGCCACTGAATGTCACTTTTGTGGTTGTATCATCAGATATTTGGCCATATGTCTAGGACACTCGGGTAAAGAGAGGAGCAGAGCTGTCAACTGACCACGACCTGGCGGTGAGTTGGATCAGGTGGTGGAGGTGGAGGCTGCCAGACAGACCTGGTAAAACCCAAACTTGTAGTGAGGGCCTGGGGCCGCATGGCTGAGGCGAAGAACGTTTTGCGTATCCCGGGGGAGGTTCGCGGACACGGAATCCGACCGGGCCGTGTTCAGGGCGTCGTTTGTGGAGGCGGCTGTTCAGAATTGTGGTCAGAAGTTCGTAAGTGCCTGTCGTGGGTTCCGATCATTGGTGTTATTCTACTGTTTTAAAACCTTGGACTTCTTCCTTCCACTTCCTGTCAAAGGCCCCCGTAATGTCCAGAGGACAGTGTTTATGTGGTTATTTACTGGAAATTATTTGTAAAAATATTTTCAGATGATAGTCAAAGACAATATTTTCACAGGAATGAACAGGGCTTTTCCCGCTCCTGACTCTCAGACTTAAGTTATGTTACCAGAGACTAAAATGTACCCTGGGCTTATCTCAGCTCTTTTCACGTTATATTGGTACCAACGTAAAGTAGCATAGAGCCATACGTAAAGACCCTGTCATACAAGTACAGTATGTTCTTCTCAAATCTGCTTAAACAGGGGCAAACCACCTTTAATATGCATTTTCCTTGGGAGAAAATCACACCCAGACCACAAACACTTCCTGTTTCCGCATGAATGCAGCCATGACAGAAATCTGATGTGTGCTGTGCTGACAAGCAATGGACCCAATTTATTACCTCTAAAAATGAGATCAATGTGGTTTACCAAATAATCAAATCTGGCCTTTCATTCCAAGAACAGACTTCCACTTTTTGAAAAAATATCCTCTCAACACTGATTATCAATGACACTACGAGCCCTGATCAACAGTATAACAGCAATATTTAGATATTGTGTTAAATACAAAGAGATATTTTATTACACAGCTTTGATGTAAAATCCCAAAACTTGGGTAACCTGATATTGTCAGGCAACATTGTTGTCCATATTTTTTAAAAGCAAGATGAGAAATCTTTGTAGACACTGCCACCTTGTGTCGTTCCTATCTCTGTGCAAAGTGCGTGTGTTAGTTTCCTTACGTTCAGACAGACTAGTGCAGTGCTCGTTCAAAACACGCTTGTTATCTCATTAACAGTTCAATATTTTATCCAATCATCTAATCAGCATCATCTAATTCCCACGTCACTACTGTGTTATGATATTATTAATAATAATGATATACTCTATTTGTCAGATAACTGATCAGAAAATACTGGACCACAAATTCCACAAAAAAGGATTGCTGTGATACATACACTCACTTGCCTATTTATTAAGTACACCTAGATAAAAACTAACGCAGTATAATACAGGCCTGCAATAAATCCTCCATTCAAGTGGATTATAATGATCAGCTTTTATTGACTCTTGTTTAAGAGGATGTTGATTTATTTTAATGGTCATTTTGGAGGCTGTAATTTGTGATGCTGTTCAACTGTAGTGGGTTATACCGAGAGGTGTTTCTAATATTTTGTCCATCCCATTTATATGAATTAAGGTTGACAAAAATATTAGGAACACAGTTTTATCTAGGTGTACCGAATGAATTGGCAAGTGCACGTAGATGAATTGAATCTGTGTGTCATAGCAACCCTTTCCCTGAACTGGAGAATCAGTATTTTTACTGAATAACTTGACTCAAAACTTAGCTTGGGTGTGACATGGATTGGGTGAGGATGAAAAGAAAACAAAACAGTGCAGTCTTGCCGTCGCTCCGGGATCCTTTGCTTCAAATGACCACGCACAGCATTTGTAGTGCTGTGAGGATTCATTTCCAACTTGCAGAGTTTGGGTCTCTGTCTAAAATCCCCCCACGCTTCAGATGATCCTGTGTGGGGTTTTGTTGCTGCAGCTTGTTCTCCGTAGAATCCATGCGTTGACTGGGAGCAGCCATCTTTGCGACGGCCGTCGTCCTAATCGATGACGTGGATGTGTCATCCCAGCCCTAACCAACTGTCATTTCATGTTTCTCTTTTTATATTCCTTGCGAACCGCTCATCCAAAAAGAGTTGACATTGCACTTCCTTGGGTCCTTAACAATACACACGTGAAGTCTGAAGTCGGTTGGGTGAGCGGTTGGCAAGAAAATGAAAGGACAGACAGAAAGACAGACAGAGGATCCTTTTGTAGTTGGATAACTGATTGGACTTGATGTGATGAAAAGGATTTGATGATCATAAGAAGTATATATTTTCAAAGCTTCAATGCAGATTGATTCTCATTGAACAACAAATATAAAAAAGAAAACAAAATAAATAAAAAATACAACATAAAAAGGGAGACCTATTGACACGTTAAGGCTTTTGTTGCGAGAGGAAGTTTCTAATATGGCACTGTTTTCAATCTCAGAAAAATTTCACAGGCTTGAGTCACAGTATGACTGATGCACCCGCTACATCTCTGCCCAAAAATTTCAGGATGTGGAAATGAAACTATTTGAAAAGGGGAGCTGAGTGTTGACTCAGCGACCGACGCACGGAGGTGAAAATAGGTAGTTTAAGAGCTCCCATTTTTCCCTGCATATAGGAGGATCACGTAAATACAGTGCTGTGTTCACTAAACAAGCCGCACGCGCTACTTCCTGTGTTTGTGTGAGTCAGATACTACTCATGAGCCGACTGAATCAGCCGGGCCCCATCCCCCGCCCACTAACCTCCATCCGCCCCCTCTCAGAAGTATAAAACACACCCACACACGTATTCCCATCTCCGCCCACCTTGCCTTTCAACGGCTCCTACACTTTTCCTCTCCCCTCCCATCAGATTTTCTCTCTGTCCCTCTCTCCTACTCCTTTCTCCCTCTTTTTTTTTTTTTTTTTTTTCTTCCTCTCCTCTTTGGAGCAAAAGAGGGAGGATGTGAGTGGCGTGTGCGTATGTGTGTGTTAGTCATGTTCGGGCTCATCCAGGGCCAACAGCAGCACAAGCAGGGGGAAACCCAAGCACAGGCAGGAATAGGATGTTTTGTCCACATCTGTTAGTTGGTTTGGCTGCTGCACTTTTGCGGTTTACACAGCGCCTAAAAATGGATTGCTAGAATGAGCGAGAGAGCGTGCTAGAGGGAAGGACAGATGAGCATATAGGAGGAGGGGAAAAAAAGGGCAGGAGGACATAGGTGGGGGGAGGGGTGAGCATGCCAAAGTTGGCCAAGAACCCCCCCTCCTCCCAATGGTTAATAGGATTCTGTCTGCCCTGAGCTGCTGCAGAGTTCATGGGCCAGGAGACGGCTCTGAAGAGGGCGTCTGATGTGGAAGTGTTTGTCCCTTGTAAGATTTGATTACCATTTAAATTCAATCTGACTCACCGGTTTGTTTCATGGGTTTATTTTGTTTTATTTATTTTTATTTTTTGTGGTGAAGATCGGGTCATTCCAATACAGCAAAAATGCATGTATCTAAGTCTGGGATAAGGAGCAGTGTTTTGATTTACCATCACTTAAATCTGCAAATACTTACAAACTAAAGTAAATGTATTTGATGATCCCGACATAAGTATTAAAAAAATGTCATCCCTCAAAATTCTAGAGCTTAATAAAGTGACCATACTGAGTGGAAAAAAACAGTTGGAGTATTACTTGAGAAGGGAATTTCATTAAAATGTTGACCACATTTCACCAGGATTTGCAAATTTTTTGATAAGATGCCTATTATGTAAGTCAACGAAGCTCAATTCCAACCTTTTAAAATGAATTTGTCCTTGAAAGTGACGTGCACAACAGTGTTTTGTTCTCAAATTGCTGTCATGGCTATATCCTCCTAGCTGTATATTGATATTCTTCAGTTCCTTTCAGCATTTCATGCTTGTTGGGGATCATCAAAGTTGAGCAAATAAAATATCAAATGATGAGAGCTGCTCCGGGAGAGCATTAAAATTGTTTTATATGAATTTGCAAAATCATGGTCTCAAATTTCAGGACCATCCTCTCGATTTACCCTAAATCATCATCTTATGAGGTACACCTAGCTAAAAATAATGCAGTCTAATACAAAGGTCCTGCAATAAATCCTACTTTCATGACAGTTTTAATGTTCAGTTTTTGTTGAAAATGTTTTAGAGGGGTGTTGATTCAAATGTGTGATCCTTTTAGAGGCTGCAGTTGTGGTGCCATTGAATTGCATAGCTTCATACTGACAAGTGTTTCTATTGTTTTGTCCACCACTTTTATATCAATGGGGGTAGGCTAAATAACAGAAACAGCTCTCCTTATAATGCGATACAATTCAACCGCACCGTAACTGCGACCTCCAAAATGAACATACAGTTCAATCAGCACCTCTCTAAAACAGCTGCAACAAAAACTGAACATTATAACCTTCCTGAGGGTAGGATTTAATGCAGGACTGTTGTATTTGACTGCATTGGTTTTAACTTAGGTGTACCTAATAAACTGTCAAATTAGTGTATAAGATAGGATAAAAAGTCATTGTGGTCTGTTATCAATTTCAAAGTATATGCAGTAATTTTACAATATTCGTAAGCAACTGTTTTGCTTCACAAGTAAATGTAAAATGCTAACATTTGTTTTGCATCGTCACTGATTAGTCACATTATCCAGTCCCCTCATCCGTCTCCAGGTGGTGCCAGTGGTTGAGAAGGACAACATTCCTCACACAAACACACACACACACACACACACACACACACACACACACACGCACACACACACACAGTGGACCTATTTCCCTGTCTCCGTCCACATACTGAGGGGCTGGGTATGGCAGAGATGTGTGAGGGTGTGGGGGATGGGGCTGAAGTAGTTGTGGAAGATAGAGAGGAAGGAAGTGAATAGAGTGAGAAATAGGGAGGGAAGGGGGTGGCATGCAAGGCAAGCACATGCTGAGCAGAACATTGGACTCATTGAGAAAAGCGCTCTCTCCATTCATGCCCTATCCGATCCCCTTCTCACCAAACTCCCGCTCTTCTCATCATGTACGTACAGTGCATTAATATCTGCGTAACATCTCCAGATGACAAAGGTTCTGGGATGACAAAGTAATTTGATGTGTTTGAGGTGCATCAAGTCATTTGAGATCAGCCCTGACAAAACCCACGGAGAGGTGAAGTGCACACAGATGACAGCACACTGGCTGTTTCGACCACTTTCAGGTCACTCTACATTCTCGGTATCTGTTTTCCATTGCATAGTAGAGGACCCATCAACTCCAGATGGGCATTTCATTTACATCAGAAAGCCTCGTGTGAAAGTACCAGTAGGTGGTTTGATAAGAGCACAGTTTGGAGTGTTTCTATACCATCTCGCCTTGTTTCCTCTGTATCCACCACACCCATGCAACAGACATCAGATGTTTATTTATTTAAAACACAAATATGGACACACCAACACCTGATGGGTGCAGCATGAAGAGTCCACCTATATATGTGTATATATATGTATACATATGTGTGTATATGTATATATATCTATATATATGTATGTATGTGTATGTATGTTTGTGTGTGTGTGTGTGTGTGGTTATGTGTATGTGTGTGTATGTGTGTGTGTGTGTGTGTGTGTGTGTGTGTGTGTGTGTGTGTGTGTGTGTGTGTATATATATTTGTGTGTGTGTGTCTGTGTGTGAATTAAAGAAGCAGCAGCAGTAGACAAGTTAGTTTTATTACTTATTAACTGACCTAGAGCCATAATCAGGATTAAATTATGTCTTATGGTGTAGGGGCATGTAAACTCGCTCGTACTTGAGGGTGAGAATAACTTTATACTTACACATAATGTTATGAAGGGGTAATTGAGTGGCTTTATTGTGAAGCTGAATGAACTTTCACCGAAATTAAAGTGAACCACTACAGCTGAAATCACATCCATTGCAGACTACATGTTATGTGTTACTGCCTGCTCTGCAGAGGGATCAGATATTAAACAACTGCGCTGCCATTTCAAGTGAGCAATTAGCAAAGAGCAGAAGAGTAATCTTTATTTGCTTTAGTGCTGTTTATTTTATGTAATTTAAGTTTTTTTTTTTTTCTGCTGAAACTGAACTCTGCTGAACTCCGCTGTCTCCACTCAACCATCCAGAGTATTGAAAGTGTCACTGACAATGTTTTTTTAAACTTATTTTGGAAGATTAAAAGTCAATTTATTCTTGCCAAGGTAAGCAGCATTAACGGTGAAATGATATAAGACAGAAAACACAAAATATGCCACAAGTCATAAAAAGAGAAAGTTGTGATTATGAAATCATAGATAAAATTTCTAAAACAATCGGATAAAAGATCTAATCCCCTCGCTCCCGACAACAACACAGCAGCCATCTAAAGCTATTGGCATAAATAAAGACCGATCTAAATAAATAACTTAACCACACTAAGACAAAAAGATTCTAAACACACTGGTTCACAAACTGGGGGTCGGTACGCCACCAAGGGGTCACAAGATAAGTATAGGGGGACATGAGACAATTGATAGGACAGGAAAGCGGAAAGAACGGACATTTGCTACAAAGATTACTTTTCCCACTATTTCTCCAGTCTTTGCATTTGTAGAAGTAAATGTTTTGTGTTTACGTTTCTCAAAAATTACCAAAAGGATCCCTTGGATTATATAACACATAGACATATCCAGCCGTTGATGGTAGGGTTGCTAGTAGGCATTGCCTCATTTTAACGGGTTAAAGGGCAAAAAAACTTGTGCTCTAAATTACCCTAAAGCATCCAGCCAGAAGAGAATGGACAGATTGTGCAGTAATAATTCAAATTCGCAGAGAGAGACCAAATTTAACCAACTAACTAACTAACTGCAGAAAGTTCGAAGAGCATATATATTATATATTTTATATACCTGTGTATCTATAACATAAAGGTACATTTTAAAATAATCTAAGTAATATACCAGTAAAGCATTTTTACTTAAGTAAAATACCGTACATGAGATACTTTAATTTCATGCTACTTACTTATACTTCTCTTCCAAAGAGGGAATATCAGAGGGACATGTTGTAATATTTATTCCACTACATTTATCTCACCATTATAATTACCAGTTACTTTACAATTTAAGATGTTAATAAAAAAACATACGATTAATTAACAAAATATGCTTTATTATAGATTAAGCCGCTTGACAGTCTATAACATTGTTAAAATTAGCTCCAGCTACAACGGCAAAATCCTAGTTACGCATTAATACATCTCTATGTAAAATCCAAAAATGTACGACACAATACTGTAACACTGACATTGGGCACTTTTTGCAATAACTTTTGATACTTTACGTACATTTTGCCGACTTACATGCTTTCCCTCTGAGGAACACGCTGGAGACCAAGGTATTTACTTTTGAGCGAATGCATAAACTACGAGATACAATTCATTTCTATAATTTAAAAAAAAAATATTTTTTTTTTTAACTTTTTTTTTTTTTTTTTTTTTTTTTGCCTTTTACTGAAAGTGTAATCTGCAACTTTTAGACATGTGTTTTGGGATCAAACCTGGGGAATAAAAAGGATCCAGGAAGGTGGTGTGTGTGCGTGTGTGTGTGTGTGTGTGTGTGTGTGTGTGGGTGTGTGTGGCTGGCTGGGGGGCTGGGCTCCTCTTGTACTGTTGGTGGCCCATTTATCATATCTCCGCCCTCCAGTGTTTCAAGGGCGGCTCTTTAAATTGCCCCAAAACTCCTCCTGGCTGGCGCCCTTTTTCCCTTTATCTGTAGGAGAGGAGACGCACGTGCTATTTATAGGACGCCGTTGGAATAAACTTCTCAACCTGCTGGTAAAAAAAAAAAAAAAAAAAAAAAAAAAAAAAAAATATTCAGCATTTTTTTTTTTTTTTACAGTCTGTCCTCTTCCTTTTCTAATTCATAAGTGTTTTTTTTAACCCTGCATGAGCTGGGATTTTAAAGGGGCGGGCTGTGTGTTGTCTGACGAATAAAAGCTGTAGCCTATAGATCGGTGCGAGGCTTTTTAACCGGGTACAACCAGCCTGCCTTAAAGGAAACATTTCGTCTTAAATTTAGAGCAGAGGTTATAACGGAACGATAAAGGTGAGTGCAAGGAACGCGACGGTGAGCGAGGGAAACTTTGCATGCTCGGTAAACCCAGAAGCGATTTTTCTTTTTTTTTTCTTCTCGGGTGCATTTTACGGAGCCGGAGCTCCGGCGAGCGGGGGGCTGCATGCTTTAAATGTGAAGCCGTCTTTTGTTGCCTTGGCCCGGGCTCCGGCCGCCGCGAGTGAACTCATCCACCTCTCTCTCGCTTGCAAAAGCGCAAGCGCCCGTGCAGGCGAGGATTTTTTTTTTTTTCTTTTTTTTTTTTTTTTAGCCCGCACGTCCCACCTAGCACACACCGGCCATTGTGTGGGTCGGCAGATATCCCTCCGTGGCCCCGGCTTGCAGGCACGCTGCGAGATAGTTTCATGCGCAGGCCCGATTATTGGCCACAAGAAGTACGGCAAACGGGGCCTCTAAACATGGCTGGTACGGGAAGGGAGCGTCGGGTTCAGCAGTTTTTTTTTTTTTTTTCGTTTTTTTTTTTTTTTTTTCTCTGCAGATTTGTGCGGCCTGCGACCGCCTACTGAGTCCCGGCAATATCATGGGAGCCGGTTTGTTTCATTCCCTTGTTTGTGTGGCACCGTTGGCTGTGTAATGGAGCGTAGATGAGACAGGAATAGACCTGGAAATAAGCGCGGATTAATTGAGTTAAACGCGTTACCGGTGCGGGGTTAGCACGGTCCTTTTTGGTCTGTTGTTGCGGTCAGCGAGTTTAATAGCCCGAGTGTTTTCTGTGTGTGTGTGTGTGTGTGTGTGTGTGTGTGTGTGTGTGTGTGTGTGTGTTTGCGCGTGCGCGCGAACTCGACGCCTCGCCTCGCAGCAAGCCTGACCGGTGTGATTTATTCCCCCAGGTTCTGGAAGCTAAGCAAACATGAGCGACAAGGGGACAGTGTCACCGAAAGAGAAGGAGGCGACAGAGAAGAGGGGGCGTGGAAGACCCCGCAAGCAGCCCCAGGTGAAGACCTCTGACGTAAGTCGTGCCAGTTCGTTTCTCACGTTTTGATGGATTCAAGTGCGTTAATCGGGTTTGCGCGTCCCGAGAAATATCCCCAACCTGACACGAACCCAGAATAGAGCTGTGCGTTGAAACGAGGAAGGGACTTTGAGGTGTCAAAGCAGACCGGTAGCTCACATCTGTTCCAGCTGATGCTCGGGTAGATATTATTATTATTATTATTATTATTATTATTATTATTATTATTATTACAGCTAAGGTGCTCATGCATATCCATGTCCTAAGCCCCCCCCCCCCCCCCGGCCATACAACCAGGCCCTGAGTGAAATCAAAGAATCCTGATACGGCTGCAGCAACAGGGGCCTGGTGACCATTTGTTCACCCCCTTTTTCCCTCGGTGTAAGTGTAGACACCAGCAACAAACTTCCTGTGTCTCTCACCGGTTTGTAAGCCACCTGTAACCCAACACCTTTAAACTGCTGTTAACCCCCACTTCAGGACACACCCCTGCCTCTCATGTAATGGATGACACAGCAGAGCCCCGAGGACGGACTGGCCCGTACAGCTGTCACTCAGCGCAGAGTGTCTTTTTTAGTGTTGAATTGCTTGGTTGCTATGAGCTACAATTGTAAACACGCTAGAAGTGCAACAGGAGACGCGTCTGCCATGACGCAGCTTACAACCACAAATTATCATATGAATAGGGGCTCCCCTCTCGTAGTGAATTTACCTTGCGTTTTTGAGTCGATGGTAATCCCCTAGATTTCAACTCAGATATTCCCCCCGTTTTCTTTTTTGAATTGCAGTGTGGCTGCCTGACGCTGCTTTAGTCGGTGCTTTTTTTGAGAAGATGTTTATGTAGGTCTTTGTGGACATTTCATGGAGTCATAGTTTGTTTCTACGTCGGACGGGGGCAGCCTGTGACTCTGACCACCTGTCAGCCTTTAAAAGTGCCCGTCAGTTGTGCTGCCCCTCGAAAAGTGAACTTCGGTGTCCAATGAAGTCTTGCACGTAGAAGCGTATCCATCCCCGTGTTATTTTGAATACTAAATGCTGAAAAATGGAAAAAAAAAAGGGTTTTTGTGGTGTGCTAACTTTTATTCTTGATTTGTCAGGAACCAAGTGGGTCCCCTACTCCAAAGAGGCCCAGAGGACGGCCGAAGGGCAGCAAAAACAAGACAACCGGCAAGGGCAAAGTAAGCCAATGCTGCCTCCGGGCCTGTTTTCGCACGTTGACACATCATGATCATCGTGATTTCAGCAGAACGCTAACTTGCATCCCGAACCGGATGACGCCGGGGGCCGAGAAAGACAGACGCGGCCTCACAGTGACACTGCACGTGGCGTTTGTCGTCCCATCTCCTCTGGCGGGCATTCCATTTCTCTCGACCCCCCGATTTTTCTTTTTGGTTGTTGAACGTTATAACGGTAGCTAACCTCATCCTCTTTAAAGGATGTCCTGCTGTAACTTGTGATATATTGGTTGGCTGCAGTTTTGCTGCTTCCCCTCCTGGTGTCAGAAATAGCCTGGCTAGGGTTTCCCCCATTGTAAAGACCTTGGTTTGGTGCCTTAAATTTTTTTTTTTTTTCTTCTTCTTCTTTGAGTGATCCTCAGTCTGTACTTCCTGTCCTCCAGCTTCCTGCAGCTTGTCATGCACAGTGCGGTGCAGGTGCAGAGGCCGCAAGACTGTTTCCAAGCTGACACTAAGCACCCCTCCGCCCCCACCCAGCACACAGCCCTAGTTCTTCTCTGCCTGTCGTCTCCATAGCAACAACTGATTTTTCTCCCTCGCCCCAACCCTGCAGCTCCCCCGTGCGCTCTGTCTTCGCTGCTATGTATGGGAAAGGGAGATAGAGGGAGGGAGAGTGCGACGCGCATACGCGTATGCTATAGGTTTCGCAGCGAGGGCCGAGCTGCGGAGGGTTTGTGTCTCCGCTCAGTTCCACCAGCTGTCTCTGAGCCTCAGACCAGGTGGCCAGCGAACTGGAGTGCCCTGTGTGCAGTTCCTGTCGGCCTTCCAGATAATAGCCAATGAACCCAATGCCCCCTCTCCATCTGTCTCATTGCAGAGGTGCTACTGCCATCTGCAGGCAGCTAGAGGCAGAGCTCTGTGGAAATAAGAACGATTTATACCACAGGTTTTGCACTGATTTTTTTGTTTTTTTTGTTTTTTTCCCTTTGCCAAAAAAAAAAAAGGCCTGGCTTTAACTGAGCAGATCATTAGGTCACTGAGCATGAAGATCACAGCAAAATGCATTGTTGGGGCCCCACCCATAGCCCTATTAACTTTTATACTACTTTATTTCACAGAAGGCAACAGCACCCCCATCTGCAGGGGGAAAACGCAGGGGAAGACCCAAGAAGGAGGTAAGATAAGAATCCTTGGACAAACACAGTAACATCAGTGCTCAGATTTGTCAAACCATTCCTCTCCCAATTGAATTATGATTGGTATGACTGTCTGCAGGGCGAAATTTCATTTTCCTAATTCCCCTGCCTCCCTCCTTCCCCTCGGACGAGACATTTTTACTCATCACAGCTATTTCGGTTCTCGTGTGTTCGTTTTTGAGAAGCTTTTTGTTCGCACAGGGTCTCCGCCTGCTCTTATTGGAAGGGAAATCCGAACCTGCCTGACAATTTTCTCCCTAAAGATTGTTCTTAACCCAAATGTTGTGTAACTGACTTTTTTTTTTTTTTTTTTTTTCCAAAATAAGTTGCCGGACCATTTTCGAACGGTCGAAAAGCATGTGTTCAATCTCGGAAGAAATTGCGGTCTTGTAGTAACATTCTGTCATGTGCATGAGTGGTTAGGGCGTACTCTGAAAGAAATCTGGATTGCATTAGTCACAGAAAGGAATGACCCAAAGTTACCCTCCTAACTAGCCCTCTCATTTTTATGAATGAACATGTTTGGCAGCAGTAGTGAGTGTGACGAGGAAAGGCAAGAGAGCAAAAAGCAGGATGCCTCATTGTGACTCACCACTCGTATGAATCACTTTTCACTACAGATGGCTCACCCTTCCCCGGAGTGGTGTTCATGCCACAGTGGTTTATCGAAGAGATCTCTTAATGGTTTTTTATGTTTGGTATTTGGGTATGGGTTAATAAAAGGTAGGAACGGTCACGTTTGGACATGAAGCACAGACAGCTATTGCTGAACGTTGATGGCACTTGAAGCTTTTTCCGTGTGGTTGTAGATGAGGCCTGACTGTTTGTTTTTCTTTTTTTTTTTTTTTTTCTTTTTCCTGTCGCAGGAGAAGGAAGAAAAGGCGTCCCAGGAATCATCTGAGGAGGAGGAGGAGGAGGAAGAGGACCAGTAATTCACAACGCATGCTACCTCACTCAACATACTGACTTACTGTTAACCAGAACTGGGCTGTATCTCCAACACCAGTGCCACCACATGACCACTGTTCACGACAAAGCCCTCTTTGCCAAAAAGGAGGGTTAACACAGTACATATATCATGCAACAGCACTGGATAGAACGATGGACCTTGCTCAAGCATAGATCTAAGAATTACATGAAAGGTAACAGCCCTTTTCTCTACATGTCATGTTATCACAAGTCTTTTATACTGGACAAAGGTGTGCTCTAAGGAGCCTGGACGTTTCCATTTTTCCCCAAAAGATGGTTTGTAGGACATTTTCTCTGCTTAATGTTACTTATTTGTTGTACCCGCATCTGAGATGGTAGGGCATATAGATTTTTCTCCGTGTTTTGTACTGGACAAAGGTGAATTTTACCTATACTTGCTTCTTTTTTTTTCTTTTTTTTCTCTCTCTCTCCCCTTTTTTTCTTTTTTCTTTGTGTTTGTTCATGTGAAGTGGTTAACCTGTCCTTTGCATCATATTAGAGATGGAGTTGAGCTTCAGCGTTTAGGATGAGAATAGGTAACTGATGGTGGAAATGTTTTTGTTTTTTGTTTTTGTTTTTTTTTTTCCCTTCCCATGTCTAATCTGCAGAACTGATTTTCGCCTCGTCTCACCAGTAGAGCAGAATCATCTTTACCCCCCCTCATAGGACAGTTTAGATTTTAGTTATGCTTCTCAAACTTCCTTCTCAGTCCTCGGCGTGTAGTGGGGAGATGTAAAGTGTATCATTAGTCATCAGAATAGTCTGATCAGACTTACTGTTTTGTTCCTTCGGGTTACATACCGTTTTAAAAAAAAAAATAAAAAAAACATGAGTGTGCTGCTTTTCATGTTATAATAAAACTCATCTTTTTGGTATAATGTGTGTTTTTAAGGATAGGGTTGGCAGAGTTCTAGGCCGAGAGCATCAGTGTCATTTCTTCAGGGAGCTTTTACAAATGCTGTTACATTGGCGTCTTTGTCTTCACATGGTCCTCAGTTTCCAAGCGCTCACTCAATCACTCGCAAGGCAAACTGCAATTGGTCAAACAAGGAGTTTGATTGTAATAGAGGATAGTTGGTGGCACTACTATCCGACAGGGCTGTACGTTTTTTCATTCCATCTGGCTCTCACCGCTCCACCTAGCTTGGTCCTTCTGTCATCACTTAGTACAGTAATATACTTTTCTTAGTCTTTTTGAAGATGTGTGTTGTATGACGTCTGCTACAGGAAAAAAAAAAAAAGATGTTTGTGTGTATTTCTAAGTGTCAGGGAACCCGCAGTCACAGTCCACTTAACTGGGTTTTTCCACACACCTAAGCTGCTACAACCTCAGTTACGAAACCCGGAAAACTGCAAACAGGTGATACAAGGCCTGGAATTTCATACCTCACTCAACAGCTTACTTTACCATATAATTGCATTTAACTGGTTTTCTGTTGTTTTAAATGTAACCTCTGGCATGAGATGGAAAGATGTCATTATTACAGAGTTTGTGTAAAAACATTTTTTTTTTTTTTTTTTTTTTAAAAGCTGACTGTAATAAGGTATCTAAGATGTCAAGTGTGTGATTCTGTGCATACGCAGCAACACGTCTTGGCTCATTCAAAACCGGAGCATGCAGACAGGTTGTTTTAAATGTGTGAAGCAAGTCAGGGAGACCTGTCAGCTTGACAACTGTGTTCGCTGACTGTGGTAGATTAGCAGGTGTGTTTTTATCCTTTTTTTAAAAAAAAAAAAAACTCTTCTGGTGCACTGAAATGTTGGTTCAGATTTTCATGGACAAATGTTTGTGTGTTTGTGATAGACTGGGCGCTCTTTCCACTTAACTGTTCTGTTGGTCACCGTGTGTTTGGCACTACCACACACAGCCACCCTCGCCATACTCATACAATGGTCATACAAAGGTCATTACGGTTTTTTTTTTTTTTTTTCTCCTCCAGCATCCTCCAACTACCCTCGACAATATCAGTGTCATTCTACATACCAACATCTTGCATCCGTTCATTTATATACTGTAAACTCAATAGGATGGGATCATTCTTTTTAATGTACACCGTATATAAATGTACAATGTCTATATTTCTATGGTGCCCTACAACAATTTGTATCAGAAATGGTCAATAAAGAGAATTTTCTTTGTCATTTTTCTGACTTGTATCCATAGTGTTACATATCTGCCCAAAGGCTCAAAAAAACATGTAGGGTAATTTTCTGTAAGGAAGACTTGGCTAATATAATGAGTTACACTACAAAGACAAAGTTGCATTACTTTTATTTACAACTTCAACATTTAAATCAACCTTATCCATACTCTCAAAGCCACAACAGTACAACAATCTGCAAAGTAAAACTTCATGACAGTGCTGCCATTAACATTTACATCAGTAGTTCTTTGACTTTTCAATGTGAAATCTGAAATCAGAGCCTTCCATGAAAAGTACACCAGTGTGAATCAATGTCATGTGATCAAACATTTGTACAATTTAAGCAGTGAATGGCCTGTTTCATACTTTTTTTTTTTCATTTTATATGGAAAAAAAAAAAAAAAATCTAGATAAATGCATAGAAAATGAGCCGCGAGGTGTAAGAATGACTGGGGAGCATCAAGGGGCATGTTCTGGGGCTAAAGATTTCAAGTCCAGAAGTGACCACAGAAGAAAACTCCTACGTATAAGCTCATCCTCATTCTGAAGCACCTCTAGATGTCATACCTGATAATATCACAAGTTTCGAGCATTAGCTGTACATTACAATACACGGAATAGCTAAACGGAGCATTATTCTCCTTCAAGGACAGTTTAACAGTTTTCTGCTGTTCTTAGTTTACATTCACAAATGCAAGGCAAATAAAAGGTCAGGACAGGTTATAATTCATCAAGAAAAAAAGAGCAAGGTTTTCCTGAGTGCTTGATACAGTCAGACCTAAGGCATTCATCTGAACAGATTCTTCTGCTGGGGGTTAATTTGTGCTCGTGCCATGCCTTCTGGACAGGACATATTTAGGGCACTAGTCACAACTCATTTTGGGGATGAGAGGAGGTTGGCGTTATTTATTTCCACGTCTGGCTTTTCATGCCTTTGATAAGAGTCATAGGATTTGGCTAAACCACAAAAAGATCCGGCTTGTCGGTCAGCTAGTTGAGTTCTGTGAGCAAATTAAAACTAAAGAGTGTGTGTAAGACCCTTTGACTCAAAATGAAAGAGAAAATGTACCAAACCCTTATTTTAACAGCTATGTCTAACTTTCTCAATAGAAAGCTTTGAAGTTAAAACTCTTTTTGAGAGTGGTATTGTAATGTTTCATGTCAACAAATGTGACTGTTGAACATAACAGTATTTCATCCAAGAAGCCACATTTGTTATTAATGCAATGGAAACGACCTCTATACAACAACCGGCCCAGGCAATGAACACAAACGCTCTCACAGCAGGAGTGATGATTTTTAAGCAGTGCAGAACATTCTTACTCTTACCACAGCCTCTAGATTATAGTCAATACGAAGGCCTACTGCAACCCACAGGAGGACAACTTCTAGCCACATGTCGCCCACATTATACATTTAAGAAACAAAGTACACCTACAAGAACTTGTATCTTTAGATACATTCCACCTTTCTAAACTTTGAGTCATGTCACTGAATACCACAGTAAAACAAAGTCTGAATAAATAATTTCAAATAAATAAAGGAACCACATCTGTTAGGCATACAGGATTGGCATCAGAACCTCCCAAATGAACAGTCAGTCTGTACATAAAAAGAAAAATGATGACTCTCGCTGATGCTCACCACACGGTATTAAAGAAAAACAAACGTGGAACGGTCTTGTGCAGGACTCTGAAAATGACGGATCTCAGTGGCTGAAGGCAATCTCCGTGCTGACAAGGTTTGATGCCGTGGTTTACTACTATCATGCCGTGACGTCTTTGGCCAGAAGGGGGCGACGCTGTTGATACCCTCTGGCCCAACCCTGTACAATCTGAGGACATGAAATGCAAAATGAGAGCAAGGTTTAGTTCAGCGCAGCGATTTTTAACGGCCATGATTGTATTATGGTTTTCGGTTAGGATGTGTGGAGCTGTTGTGACTATGATAAAGGGTCAGTTCACCCAGATCTCACACAAACACACACGCACACACAAATATTTCCTCACCTTATTCCCAGTGGTATAAAGCTATGATGAGGCTTCTCAACCTAAAGTTCTCAAACTTCACTTGAGAAGTGACAAAAAATTCTGAGTAAACAAACAAACAAACTCAACAGCAACATGTCTATTCAGGGGACCAATCCACAGACCTATCTATGAACAGTTTTCATTGGAACTACTTTCTACCAAAGCAAAGTGTTGACAGAGTATTCTGTGGATAATGCTCAATAACAGGTACAGAGAGACAGGTTGCTTTTGATTTTTTTTAAGCACCACAAAAAAAACAAAACAAAAAAAAACAAAAAAAATCGGTTCACTTCATTTATATTGGATTAGCAGAGGCATAGAACTCAGGGGCAGATATCACAAAACCTCAGTAGATTAAACCAAAACTATCTAGAAGCAGAGGTGTGATTTGGGCGAGCTGACCCTTTAATAAAAGCTTTTTAAAAGCAATACAGAACTTGACATGATAACACCGATCTTCCAGTTTCACATTTTCACAACTGTGGAGTAAAACTTAATGAGCAACTGTGCCCGTTGAAATACTGCCACCTAGTGTTTCTCGTGGATTAGTGCATTATTTTTGACTGGACTCAACCAGGCCAATAATTTTATTTTTTCAGTAGCGTTTTTCCAGCCATAACCTTATGTTTCTATTTCAGCTATTTCTAAACTAGAGTTATTTTACCATGAGGAGTATCAGGAGAGCTTCAGAGGCAGGTAAGACTTTTTTTTTTTAACCATTATATAACATGGCAACTTGTGTGAGAAGAAAAGTGTATCATGTTTAGAAAATAACTGAAGAGATCCTAAAACTAGCCACTAAATGCTATTGTGAGAGACTTGAGGCTTGCACATATAGTGAGTAGTGCAACCTTTCTACTATACTACTACTACTGTATCACAAGTCTATGTTTCTACTATATATGGAAGAGGAAGAGACTAACCAATTGAGGAACTACAGTTCTGTTAGAGTGAATAGTTCAACCAAGGAAAGTCACATGGTAAAACGAAATACAATGTGAGAACAAAAAGCAACAGTAGATATGTCTGAACTCTAAATGAAAGTGAACATCTTTTGTGGAAAATGTGGTCAGCTGCAGTAAGATCTAGCATGCTTTACCCAATCTCATACAACTGGAAATATCACATTTCTTTCCTATTAACCTGACTTAGAAAAAAATTTTTTTTTTTTTCTAAATTATGATCTAGCTATTTCCATCTGATTTCATAACAACAACCTTTCCCACAGGTAAAACTGCCCCGGGGAACAAAACATTTCAAACATACCCGTGTGTCCTCTTCTCTCCACAACATTTCCTGTTCAGCTTCATTAAGTTCCTCTGAAGGATCATACGTGTAAATTGGTAACAGCTGATGACGGAGCCTGTCAATTCTGAGGGACAAAATAAAAGAAAATCAAAACGTGATGTCATGAATCGCACTGGGACACAGAAGTGACGCAATCAAGTTTATCACAAAAGCATTGTGCCATGAAATCAATATGGGTAGATTAAAAGTCCTACCTCCTTTTCTTACGAATATACATGACCTGAAATAGAAAAAATGAAGATTATTACATATACTGTGTATATGTAGGTCAATCAATTCTGACTTATCAGTGTGCCTTTTATTTCTGCCATAAGTTAATGGTAATATTTGCACTGAATATCTATTTCAGCAAGTCAGCTTTGTGTCAGTCGCCCTTTTGCCATCCAGCCCAAACAGCCCAACAACTTACCACAGCTGCAGCTATTCCAATGATGGTGATGAGAAAAAATGGCACCAACACATAGCTGACTGCCACATCCCCATCAATGACGGCAGGGGGCTGAGTAGTGCTGTTCATTGCATATGATCAGGAAAGGGGGACACGCGGGGGCTGCTTGTGCAGGGCCCTTACAAGCAGCAAACCCCCTCCCTGTAGCAGACACTGTGCAGCGGCTCTCTCCTCAAGCTGCCCCTTTGTTGTTTATGCCTCATCCTTGTGGTTCATGTGACTTCCACATGGTATCACTGCCCTCCCTAATCAGAGATAGAACTGAGGGAACACGGAATGGAAAGAATTTGCACGGTTATAAGCATCTCAAGGAAGTTGTAGGGTCACATGGTGGCAGATAGGTTACTTGGGCGAATGATTTTTCCACCAAGTTGCTTACATGCCTGTTTTTTTTTGTTTGTTTTTTTTTAAATTGGCAAACATGAAATACATTTTAAACATTCAAGTCGACCATTTCAATACAACATAAAACAGTTAATGTTTTTTTCGCCAGTCCCGGAAAAGCCACTTCTCTCCCCCGCAACGGTCGCGTAGGTTCGCCTGTATTTTATAATGTCTGCTCGGGTAACTGGTAAACCACCTAAACTAAAACACGAGTTAACCATTGCTGTCGATCGACGTTTGTATTTTAAAAGCTCCACATAGACCAAACGGCATTGAACAAATGACCCAGCGTTTCTAGCAATGTAAACACAGCTACCGTTAGCCGCGCCGTGAGATGACACCGCTGCTATCAAGTTGTTTTATAGCAAAAACAAGCTGAAGCCCCCCCGCATTAAAACGAGGTTGATTTCTAACGAGCTACCTTGGACCTGCTTTTCGTTTTTGGTCAGTCTCAGTAAATTGTCACTCACTGTGCGATGTGCAACGCCTCTATTTCGGATAACGTTACGCTGCGGTTCACAAGCAGCTTTATTTTCCACCAGCAGCAAAAACAATATCACTTCCTGTCTGGGTACTTCAGAATAAAAGCGTCACGACCACATAAAACGACGGAGGCGCATTGCATTCGCAAAAGGAAACAAACTGAGACATTAACTCGTAGTAATGACACACGATCTCTTAATTACAATAAAAAAGGGTTAACGTGGTTATCAATCATGGCTATTGGAGAAGAGAAACGTATTATGGCGCCACCTGAATTCATTGTTTGTCTTATAGGCTATCTATGTAATGGAGAGCTTAAATATCAATATAAGTTGTTTTTTTTGTCAACAAAGTACAATGTAAAATGTCAAGTTAAACGTTAAAAGTCTTCACTTGTGTGAACGGATGCAATCTTTTACAAGAAACAGGAAGTTTATTGTTGCCATGGATACAGTGAGTTAGGCTACACTGTGGACTGGGCTGCAACGCGAGCCCCGTTTTTTAGTCTATGTTTGTTTACACTTGGAAAAGTGTAGGGAGATTAATTACGAGGTTAATTACGAAATTAATTACGAGGTCAGGATGTCGTACTCATGAGACAGTAGGTCATAATTACGACATACGGGCTCCATTTTTGTTTTTTTTTCCTTTTGTGAACGCAATGCGCTTCCGTACAAAACTGCACAAAAATACTCCCCCTCACATGCTCCTAGGGCTGCAACTACCAGCCATTTGCCATTATCGATTCATCTTATTTATTCGATTGATAGATTTTTATTTTTCCCATGAAATGTCGGGAAGTATTGAAAATGCCCGTTTTCATTTCGCACGGACCACGGTGATACCATTTGTGTCAACACAGACACACAGGCTTTCCTCTCTCATTCGTCCCGGAACCCCGATTAGACACAGGCACCTTTGGTCATAGTTTCTTTTTCTGACCATGTTGTCAGTAGGGCTGACGGCTGGCAAACATACACAGGAGGCAGACCAGGGGAGGCAAACCAACACGGGGTCACACACGTCTGTGAAAGCAAAGCTACCCCAGACCGGTTTAAGTGAATTGAACTCAGTTCGGGTAGACTGAATGAAGGCACAATAAGGATGTAAAGATTTAGATACATATATTGGTAAGTTAGGGGAGCGGGTGCAGCCTTAAGTGACCCAAATCCATATAGAAAATCTAAATGTCTGTGTATGTGTATGTGTATGTGTGTGTTTAATCAAACAATCATTTTATTTGTGGTGGAGAGTAACTAAGTGCCGTTACTCAAGTACTGTGCTTGGGTGCAATTTTGCAGTACTCGTGCTTTCCTTGAGTATTTCCATAACATAACATCTGCTCCACTACAATTCAGAGGGAAATTTTAAACTTTTGGCCGCAGATTCAGATTAATAATACGAAACATATGATGTTTAATTAAGATGAGACTTTATTAATCCCAGGGGGGGAAATTCACAAGCTATCCAGCAGTATATTAAGTAATTAAAATTAGCTCCACCTTTAATGGCTTGACTGTGTAAGTGATGCGCACATTACTGCAGCAATAATTAAAATCCAATACTATAATTTACTGTATATATGATTCTGAGATTGGCTATGCAACGTAAGAAGAACTTTTAGTTAATAGTTTTGTATGTTTACTTAAGCAAATGTTTGAATGAAAGACATTTACTTGTTATTGTACACTGTGGTATTGCTACTTTTACTCAGGTACTTAGGTTCTTCTACCACTGCTGTTGTGTGGCCCCTACGATACCCTGCTAGCAGCCCCAACTTTTGCCTGTACTGTCTGGCTAGCAGTCAGCTCCCTTTGATTACAGGCAAAAGTCAGGGAGCAGGTGTTTACGGATTGAGCTGAGATCCTTACCACAACTTCGATGAAAAAAATGTAAGGTTTGGTCTGAGGGTTGCACCAGAGGCCTTTTGGTACCTGTTTGTTATGGCCCTTTTTCCTAAAGTGCGCCACATATTTGCCAAAATATAAATTTTAGCCAAAGTTGGAAAAAAAAAAAAAACCTCTTCCATCATAGTATATCTACAGTCTCAAGGATGAATGACAGAAATTCCCTTGAAATCAACACAGATGTTTCCACTTATTTTGAATGATAATTAGGCCTCTTTTCACTGCTGACATACACAGACAGTACCTGACTGACACCTCTGGAAAACTTAAACTTCAGTATTCTTTTGAGTATATTCAGTTTGAGACGCACCATCTCTTTTCCCAAAATCAGCTTGAGATTAAATCGGCTAAAGTAGCAGAAAACACCTGTATTTGTGGATCACGGTAGGAGAGGTTTAACAAAAAAACATATTAATTACTCCTCTGAAATTTGTTTTATTAGCTATTTGGAAGAATTCAATACAACAAACAGGCTTGATATGTACATACAGATTTGTGTCCCGTTGTATTTTACAAACAGCTTAATACCCATGTCATGGGACTGTGGAAGGAAACCATAGCCCGTGGGGGAAAACCCACACAAACACCCTCCTCACAGGAAAGACCGGAGCCAAGATTCAAGTTCGGGACAGATTTCCCTCATCATCGTCCTCAGGCACATGGAAGCAGGAGGAAAATGTCCTCATCAAAGTGGAGAAGAATCTCTGGATTTCCTTCATTCTCTTCTTCTTCTTAGGCTCGCTGACCTCTGCAAATCAAAGGTATAGTAAGTGCTTTAGCCAGCTTTGAAAAAATTAGTGTAAATGGATCTTGGAAGGACATGACAATTCGGACAAGTATAAGTAAATATTTCCTACTGGGTGTGGGCAAGGAATTTATGCCGTCGGGGGCTCGGTTCAAAGCAGAGTCAGGAGCCGGAATTGTTGATGGACACTGACTGTGACCATCACTGACAGTGTCAGTGTCAGTGATGGACACCAATTTGAGGTCTTCCTCCCTAGCCTTCTTCTTCTGCACAGCCTGGAGACTACACAAACACACACACACACACACACACACACACATACACATACACATACACATACAGAGCCATTGTTGTCCATAGAAAAGAACACTGCCTGTCCAAATTAGAGGGAAGCAGTGACATTATATTTTGAAGGGCGAAGGTGCGGATATATTGAGCACGTCTTCAACCAGCTGTTTCTTGTTTTGATAGCACCTATACAAATTTAAAGCAGTAATATACAGGTTTCTGGGTCACATCATCTTGGGAAGTGGGCATAAGCCCACGGCAGAAACAAAACCAGAATGACTGGGAAGTTTTGGGGAGGCCTGCGTGATGAATAGACTACAGTTTTATAAATATTTTTGTATATGTCTCATTTGATGTATTTAGCTGGCGAATAGCAAGAATTTCATACTTGCTGTTACAGCTGCCCGAGAAGGGGCAGCCGCTGTCTTAATATGTGCTGCCCATTTGTGGTCTGGGAGATTGTATGAATGAGCCTTTCTTTCACCACTTACAGTGACCAATGTATTTGTGTGTTAGTAGGTCAGTGTTGCTACTACCTGCCCTTTCTCACATATTATACTCTGTGTTGCGGGAAGGCAAAGATGAGTGTCCAACATAAACTGACATCTAAATACATCCTTTTGCCAATGGCAATTTAATTTATGTAGCACATTTCATAACACATAAAGGCAACATAAATATAAGAATATGAGCATGAGTAAAATGCATAAACTGAAACAATGAAGGATACACCTAACATACATTAATCAGACCACACAGCAAGAAAAGCCCAAGAACATATAATTTTACTAATTCTACTTGTGTTTTTCAGCAAGTTGTGCTATTTCCAAATGTCCAGTTGTCACATACATATAAGGTGCTAACGTTAATAGTTGGAAGTCTGGACTAAAGTTACAGGGAAAAGTTGAAGGATCATAACGTCACATAAGAGTACTACTAGCCTCTGTTTTGTTCTGGCAATAATTCAAATAAGATAGGTCACAAGTTAAACAAAATAATAAAATGTTATTAGCAATGGTGGAAGAATTAGGCTATTTAAAAAATTTACTTAAGTAAAAGCAGAAGAGTCATTATAAAAATACTCCATTACAGCTTAAAGTCCCATCATTTAAAATGCTACTTAAGTAAAAGGACAGAGATCCTGGTGACAAAATGCACTTGAAAATTAAAAGTACTGATTATGCAGAGTGGCCCCTTTCAGAGTTATATATATTATTGGATCATTATTATCGATGGATTAATACGTAAGCAGACCTTTAATGTTGTAGCTGGTCAAGGTGGAGGTCATTTTAACTACTTCATATACTGCTGGGTAGTTTCATCTATAATGATGCATCATGTTTCATAAACTTCTCATGTTTTGTATGTAAAACCTTAATCCGAAAAGTAACTATAGTTGAATAAATTTAGTGGAGTAACAAGTTCAAAATTTACTTCTGAAATGTAGTGGAGTAGAAGAGTGAATAAAATGGAAATTCTCAAGTACAGTAAATATACATAAAAACTGTATTTAAGTACAGTACTTGAGCAAATGTACTTAGTTACTTCCCACTGCTGATCATTGGATTATTTTCTTATTGATGCGTTCATGTGAAAATAACATTTTACTGTTTTAAGTGACTGAGGTGGAGCAAGTTTTAACAATTTTACACACTGTTGTGTATGACAATGCATAATATTTTATAAGCTCAATATGTATTTTATATATAAAATCCTAGCTCGTTAATTCACAAGTTAACTATAGCTGCCAAATAAATGTGGTTGGGTAGAAAGTAAAATATTGATCTCTGAACTGTAGTGAAGTAGAAGTGTAAGTGGTGTAAGTATTAGTGAGTGATGGTTTATTTTATTTTAATTTTTTTCTCTTTTTTTTTTTTGGCCACCTGGGGGCCGAAGAAACAACCAATGACCACAGCACTGAAATATCAACATCACCGTTTACGTTGGTTTGGCGAACTAGTCGGCGGTGGGCAGCCATTGCGGCGCGACGTTATAATTCAATTGGACTTGTGTTTCCGGCCACCTGATGAATGCAAGTCCAATGGCCGCTCTCTCTGAGCTCCGCTGAGGGTAGACGTCTGGCCTATCGGCGGCTAAATGATCCGCTCCCCCGGCAGCTAATGGCTAACGGTGTCTGTCTGCCGCTCGGTGCTCGCCGGGTGGCGTACACTGTTTTGCCGTTCACAGCTCAACAGTGAGCTGAAACTCGCTATGCAGCCCCCGCGGAGCCAGAGAGAGAAGCAGACTCCGGTGATAAGTGTCTGTAGGTTAATGTCTCCGAGCGGCACCCTTCACGCCGCCACATTGTTAGGGTACATTGTTGATATGCAAACCCATTTAAGGCACAGTACTTGAGTATGAGCAAAAGAGTTTACGTTCCAACCACTGGTGGCCTACCGAGATTTCTGATGCGCGAAAAGGTAAGTTGCTAATTATTTTAACCCACAAAGTGCAGGTGTGCTGGGGCCACCCTGCTTACCTCCACAGCTTTTAATGTCATCATCGCAGAGAACAGTAATATACCGGAAGTAAAGGTGCTCGCTCTGATGCCGGAGAGTACTGTTAGTGCACTCACCCATCAAATGTGATCATAATCACTACTATGATATTGCCTAACTCCGTGTGCCTTTTCTTTGACCCTCATTAGTGGTAGGACCAGAGGAAATGGTTTTACCTTATGGCACAGCTCTGATTGGTGGCTCCTTCAGTCTGCATCGTCTTCTCAGTAGTGCTGGCACACAAGGAAGGAACAGATATTTTCTACTGCTACTTTTGCGATTTCGATACAAATCGAGTTTACACCAGAACCTACTGCCTCCGGGAAACAAGTTTATGCCTGAGCAAAAGCTTTCACCTTCTCTCACCCACTTGGCTTTTACATGTTACCAAACTACCCGTCAGCAAAACAGTATATTCCACTAAACTCAACTCGACTTGGCTGATGCTAATGCCAGCTCTCCTACGGACCCGCTGCCCTCAACACTTCCCGTACATGCCGAACTGCAGCCCGTACGCCGAAGAATGCCACAGGGACCAAGTGGGAGCTCTGGGGTTCGCCGGACTTGTTTCATGAACCACAGTCAGACAGTAGGTTCTGTGTTTATTAGCCTGTTAGCTTAGTAGCTTGTTACACAGCGTTTAGTGCCAGCTTATGTTGTTTTGAATTGTTTGCATTTTTATTTGAATACTTTCATCATCTCCAGGTTATTTCTTATGCTACTACTTGTCATAATACAACATACATACGACTTAGTAAATTTTTGTTTTACTGTAAAAGCAATACACACATAGCATCAACACAATTATCACAGTAAGTTAAGTAAAAACACTTTTTAATTTTAATTTTATAAGTTACCCGCTTTACGTAGCATATGGCTTAATATGTTTTAGAGCCAACACCTGGCTGCAGTTTTATAAGACATCTACGGCAAATAAAGGCGCATGCACTTATCAAACACTGCCTCCCCCCAAAATATATTGTTTGGAAACATATAGCAATCCCCCTCATAGTCAGAAGGATGCTGAGTTGAAAGCAAAGGTTTCAAACTTGCACACTATACAGACTATACCAGCTAGTAAAGTTAATCTGCATTGCCGATTGTCTAATAACCTGTGTACCTAGAAGGCCTGATATACAGACTCAAGCACACCACTCGTCACACTTACTGCGAACTGTTGCTCGGACTGAGAGGGCTCCCTGTTATGAATGGATGGACCAGGAGTTTACTCGGTGTAATCCTCTTCTTGGGATCCATCTGAAGCATTTCCTTCAACAGCTCAACACAAGCGCTCCTACCAGCAGCCTCTGCGCTGTTTAGTTGGTGCGGCCTCATCTAAAATTTGATGGGTAAAATTGACATTAAGCCCTAATAACTGCCTGACTCACAAAAAGGGACTATTTTGTGGGTCATCAGCAGGCGGCATCTAAATGACAACCTACTATTTTCAGCTCATCCAGAGAGCTAAATTTGTGTCTCCTGGTTTCCACTGGCATCACGCCTGTTTCAGTGTAAAACTCTTCTGGCATCTAATAAGAATACAAAACCCACTTCAGGTATCTGTTCATCAAAGTTAACTTGCTCATACTGACAAAAAAAAAAAAAAAATCATCTAATAAAGGATCATTCATGTTTGGCCAGTCAGGTCCAAGAAGGTTTGGTACTATACCTTGAATGTCCAGCGTCTGAAGAAACAGTACTTTTGACTTCTGTGGTAGAACACCTCTGTATTCTTCCCATCATTCAGAAGTCTCTCAGGAGGTTCACCCAGGGTGGCGATGATGAATCGCAGCTAGAGACAAAACACAGCATAACATTATTATGGCTCCGTGGATGGTATGCCGGTCAGTCTGTCAGTCTGTCAGTTTAGTTCACCACTTTGGTCCAGACTGAAATACCTCAACACCTATTGTTTGGATAGCCATGTAATCCAGTACAGACAGACGAGATCCCGATGGGATGAATCAAACTGAAGCTGATGGTCCTCTGATTTTTCCTCTAGCTCCTGTTTGTGGCTTTGAGTGAAAGGTCCCAACAACATGTGAATGGATTGCCATGAAATGTGGTACACACATTCGTGTTGCCCTCAAGATGAATTGTAATCACTTTGGTGATCCCTTCAACTTTTAATCTGGTGCCACCAGCCGGTCAAAATTTCAATTTGCCCAATACTGTGGTGTATGACTACAGACTTGTAAAACTAATTACACTCCTGTCAGGCTCAGTTGTACTTTGTATTTAGCATGCTTATACGGTAAACTACGAGGGTCATCATGGTAAACTTTGTACCTGCTAAATATCAGCAAGTTAGTATTGTTATTGTAAGCATTTTAGCATTTGACTCAAAGCACCATGCAGTGTGTAAAATCTCAAAGAGCTCCTAGCATGGCTGTGGACTCTTTTTCTTGTTAGCACTTTTTTTTGGTGCAGCTGCTCTCAGAGAAGCCAAAGTATTTAAATTGCCCTTTTTGAGATTAGTAAATGTCAAAACAAGATTACTACATGTATTAAGAACACTGTAGAAATAAACCAGCAATAGTACTGACCACATCATATTCATGTCTCCCCGGGAAAAGTGCAAAGCCGAGGAGCATCTCAGCCATCATTGAGCCAAGGGACCAAATGTCGATGGCTTCAGTAAACTGGACGCCAAAAAGGATTTCAGGAGATCTGGAGTGTGGAAGAACAGCAATAGACAAAATGGAGAACACTGCCTTGCATAAAAATACAACTCAGGAGAAGGGAAATCCTCAAAATAAGGTTTTGGGGGGACAACTATAGTGAAAACTCAGATATGTTTCATTTTTTTAGAAAGAGTTTAAAAAATATATTGGGAAATTTTAAAATCTAGTCGGACAGACGGTAACCGAGAAATGAGGGGGGACTTTGTTGTCTTCCAGCAGAGTAGCGTTTGCCGATATTAATAACTGACAGGAAACTTTAACCCAAGCAATTCAAAAAAAAAAATGTCTCAAGGTCTCACCTATTCCAAAGGGGCTGAACACCTAATCCGGGGCTGGCTTCAGATGTGTGAAGAGTGAGGCCAAAGTCAATGAGCCTCACCATGAATGGCTGTTGCTGATGATCCACCAGCATGATGTTATCCAGTTTCAAATCTGCATGGATCAGTCCAACACCTTTGAGGGCATTTAATGCTGTGGCCACCTGCAAGTAAAGTCAGTCGAAGACAATGAAAGATGTGCCAGAGTGGAAAATCGATAGAGCTTTAAATTCTACTTTCTATTTGGTGCTGTATCCTTACATCTTTTATAATGGTCCTTAAGCCATTGAGGGGCAGAGGAGCCCATTTTCTCTGGCACATGTAATCGAAGAGGCTCATATCCAGAATTTCAAACACCATGAAGGTCCAGTCGATCCAGCGGAACCATTCGTGGCATCTGACGATGTTAGACTTATCGGGGTCCAAACATCTTAGCTTTTCCAGTATGACTACCTGGGGGGTAATTGACAAGTTTTAAATAGCTATGCAATCAGTGCCAGGCAATGTCCTTAGTAATTGTGATCATCAAAAATTAGCTCACCTCTCTTGCGGTTTCGAGCTGTGAATGTCTTTGTTTTAAGACCTTGACAGCCACAGTCTCTTCAGTGTCCTGTTTTAAGCATTTGATGACATGTCCGTAGCACCCCTGTCCCAGAACTTTGAGCATCTTATAGTTTTCTAAGAATGTGCTCGTTAGGGGAGGATTTGCCATTTCTGCAGCGAAAACTGAAAACCAGTGTGAATATGTTATTTTCAGTAGCGTACAGAGACAGTTTAAATTTAACAGAAAATGTTAACGTGTATTCTCAGCAGGTCAGGTACACACAAAACTTAACATAAAGTGGAAGATGTCCCCTTAAGAGCAAGTTAGAGTTTCTTGTAAAATATGGCCTTTATTTGATTATTAATAAGTACATCAGAATGCTTAGGTTAACATCTAATAAATAATTATATTATTAAAAAACTGCAACTACATTATTAATATCTTAAAATTCATAAAGTGGAGCTTCAGTGACCTGCTTTAAAGGGCCGTTGTAATATACCTTACAAACATTTCCACAAAGGCTACATTTTGCATCTTACCACAGTTTATTCTAGGTTTTTCCAGCTAAAAAGTCAACTAAACTTTGTGGGACATAATTTAATATTTTCCTGCATCCTACTAATAAATGGAGGAATCTCTGTCTGTCCTTTTGATTTTCTCAACAACTGCTCATACATTCGACTTCAAACTTCTTGTGTGTATTGAGGAGGACCCAAGGAAGTGCAAACTGTGAACGTTTTTGGAAGAATAGTTCTCAAGAAACATAAAAATAAAACATTTTAATGACAGTCGGTTAGGGCTGGGGCAACTCATCCATGCAACTGACATCATCAATTAGACAACGGCTCATTGCAAAGATGGCTGCTCCCAGTCAATGCATGGATTCCCCGGAGAGCAAGCTGCAGCTATAAAACCTCAAACAGGATCATCTGAAGTGTTGGAGGATTTTAGACAGAGACTCAAGCTTTGCAAGTTGGAGATGAATCGTCACAGCAGTACAACTGCTACGCATTGTCACTTGAAGCGAAAGCATCCCAGAGCGCTTCGTTTAAGACGCAGCGACAGCAAGACAGCGCCGTTTTGTTTGCTTTTTATCCCCACCCAAGCATGATATCTCAGGATTATTGACAAGCAAAACAAGAAACAAGTAATGCACCGCTGCTGTTGTGGTAAAGTAACATTACACCATGCGTCATTTTTCAATTGTTGTATATTTTCTGTTTCCTTGAGAAAATGGCTTAAACTAACGTTAAATTGTTTCGGATATTTTCCTTGTTGATCCAAAAGTACATTTGCCAGTGATTTTCTTAACTGCATATTACTCCAGTGATAAAATAAATCCAAGTCATACCCATGTTAAGTTTTAAGTCAAGTTCCTCAGTAAAAATACTGATTCTCAGGTTTTTCTCAAGGGAAAGGGTTACTAAACCCAACATAATAATCATGAAGGGAAGATTTCTATTGCAGGTCTGTTGTATTACACTGCACTAGTTTTATCCAAGTGTACTTAATAAATTGGCAAATGATTGTATGTGTCACAGCAATCCCTTTTAATTTTTGGACCACTGTTTTCTGATCAGGTATCTGACAAATAGGGTCTAGTTTAATAGTTTAATTATTAATATCATAACACAGCAGTGATGTGTAAATTGGATGATGATCATAAGAAGATTGAATAAAATTTTGAACTATTAATGAGATGAGAAGCATATTTGAACAGGCGCTGTGCTAGTGATTAAGAAATGCTCTTAACGGTATTTGAAAGCCTCAACTTAATTATTTTAATTAGCTTACCCAGTGTTTCTGCAGACAAAAAAAAATCAGCTTTTATACACGTAAGTACATTTGGAACTTAATACTAGTCTGTTACATTTGAATTTCAATATTAGGGTAGTCCGCCAAGTTTGCGTTTGTGCAGTTTTGATTCAAGATTAACAACTTTGTGAGCACACTGTGTCACTTAACTCTGACCAGAAAATCAGGTAAATTATATAGGCTATTTGCTTTTACATCTCCCATAACCTCAGGCTAAATAAAAAACTTAAATCTTAAACATACACTTCAACACCAATGTTGCATATTTCGCTCATCTTCCCGCTCTGGGTTGCAAGTTACAGATTCGCTCAACCTCAAACACTTTGCTGTAACAACGAAAAGGAAACACTGGCTTCACCTGTACCAGCTACCGAGTGTCTCACGTTGTCCAGTCGTTATGTTAGGTCCAGTTGTTGGGATCTCGAATGATTGGTTCGGTTCAGAGGTTGTTCCCTGTCCGGTAGTTAGCAGGAGAATGGTACGTTTCCACAGCCACTGATGTAGAGCACACGCCGGAATATCTATATGATGTCATAATGCCCTGTGTAGCAACAGTTTGGATTCCAACGGGCCTCGGTTCTGTGTCACGTCAGAACTACGGATGATTGGACAGATGAGAAGCATTCAGATCCTTAAGTGAGGGTGTTGATACCAGGCCGTAAAAACAGACCAATACGAATAAAAGTCCTGCATTCAGAATCTTTCTTTAGTTGAGGTATATAGGTAAAATCGGGATAATGTACTTCAAGTATCTTGTAAAGTAAAAGCACATTAAATTCTTCGATGATGACACTTTATAATACAGTCCACAGTTTACAGTGTGATTTTTATTGTATGAATCAGGCACCAATAAAAATACTCTGTTTCCTACTGATACTTAAATGTAGGTAGCGTGGAAGGAAACACAAGGGAGTAACAATTGGACATTTTTAGAGATTAATGATACTCTAAAGTGTTTTGTTTTTTTTTAAATGCAGGGTACCTACAGGTTACAGTAGTGGGAAACAAAACTGCAGTTTGGGGAAAATGGTGTTTGTAACTTTATTCTTAATGTGTAAGTGAAGAGGGGGGAAAAGGGGGAGAATAGTCATAATACAGCCCACATACCTTACATGATTATTTTCTTGATTAACCAATTGTTTTTTTGTTTTTGTTTTAATTCAAAAAGCAGCAAGTCCTGACATTTGAGAAGCTGGAAATGTTTGACATTTAACATGAAAAATTACTTCAACAATTATCAAAATAGTAAAATATCAAAACCGACTAGTTAATTAATTGACTGCTGTAATCATTTGAACACTAAGTACTGTATGTATACTGTTGAGTTGTTTAATTTGTAACAAAGCATCATATTTTACAAGCTTTTCATATGTTTTTTTATGCAAAAATCCTAATTTAAGTAATTTAGTGAAGCAAAAACCCTAATATTTTCCACTGAAATGTAGTGGAGAAGAAATATAAAAAGCGTCAAATTTGTACTGAAGTACAGTACTTGAGTAAATTTACTTAATTACATTCCACCACTGAGTTAACCATGCATTCGCCAAAAACATATTATACAAAGAGATTTTTATTGGATGGTCAGATGTGCTTCAATCCCATGACTTATCATGCATGAGAAGAACAAAGTAAATACGTTACCTCAAGGCCTGTGCAGCTTTGATGCAAGATTTGTCCTTTGTGCTCCATCTGATGACTGTAATTACTTTGCAGATTAGAATCTTACATACACAAAGTGACATATTGAGTGGAAGAAGTATTCAGATCCTTAAGTAAAAGTTGCAATACTACATGTAAAAATACTCCATTATAAGTAGAAAGTGCTGCATTTAAAAACTTACATACCGTATGTAAAAGTTCAGAAGTAGCATCTGAAGAATGTACTTAAAGTATCAAAAGTAAAAGAACTTGTTCTGTAGTAAACTGATCCTTGTGACTGATATATTACTATATATGACATTATTAGATTGTAAATGCTGATGCATAAATGTGTAAGAAAGTTTTAACTTTTGTGGTTGGTCGAGGTGGAGCTAGTTTTCATTAATTTATATTATTAGTTTAGTCCATTGGTTCCCCTAATTTTTTTTTTTTTTTTTTTTTTTTTTTTTACCATTGGATAATTTGACCTATTTGAGACTTGAACAGTTATTTTACTGTGAGAAGTTTCAAGGGGAAACTGTCTCTCTGATGGAAGTGAAAACAATACACAGACATCTGAAATGTGACAAGGGACTTCAATCAGTGCTAACTGTGGGAGGCCAAAGGCTAAAAACAAGCCAGTGTGGTGTGTTTTGTAAGCCTTTTTTTTTAAATCTAAAATCTTAATCTGTAAAGTAACCAGTCAGATCAGAATCTGTCAGATAACGGCAGTGCAACAAAAAGTAGAATATGTACCCCAGAAGTGTAGTAAAGAAGATGTATAAAGGGACGTCAAATAGAAAGTGCCTCAAAACTGTACTAAATACAGTACTTGAGTAAATGTACTTAGTTACATTCCACACGGGAAATTAATTCAGAAGATACTGCTAAAATCCTCCTCCTTTCTTCATCCTTCATTTTCCCCTTTTTTCTTTGCTCATTCGTGTCCTTTTCATCAATCCCGTCTTCTGTCCAGCATTTCCTTCCTGTCTGCCTTTGCATAGCATCTTCACGTACTGTATGTTTAAGCGGAGATTATACAACACTTTGAAATTTACACCAGGTTTCTGCCACTGATGCTTCTCCTAAAGGCCCTAGAAGAGAAATTAGTATGATGAAACTACTACTACATTAATAGATGTAGAATGATATGGTGACCACATTAGGTTAATGAAGAAAGGATGATTATACAGTAAAGTGAAGCAATGCTTTGGTTTTGTGTTCCTCGTCCCTTTTTTTTTCATCATGACAGGACTTGTGCCAGTGTGGAGGGTTTTGATCTAAATCTGTGGCTCTCTGTAACTGTAAGGATTCAACAAATCTCAACTCGGTGTGCATACAATTTCAAAAACATCACAAGTATGAGTTTGAAAACATCAACAGTATTTGCATATTGCTGCAGTCGAACGCGACCATATTGTGTTAAATCCAAATGGTTAAAAGGTTAAAATGTGTCTACACCTAGTATGTCATATACAGCGTAACTTGTTTTCAATTAGAGAAGAAAAATGCATCTCATAGTGTTTTCACTCTGTTTACAGCAGGTCCACAGTTATGGTTTTTGCGCTGTCAGTCCATCGCCACTAGATGTCACTAAACACCTGAGGGTTCACAAGAAGAGAGCATTTGTTGAGGGTAAAATTTTTAATTTCCCACGCTCGAGAACATTTTGGATAATCAGTAAAAACTGCCTTACATGTTCAGGTGATATATTACAGTGTAAACTTTTAGTATTTTCCAGCAGTTAAGGTTAATCAATACAGCAATAATAAACCGCGGGCCAGAGGACCCCAAAGGGATCCCAGCCCCTGGCTCCTTCCTCAGAGGGTGTTAGTTTTTCTAACACTGGGTATCTCAGCATAACTGCTTACAGGGAGATCAACAGTAGACAGTATCAGCAGAGAGAAGGAGACATTGAGGGTGCAACGTTTCATCAAAGCTGAAAGGACGGAGATTTCAGTTCCTCAGTCTTCGCTTCTCAAAGGAACTGTTTGTGTTAAGGCTTGAATATAGATTAAGATTAAGTTATTTGTACGGGATTATTTAATGTTTTGCATCGGTTAAGAGTGTAGGTTAGGCATGCCATGGAAACAGTCCCCAAAGCATTTGTGCATTTACATATAAAAAGGGATCGTTCCCGTGTGTGACTGTGCAACGGAGCATTAAAGCACGGCTGTCAAAATGAACAGTTATGCAGAAGTGTGTGACTGGAGCGATCGAATGAAAAGTCTGTATCGATGGCACTTTTATTAAATCTTTGGCATCAAGTTATTGGTCTTTAAAGAGTCAGACCGAAAGCAGCACCCACTGAATCTGCTTCAAGGCATTTTCTCCTCCGCGAATCCCGTCTCCACAGAACAAAACCCCTGCTCTTTTTTTCACCCTCTTTGTGTTAGATGTTGAGGGGCTTTTGGCAAGGGCGCGTTGCTCCACTGAGAGTTGAAAGCACCGGTTCTGCAAAAAAACAAAAAGGTTACGATTCCACCAGTCCATGAAGCATGAAGGCAGATGGTGATATGTCTAATTGCTTGTGCATTAATACAAAGTGCGCTAAAAAGGGAAGGGTAATGGAAAGACCCTGCACTGTGAGCGTGAGCTGTCTCGTGTTTATACCTGTGCTCAACAACCTTCCGTTCTTGTGCCAATAAAGAGAAGATTAACAGAATATATTTCAAGAGCTCTAATTTGACCCTTATTTGCTTCTTTGAAATCGAACTGTTGTGTCGCAGTGTTTACACCCCGGATGACAAACTCAGCGAATAAAGGAGACGCCATTATTTTGATTTTGTGGTTTTAGTGTTGGTGAAATTCTCACATCGACCTACCGACCCGACGCTAATCGTGCCTTTCTAGCAAGCTACCAAACACGGTAAATCTGCCGCTGGGGTTTCCAACTGTCCGTCAGAGCCAAGGAGATCTCAGTGCTACTCTACTCTTTGACCTCAGACCATGTTCCCTTAAAGGTGTCCAGTGTTACGTTTCTGTTGCTCACCCATTGGCTGCTTGGTCGCGGCTCTGTTTACAATAGTTTTGGCATATTTACGGTCACATTTTGTAATTTAGGGAAAAATTCTGGCAACCTGCGGGTGGACAGACCTTCTTTATGTACTTGAAACGGTGGATGTATATTTAAAAGGCCTGTTAGGCAGCCAAGGGACAAAAACACTCCATCTCCCTCCCCTGCAGTGTAGTGCAATGTGGACGTGATTGACAAGAAAAGAGGGGACGCCTACTCTTACCATCCGCTCTCCTCATTGGCTGGAAAGTGAAAGTCAAATTTGGGACCCCCCCCCCATTGCAGAAATTATGCATTATCTGTTATGAAAGTTATTTTCCCACAGACCTAAATATGATCACCAAACGTTCATGCTGCTCATGAAACCTTAAAAAAAATGCAAACCACCCGCTCCCACCTGCAGATGCGGATACATCTGGCAGAGCTCCCCTAAACTCGTGGGGGGGGGGCTGGGATTTAAACAGTCGAGTTTCCTAGTTGCATTAGCTCACTCTTTTCCCCCCGCAGCATATTTCTGTCGTCCATTGAAAGGAACTCGCTGGGCCATCCCCCCCCCCCGACGCGCGCCTGTGCTGCGGAGCTCCCCCTCGCTGCGTGCATCGTGATCCAGCGGATGCGGAGACTTGCAGAGAACGCAGGGTCACCTTCTGTCACCGCAAGGGGAAACACTGAATTATCTGCAGCGTAGGCTCTTGGGTAGCGGTGCGCCTCGGCAGCAGCAGCAGCGGCAGCGGCAGCAGCGGCGGCGGCGGCGGCGGCATCTCTGGTAAGTCCGTCCGTGTTGGGTCTGCGCCGTGTTGGTGCCACATTGCTGCACCGGGAAGAGAAGCTGGGCATCTTTTTCAGCGAAGGGCGACGCGGGGATAAAGGAATCTCGCATCGCTCCCCGTCGTTTGGATAATGTCTCGTCGCCTCTCTGCTGCCATACCGACCGAGTACTACAGCTTCATCAGCAACACTATAGCAGTTTTGAATAATGCATGCGTCATTTTATATGGTGTACCGTTGTTTGCATACGCCAAAGGTGAAGAGGACCATCTTGCATCATCTTGGTTTACTATTGGAGGCTTCGCTCCTAAGCGAAACTATGCCACCGAGCCCGCTAGTTTGGTTCTGCACGGTCTACCTAACGATCTTACTTCCTTCGAAATTACTGGATGATGCAGGGTGTTGTTTTTACTATGCATCTCTCTCTCTCTCTGGCCCTACGAATTGCCGGGATGAGCCAAATTTGACCTCAGCGTCCAAGTGTGCGCTAGCAACGCAGCGCGTTTTGTCCGCTTTACATGCGCCCCCCCCCCACACACACACACACAGAGATCAGCGCAGAAATTGTCAGTATGATATCAGAGACTGTTGCCGTGTTAAGTGCACCGTAGTGGACGGGGATGGTGGCAAAGGCTGAGAGAGGATTGCCGTTTTTATGCTCCTTCCCATGCGCCAAATCGGTAAACAAGCCAGGGAATATGAAGTGCGTCGACCCAAGCCGTCGCAATCATCCCCACTTTTACCTACGCGATGCATTTGATCGGCGCAGATACAGCGGACGGGGGCCGGGAATCGCCCCCCCTGCGCTGCGTTTGAGGGTTTCTTGGCGAAATGGACGCGAATCTTAACGAGAGCACTCCGCTTCGACGTTATGTAATTGGTTGTCACAGCGCAGCGAGGAGCCATCTCTAGCGTCATTGTTGTTGTTTTTTCTCTCTGACAAACCAACAGAGGAGGAGCATCCTGTTTTCTACACGGGATTAGTTGCATGTGGGCTTTTAATCATTCATCAGATCAGCTCCCGAGCTGAAATGCGAGCAGGCACACGGCTGACTAAAGTTTTCTCACAACCACGTTTAGGCGTTTGGCAGCACAGATGTTGCCACGTTATCATGTACTATGGTGGTGGTGGTGGTGATGATGGTGATGATGATGATGATGGTGATGGTGCTGGTGATGATGATGGTGGTGGTGGTGGTGGTGGTGGTGGTGGTGATGATGGTGATGGTGCTGGTGGTGATGATGGTGGTGGTGATGGTGATGATGGTGAGGGTGCTGGTGGTGATGATGATGATGATGATGGTGGTGGTGGTGATGATGGTGATGATGATGATGGTGTTGTTGGTGATGATGGTGATGATGATGATGCTGTGTTTTAGGGGCTGGTTAATTGTACCTGGGGCGTCACTCTTGTTTAAAAGCATGCAGCTTCTTCTCCACAGTAAATGCACGTTTGCCTAAGGGGGCTATGATGCGTTTTTATTTTTAATTCATTTTATTTTATTTATTTTTCTAACAAATCGCACCCTGTTGCTCTTTGATGGTGGCCATGGTGGCCTGGCAGATGACCGACAGGTCGCCCGCGTCCGCCTGGGGCTTGTTTTGGAGCTGTCCGCGGTGCTGAATCCACTGTTTGCTGGAGCGCATGTCTCTCAGCAGCCAAGGTGCCCCCAAGAGAGGCTGACACGAGGCGGCAGGGAGGAGATGATGATACCGTCCCGGGGGGGGGGGGGTTAATCCAATTGAATTGTGGAATGGGGAGTTAAAGAGTACCTGCTATTTATTAGCACACTCCTCACTCCTCACTCTGGAGCCAAGTTAAAAGTGTCTCACCAGGAACTCCTTGATATTTTTATTTTATTTTACTGTTTTCTATCTATCTATCTATCTACCTATAATTTCACTGTTCAGAAAGTTCCTGCCTTCAATCACAACTTTGCTAGTTTTATTTTGGCACGGTTCATCCATGCATCCATCTGTAGCAGTGGTTCCCAACCTTTTTGGCTTGTGATTCCCTCTCACAAGTAGTGGCCTCCGTTGGAGTGTGTTTTTTTTGTTTTGTTTTTTTTGTTTCCCCCCTTCTCATTTCATTTGAAGGTTTTTATAGGGCGGAGGAAAAGTATTCAGTATTTTACAAGCAAAAAAAAAAAAGAAAAATAAACAATTTTGTTTAGTAGAAATGTTGTATTTTCTGTCTTATCCCTTTATCTTCAGATTTACCCCCAAATTGGGAACCACACATCCATAGTATCTAATTTAGGTCTAAGTTTGGGCCTAAATATTGGGCCTACTAAGTAAGGGTATTGATTGTTTGTTCCAAAATGTGCCTATAGAACCTAATATTGAAAACTAAGAAGCACCTGAAAGCTGGCATTGATTGTCTGAACAGGACATGTTTACCTATTCTTTCATCAAATAGTACCTGATATGGATCAAAAGAAAGATTACTTTATTTGGGCAAAGGTGTAGTATGGTTGTGTTTATGCAACATTAAACATTTATGAAGTTCTCGTCTGCTTCTTCTCTTAAATTAAAAAGGGGTTTTGTAGCAGAATATGTCTCTAGTTCTCAAACTTATTGACAGAAGTATCATTCTGGTATCAATCCCATTGGCACTGGTACCAAAAAATTTCTAGCCTTGTCCTACATGCTTGTCCGAGTCATTGAGAGACAAAGAGCCATTAATTAAGTCACAAACTATTCATCATTTCCCCTTTGAGACTGGTGTTCAATTTCTAAAGCCACGAGTATGTCCTCGCTGACTTCCTGTAGTGCGTAGAGTATATCTGCCGTACTGCTCATTTTGTGTTTCCATGCTCGACCTGTTTTGTTTTTGATTGTGTGTGAGGCAGCATCTTCCTGCTCAGGAGGTTTGTTATCAGAATTTAATTATGACTCACACTCATTCAAACACTGGCTTGCTATCGCTAACCATTAATAGAATGGTTGCGATATGAATTTATGTCTACCAAACGGAAGGTATTGATAGTGTATCGCAACCTTAACCCAGAAATTGAAAATGTAATAGTTCTAGGCAGTTTTATGTAGTCTTTAATCAGGCTCCTCTTCAATTTGGTTTCTTTTGGGCCATGTCCATAATAAGTGACATAGGATTAACAGGAGCGTGAGATTTGTGGGAAGCATTGGAGTTCAAGCTATTGTCGTTTGGTTGTTTATTCTTCTATTTAATGTGAGATATCTAAAATAGGTGCAGCACTTCTGGCAAGCGAGGGTTGCCTTGTTAAATGGAAGGCGGTGATGAATTAAGGATAACACTGATCACATTAAATGCCAATTACATCCATAATTAATTTCCCGTAACAGAATTTAACCTGGACCCACAACGATAATTTGTTTTCAGATGAGGTTTCCCTTCTCTAGGTCACACAGTTGGTTTTTAGATCTTATTACAATACATAAAGATAAAGTGAGGGCTAATAGAGGAACTGGTGCAGAATACAGATTTAAGCAAAATCAATTTTTAAATGCAAATCTACATCCAAACAGTCCAAAACAGGGTTTGGTTACATCTGATTCTTCCACATGCTTCTCTCAATATATCCCACGTGGTGTTTGCTGATGTTGGTGACCCGTGAGTTGTTGTTAGTCCTTTGTGGATGGTCCTGAGACGTCACGTGTGAGGGAGAGAGGACAATGTGTGAAATAGTGGGATTGTTTTTTTTCTTTCTTTTTAAACCCTCTTCAATGTGCTTGCTGCTGAAAGGGTTAAAAGGCGGCTGTTCCTCTGTTAAAAGAGGAGATAGTGGTGTCTGACAAGGTGTGAAAAAAGAGGCAATGTAGGAACAGAGAGTCTGAAGGGCAGCCGGAGTGTCTGATTTTCTCTCTGTGTAGAGGAGAACACACACACAGGGGAAGACTCTATCCTTGGCAGAAGATTTATGACATTGGAGATGATCAAAAACAGTGTCTTTCGCACCACGGGAAGAAGTTTGTTTTTCAGTCTGTGAATCTGTTTTCACCAGGATTTTACACTAAAAGCCAGAGAGATGGACAAAGATGCTATTAATATTCTATTAATGAAATATTTCTAGAATAATCAATTCACTAGATGTGATATTTAACACTGATAAGGAACGTCTTTTACAGTAAGTACATCTACACTGGGGGTATATCAGTAGGTCGTACTTCTCCGGTGTTCTCCTCACACATCAATTGCGTTTCTCGTTGTAGGAGAGTTTGAATGAGGTTCATGTTACCTGGTGCCTCTCATGCAGTGTCACCACAACATGTCAGTGTTTGCCCATTCTTAATCACCATCGTGTGGCCGCGGCTCAGCGCGAGGCGGAGCACTCACTCAGTATGTGTCATGATCGTTAGGGCAGTTCAGAGTGGAGCCCCGGTGTGCCAGCCGAAGGCATGAATCATGCGCTGGCGCTTGGATCAATACTGGTGTAGATGGGTCTGAATGCAGCGGTTTCAGGTCTTTGCTGTGAACACTAGAGGGTGTTTTCCTCATGCACTTATTAAGAGAGATAGTGGGAGCGACAGAAAAAATGTAGTGTCTGCTTGACTGGATGGCATGTTTCTTGTTTAAAAAGTTCATCATAATGTGTATGCATGTTGCTAGGGTGGCAACTGACCATTATTTTCTCTATCAATTAGTCGGCCTATTTTGTTTGCGATTAATAAATGGTCTTCAGAATGTCAAAAAATTGTGAAAAATGTTCATCTCAGTTTCCTAGAGCCCAGGGTGGCATCTTCATATATGTTGTTTTGTCCGACCAACAACCTAAGACCTCCAAATATTCAATTAATTATCACAATGGACTTGGAAAACAAGCACAAATTCACATTTGAAAAGCTGGAACCAGAGAGTTTTGGACACTTTTGGTTAAAAATGACCTACTCAGTTATCAGAATTGTTGCTGAATCATTTTCTGTTGAGTGACTAATCAGAAACGTCTGCGAGCTGTTGAATGATTAGCAGTCGCTTGCTGGGGGTTTTCTTCCTTAGGAGACTCTGTATCCTTTAGAACTATGAACAGTCAGTGCTGGAAAAACACCACACGCATAAACTGACGATGACTCAGCATCGTAACATGGATTTGTGCAGCTTCATTTGGATGTGGCAGTTGTCAGGCATGCCATTCAGCCGTCAGAGGCTGCCCACATCTCAAAGTTGCCTCATTCCGTGGGTGGGCTGCTTCATCGTGAAATTCGGTCCACCCTTCCATTATCACAACTGCTTATCGTGTGCATAGGGTGCAGGAGTCTATCCTACCTTACACGTGCCCTGTGAGAGACGGCTTACACAGGGAGAAAGTTTCACTCTACGTAAACGACGAAAAACACACATTTATTTAAACAGACATTACGTGGACAGGCAAGATGGCTGTAAGATGATATGAGCATGACGTTGAAGCTAGAGCTGCAACTGATGTTTATTTTCATCACTGATTAATCTGTTGATCATTTATTGGGTTAAGTTGTTTAAAAAATGCCCATCACATTTTCCCAGAGCCCAAAGTGACATCCTCAAACTACTTATTATTTCCTCCCAAAACCTAAAACCTAAAGATATTCGGTTCGCGATGACACGTAACAGAGAAAAACAGAAAATCCTCACATTTCAGAAGTTGGAACCAGTGAATATTTGGCATTTTTGCTTGGTAACTGACGGTGCTACAAATGTTTGATTTCGATTGTTTTTGCAGTAGATGAAGCTACAGTCCATGTGTTGCAAAGCGTATCAAACCACAGATTTTTACATTCAGTCTCGGTTTATTTTCCTTTTATGTTTATATTATGTTAATTCCAAATTTAAAACCAGCAAACAGCAATGGAGTTATTCATACAGGGAGAGAGCACTTTGATCCATTTTAGTGCATATAAACATGTAGCCTAAATTACATGGTGTTTTAACTTATGCAGACGGCAAATCCAGGTAAAATATTAGCTGGAGCTAAAAGAGAAAAAGGTCTGGGATTTTTCAAGAAAAACACATGGAGTTGCATTCTCACACCAATATTAAGCTTTAAACACGAATATATATGAATTCACTGATTCTCACATACTGTAAAAACTGATTTTTAGCTTGAGCAAAAGATGCTACCATGCAATAAACACCTTTCTGAGGATTATTATTTGTAATTTTGGCAAGACTGAGACAGAGCTGTTATTTAATAGTTATGGTGCTGCTGTATTGGAGTACACATTAGCTCTATCTAATATACCCCCGCCCACAACCCACAACCTCCCTAATACCAGCCATGTTGCCGTTTGAAGTTTTGTTTGGTAGTGTGGGTGAGCAGCACGTGTCGAATTTTGTGTGGGCTGCATACCATTAAAAATGTGGTATGCGTTAGTGAGAGCAGAAAGGTTGCACTTTTTTAAAAACGAATGCTGAAAATTTACATTATCTTTTTCAAAAAGAAGCTTCCCGATTGCTCATCTTGTGTCAGTTGAATACTGTGTGTTGTCCGCTGTCACGTATTTTTCAAAAATACAAAAAAAAACAAGATATCGCAGAATTCCCACCAACACAATTGTCCTCTCACTCCATTTAGAACATACAGTACATAATCATCGTTCACTGTATTCCAACAACACTTGTAATGAAGTTCGTAACTTGATTCTAGTTTATTTTAACATCGACTAGTTTATAATTCTGCCACCATTAATTCTGCACGACAGCTGGTGTATTAGTGTACTGCCATAAGGAAACAGAGGAGGATGATATTATTAAATATTCCACTTCCCACAGTGTCAGAGTTTATTAATATCCCCCTTGATTATGATAGTTCAAAATGAAATTCAACTAATCCCTTAATATCTTTGCCGCTGTAAAGATAATTGGTGTTTTGACACTTCGTTTCAAACATGTTGGGCTGATTTCCTTTTAAGTGGCTATTTAGCAGGACTTAACTGTTATTTGATGCCGAAAGGACTGACCCCCACCTCTCGTGTTTTTCCTTTCCACAGGTGATCTCCTGCAGGGGACCAACAGTTCTCTCTAAGGTTTATGGAAACCTGACCTCCCACTGGTGGAGAAGGTGAGCCGTCCCTTTTTGTGCTGTCTGTCCTTCAAAATCTTCCCGTTTCCTCGATCTTCATTCAGTCTGAGGTTGAAGAGGTATTCCAGAAGGACAATACCAGGCTTTAGCACAGACCCAAACAAATTTTGAGGCCCTTAAAAACGTATAATGCTAAACATACCACTTGAGGTAATTAATAGCTCTTTGTCAATGCTGTTAATATTTCACGAGGGTGTTCCAGTCTGTTGCTGGTCTAACCATAGGACGGGTCAAGTTTGTTGCCGATGTGAAACCTTTATTTCGGATTGTTCTTTATGTGGTCTACTTTGTGCATTAGCACGAGCAACATTACATATAGGATTACATTGCAACTGTATGGATGCATTTCAGCTTTCTAGCTTCTCCGATTGATCGTCTCCACCGATCTGTAGTCTCTAGGGTAGCAATAACATTTTGACTCTCTTAATATTATCATATTTTTTGTTTTTAGGTTAGATTATCTAGGAATTTACTTTTATTATCTCACTAAGATTAGCTCCCACTTGCTCACAGGGAAGAATGATATCTCAGGGGTAGCTATTGATTTCCTTGCTTGATCTCTTTGTTTTGCATGCGTTACGACAGACGCTCGCCGCTGCAGGGAGGTTTGATGAGCACAGACTGTTGTTTGTATATATAAGAAAGCTCATCAGAACATGATGGCCCAGTTCAGTGAGGCTTCTCCGGGGATCCTGTGCAGTTTGGACTGGGAGAGGAAGCTGGGTCAAAAGAATACAGCCTATTTATATGGAGTGTTTATTGGTAAACAAAGTATGCTTTAAGGTTTAGCAGGAACATAAGATTACAGAAGGAAACACAGCTACGAAGAAAATGATATCACCATCAGCAATACTGTAACTGTTAGTCTTGTCCAGACATTTATTTCGTGCTCCAGTTTCTGGCTTCTATACCACATCACCTTTCTATTGCCATCATGTAACATCTTTGATTTGTAGAAAAACCTCTTTTCCTTTAAGACTTTATATAACCACTATCCACAAATGGATGATCAGATCAGGGCCTTTTTTAGTTTTCAAATATTTAATTCGGGGACGAAATGGACTCATCTCATTCTACATTACCATAATATCAGCATGGCTTTTAGTTAATAATCAGAGAAACATTTCATATATTGGTTTTTCAGAGTGATCTACGCATTTGTAACAACAGACAGAGCTGTTTTAGCTGTTGATGTTATGGTGCAAGTCAAAGTCTCAGTACAAAGTCACTATTCCTTCTCTATCCAGTCATAAATCATCATGACACATCTTTGAGTTTGCTGAATGCTCTCCATGCCCACGATTTCTCATCATAATACACTATTCCTATGTTTAATACGTGGGCAAAAGAACATCTGTATTACTCTGCAGTGTTTACAAAAACGGGAAAAAACATATCAAGAAATAATTTGTGTCTTGGTGAAAAAAGATGAAAATATGCAGAAATAAACAGCATAAAACTGCTCATTTGATTTAGTTCATTTTCTGTCTGAACTCTGCTGCATGGCCTATCAAAGTTTGGAAGTAGGATAGTGATAATCTAATTTCTTAAAGTCAGATTTAGACCTCCAGCTGAGGAGGTCGCCTAAGCTCACTTGCTTGATTATGCTCTCAGGATGGTTAGCCAATACTTAAATAGAAACATTGACACCATACTTATTTATCTTCCCTCCCTTTTTATTTAACAACCACCAGCACTAGTTTGGCCCGTGCTTTGGCATACCCATCCATCACTCAAGAAAAATTGGCAATGTCAGTTGTCAAGACTGCTCCAAATAAATACAGGCACGAGCCAATTCAAAGTATGATATGGATGCAAATAAAAGTTACGCAGATTTGTTTTACGAGCAATTGCTTGCTGCGGTTTTACTGAGTCAAATCTGACCAGGGTTGTGATTTAAAGTCAAATCGCTTGTTTGCTGCAAGTTGACTCTCACTGCAAACAGGTCACGGTCCAGTTGCCAGTCCAGTCCCTTGTTTTTTGCCACTCGGGTCTAATTTGAGTCTCAGGTCGTTGGTCTTCAGCTCTGTCACTTGGCACACGGTGGAATCGGTCACTCAGTCTTCCTAAATGGCCTCTGGGTATTAGAGGTGGGTATAAATAGGGATGTAAGGTGATTATGGTCTGGACATTCAGTTGATTTATCTCTGAGCAAACTGGTGTTGTTGCTTTTATTCTCCCGTCAGTTTCCTGATATAATGATCATGCAGTCAGATGTTCAGATCTTCAATCACACGATGTACAGCATGACACCATTTTACTCTTGTTATATATCGGCTTATTAGCGGCATTGTGAGGGATACAGCTCCCATGTTGGTGGTAAGTATTTAATAACACGAGACTTCCCATTCATAGAAATCTTTAGCCACGCTTGCGTTGTGGCTTTACTGATGGGAATGTGGGTTTGTCATTTTGTACAGACATTCATGGTCCCCTGAGGATGAATCGTGAAGGTGATCCCCTGACTTTTCCACTGGCGCAACCATGAGATTGACAACTACTGGGTGGATTGCCATGAAATTTGGCTGAGGTGGTCCTCTGACATTTCCTCTTCTGCCATCATCCGGTCAAAATATCAATTTACCTAATACTTAATGTGGCCAAACACCTGCGAAACTAATAACATTCCTATCAGTGTCAGCTTTGTGTTTAGTGCTAATTGGCAAATGTTAGCATGCTAACATGCTAAACCAAGATGGCAAACACAGTAATGCTTACCATAGGCACGTTGTCATCGTGAGGATGTTAGCATGATGACATTAGCTTTTTAGCTCAAAGCACCGGTGGCCCTAAAAACAGCCTTACATTGCTCTTTTTTTTCATCTTTTTTTCCATCATCAAAATACAAATTGAATGCAGCTGATTGTTAGAGACTTTCATTTTGCTGTGTAAGCAGCCCCTCCTCTCTTCCTCTCAGGAAATGTACAAACAAAAGATTCTTATTTTTCATCAGGAACATCAAGTTTCCAAATGGTTTTCAAAGTCAGCATGAAAGCATTACGTTTACTCTAGAAAATGAACAAGAGGATTTTACTAACAAGCCTTGGGGCTGTTTTCGTAAGAGGAAATTGAATTTAAGTTCTGCTTTTTGATGGGCAGTAAAATTAAAACACCTGTTATGTATTTTTCTTAAGTACACTAAGACATGCAAAACGAGAGAGAGATAGGTTAGCTTTAACCACAATAGAATGGTCTTTTACAACAATAGTGTGGTGAAATTAGAAAGACCATGCCGACGATCATTCAGTCATGTGAGATGGGTTATTCTCCATGTAGTTGATAAAAGTGCCGTATTTTATCGAAAAGAAATTGTCTTAGTCCTTAATGAGTAAGTTATCTTTTCCAGTTCGCTTTTGTGAGCCACAATACAATTGGCAATGGCAATACATTGCAATACATTTTTTGGCAATGGCCAGTAGGTTTTCTCTAAGCTTGATGGAATGACTATGTGTTAGATTATATTTTGAGAGGCTGTCCAAAAGGCATATCATGGGGTCCATAGGGAAAGTAACTCCATGAATTTTGGATAAAGCATCACAGATCCCCGGCCAAAAACCTTGTAGTTTACTACACTGCGGAGTGGAATGAAGGAAAGTTCCCTCTGCTAGACCACAGATGAGAGATTGGGGTTAAACCCATGTAGCTTGGAAGAGGTAAGATAAAACTGAACTGAAATAACCTATATCATGAAAATAGTGTACACGTAACACCATTACTAAGCCAGTCCCTCCACAGGTCGGGCTCCATCTCTATACCTAAATCCCTCTCCCATCTAATTCTAGAATCGTTAGGAGTTGACAGAAAAGGTAACAGGGCTTCATTAACTTTAGAAATGGCTCTTACAATTGGTTGACCATCCTCAGAAAGAAGTTCAATGGGTGACTTCTTGACCTCAAAGGTTAACCCGCATAAAATTTCTTAACGGTAAGTATTTAAAAAATCTTTCTCTGGTAGTTGATATTTATGCTTTAGTAGCTGGAAGGACATAAAAATTCCATCCATATAACAATGATCCCAGTAAGCGTTACCCTTTTTAGGCCAAGACGCAGTCTCTATTATCCCTTGTTAGGTAAAATAATTTGTAGCAGAGTCGCCCTCTCTGTATCTCCACCTCCCACTCTCCCCACTTCTTGAACACACACACACACACACACACACACACACACACACACACACACACACACACACACACACACACACACACACACACACACGTACAGGCGATGCATTAGAGGGCAGCCCATCAGTATTCAGTGCAGTGCAGCATCAGGCAGCTACATGGTAAGAAAGCAGAAAGCTGACGTGTTTGAAGAGCAACTTTCCCAGATTGAGTATTACCTTGCTCAGTTACTCCCTCCCTTCCTCTGCTCATCTTTCTGCCTGGACATCAGGAAAAACTGGACTGGAACCGGGGCCTCCATCCTTCTCTGCTCCATCTCACAGCCACTGCTGCATTTCTGCAGTTCATTCCTTCATCACCACTCCATCACAATATGTCTGCCTCCCCCTCCTCTGCTCTGCCTCGCCTGTCCATCTCTCGCTCTGCCCCCCCACACACACACACACACACACACACACACACACACACACACACACACAAACACAAATGCACATACTGTCACCAGGAGGCTTGTGGCAAGAGGCTTGATAGTTACATAACCACTGCAGCAGCACTCAGGACACTGTGTTAAATCACAACTCTGTCGAAAGTGTGTGTGTTCATGTGTGTGTGTGTGTGTGTATTTTGGTATATAGCTTCACAAAGTCTCTGGCATTGATGGTACAGTCAGGTGGCTGCATGTAAATAAGTTGAACGGAGCAGTATCAGCTTTCCCACTGTAAATTCAAACTCCAAGAAACACAGAAATCCCCTGTATAATTTTACAGTAAAAAAAATTTCTATAAGTTAAAACAAGTATAAACAAGAGAGTCTGCAGCCATGCTAGCAGCTCTGCGATGCTAAATGCTACATGCTGATGTCAGCATGAAAATATGCTCACAATGACAATGCTAACATGCTGATGTTTAGCAAGTAAAATGTTTACCAAGTTTAGATCTTAGTTAGTATGTTGGCATGCTTAACATTCCTAATTTACTTATTAGCACGTTTTTTATTTTTGCAGGTCTTTGCTAATAAATCAAAGTATTGGACAAACTCATATTTTGACTCGATGACTGTGGTAGATGAAAAGTAAAGGGATCAACAAAGTGATTACAATTCTCTCTATAAACTGAAAATGCTTCAAGTTAGTTCTACACAGTGCCTCCTTTGTAGTAATATTGTACACAAGGTTTGAGAGACAGTGAGTCACGTAATCATATCAACCACTCTCTATAGCTCATTGCTCGATCTGGCTGAGGGACTTTTTCAATTAGAGGTAGATGTTTTTCAGCCTCTTGCTGCTATTTTAAGCAGGTATGACTCCTATTAAATGCTATACTCATAGATAGAAGCAACATAAGCAAGACGGCGAGCAGAGGAGGGAAAGAGAGAACAGGACAGAAAGAGTTTAACATGAACTGCCAAGTTCAATCAGTCTGAGGCCCAGGTCTATCACAGGGTTGATAGTTAAGACTCACCTTAATTTAGGTTTTATATTTTAGTTTTGTGGTTCATGTAATGTTTTGATCTTGTGATAGTGTGCTTTAGAATCAATCTTGATTAGTTTCTTCTTTTTTTTCTTTCATTGAATTTAGTTTCAATTCTTTTTTTTTTTTTTCCGGCATAAACCCAATTTACAGCGCCATTCCATTCCTTTACATCCCCTCTCTGGTGACACTGGATAGTGCTTGTATCAAACCAGACATTGGAAATTGAACCAGTACATACTATTTTAAGGGCTGTCATATGTGAGGCAGCATGGTGTGTCAGCATTCAGACTGTATCTAGCTCCCTACCAGCTCCATATGACCTGTGGCTGATCATGACCTCTGACCTCCCTGTGGGGATGGGGAAAGAGAAAGAGAACATTTTCCTACAGACATCAGTGGAGTATAATAATAATTCATGTTGCTGGTGTCTTTTCTGTTATTTATATCCCAGTGATAATGAATTATTTTGTGGTATGTTTTTGTGGGAGCTGAATGCTAACAAAACTGGCTGACTCAGACAGTCAAAAAAAAGAGATATTGATTTTAAAAATGCCCCCCCCCAACCAATGGAGGCATTCGTGATCAGATAGCTGAGTCATCCTGCATTTGTGTGTTTCATCACACACACAACTAGCCGTAACACTATCTGGCAGTTGCAATCCAATAGACTCATTACAAATCTCGATGAAATGTGTGTTGGATCAGTAGCTGTTTTGTTGTTAAGACCTATTTACAGAATATCTAATGAGTTTGATGTGGGAGACAGATCGAAAGTGACGTCTTAGTGCTACAAGTCATAAGGGTCAGATCTGGTTGATCTCAGAGGGATTTTGTAGTTAATGGTGAAGCTAGTCTCACCCTGTCAGTTTGTCCCTCACTGACATGACATGTTGTGCGCTCAGATTCGCAGACTCTGTTTTAACACTGTAATGTTTTAGCCACATTAGCAGCATGGCACTAGGGATCGCAATGTTGGTAGGCCCACTACTTCGGTCCATATTGAAATATCTCGCTAACTATACGATGGATTGCCATGAAAGTTTTTTACAGACATTCGTGATCCCCAGAGGATGAATCCTAATGTCTTGGTGATCCGCTGACTTTTCCTCTAGTGCCACCAGCTGGTCAAAGTTTTTAACTTATCCAGTGAAGTATCTGTACATCTACAAGATGGACTGGCACAAAACTTCTACAGACATTCATGGTTCCCAGACAAATGAACCCTAATGACTTTCATGTTCATCATTAACCTTCATGTGGTTGATATTTGATGAAATGTCTCAGCAACTATTTGATGGATTGCCATGATACGCAGTTTAGACATTAATGCCCCCGTGAGGTTGAATTGTAAAAACTCTGATGATCCTCTGACTTTTTAGTCAGCAGGTCAACATTATTATTTTCCAAATGCTTTGGTGCGTAACCAAATACCTGCAAAATGACATCTCCATCAGCCTGAGCGGTACTTTGTATTTCACTTTGTCAAATTTCGCAGACATGTGTCTTGCATTACATTGTGCAGACTGTTTCAGATCACATAACACAACAAAAAGCAAATGTAAGTGTGCTATCATGCTAATCTACGATGGTGAACATGGTCAACTTTACGCCTGCTAAACATCAGCATGTTAGCATTGTCATCGTGAGCGTGTTAGCATGCTGGCATCAGCATCGAAGCACCACTGTGTGTAAGTACAGCCTCACAGAGCTGCTAGCTTGGTTGCAGTGTGGCTTTTAATCATGTTTAGATGAAAACAAGCATTTCCTGATGATGGAAAAACCACTTGTGTACCACATTTATCTTCCAGATTATATTTATTGTCTACTTCTTTGCCAGAATATGTTCCTAAACAAATTATTTCTGTCTACATATATAGTTTTACAGTTACACTTTCAGGGGCTTTCCTCTGTCGGCTAGGCTAGCAGTGAGCTGATGAAGGAGAGAGAGAAGATGGGGGGCTGTTTTTTTTTCTAAATTCTGTCGCAGATTCCTCATCTGGATCAACACGTCAGTTCAGATTTGACTCTCCTATTCCATGCCCCAGCGAACAGCGAAGAGGCCTCACGGCATTACACGTTCAGCTGATAAATCCAACACAAGACCATCATCACCCTCCACCCTTACTGGTTTCCTTTCATTTCCCCTCTATTGCACTTTCTCTTTGAACTCACTCTGATTACTGCATCTTTTTTCACTGAGCCTTCAGAGCTCTATCTCCTGCTCTCCACCTGTTCCCTTCCTGTGTGTGTTGGTGCATGCGCGTACTCGAGGACACCCCACGAGTGAGCTATGGGATGGACAGCTGACACTGCGTCACTGAACCAGCCTTCTTGCTCTTGTCTACGGCACTGGTCACATGGCCAGCTTAATGACGGCCTCGGCCATTACGGCTCGGTGAAGTCTGCACAAGGCAGCTCTGTCTCCTGGCAACATCCAACCAGCCTGCTTATACCGTGCTGTACCGTGAGATGAATCATATCTCTGTCCTGATGTGTTCAGCTGCTGTCCTGGCCCTAAGGCTCTCGCTATTCCACTCAGGAACAGTCCAGCTGTGTGACCAGCTCCACTCTGCGTCCTGAGCTTGCCGCATCTTTTCCCGGCCTTCTTCCCCCTCACCTCTCTCCTGTCCCCTTGTCTCCATCTCAGTCTTCATCTCCCTTCCCCTCCTATTCTCCTCCCTGCTGCTGTTGTCTCACTCCGTTTTTCTCGGTCACTCTCTCCTTGATGTACCTCCATGAAGGACCTCCCTGTGTCTCTCTCCTTGTGTGTCCCCTTTTTCACAATCAGTAAAAGAGGAGGGCACGCTGTGCTTATCAAACAGAATCAAAAGACAACCAGAAGGCATCGTTAACCAACTGAATCAAAACGTCAGCACAGGGCTGAGTTTCCTCTGGTAATGTATGAGAAGCCATATTAGATTTAAGTGCAGCTATTTGTGGTTGACCATACACTACTAGAGAGAGTTTGGTCAGCAACTTCGTCTTTAAACTGCTGTTGTCTAATCGGTCAGGAGACTGTGAGCTTGATAATGTGCTGGAGTAAAGTTAGTTCATCTCTCTTAAATCTTCTTATTGTAACAAGCTTACATGTTTGTTGTGGTTCCCATTCAGTGCTTTGAAAGACTTGTCAGCACTGGACCTTCTGACTTTGGTAGGAACATTTGTCTCGCCTGGATCAGCGGTTCTCTTTAACTCTGCTAAAACCATTCATGTTCGTCAGGAAACCTGCAGTATTTAGTTGCGTCACGTTGCTGCGAGCTCGGTCACAGGAGTGAAGTGCTTTATGAGCAAGCTGTGCATTTGTAATGTTTACCAAAAAAAGATAAGAAGACACACCCTAATGCACCTATGTGGCGTCCCACCGTCATGCTGTCCTGTCAGTACATAACGTCATAATTACAGTTTCATGTCAACATCGTGTTCCTCTTCCCACCTTTTGTCTCTGTGTCTCACTCACCCTATCCGCTCCTTTGCTCTTCTTCCCTCCCCCTCTAAAGCTATTCAAGTGGCACACTGCAGGATTATCCCTCAGCCTCTGAGACATGCTGGTGTGGTCAGACTTATCGTCCTCTCTGGGTTCACTTTGGCCACAGAGGTCAAAGCTGCAAAAATAATATTTGTAACACATCCTTTACCGCTTAAAGTACCAGCCATATAAGCAGATATTTGAACCACAAAATCATACATCCGCGAGGAGTCTGTCATTTTACGGAGTTGTGTATGATTACAAATTTTGGGATTGTTTTTTCCTTTTTATTTTGCAATGATGGCGCCAACCATGGTAAGTGAATGTGCTCAAGATTTTTTTAGTTATTTACAAATGTGCAAAAGTTTGAAATATAGTTTTTTTTTTTGGTCAGCTTTGGAGAGAAAGAAAAGACTTTAAATTACACAAGGAATTGATTTTAAAGCAGCAAGTGTTTTGGTCAGTGAGACGGTTGTTTGTGGTTTCAAATTGAAAGATACAGTCAAATGGATAAACGTTTCTTGTACAGACCACCTATTATTTTTATAATTTACCTCTGTGTGCAATTTTTTGTGTGTGTTTCTTTGCATTACATACAGGCCAATTTCATTATTCTATCCTATTTATATCACATTTGTGTTGATAAACACTGAGTCATGTTAGAAACAGTACTCTGTCTTCACTATGACTTCCTCACCAGTTAATACACGGGGGAATGCGAAGTGTGTTCCCAGTCACTGAGGTGGATTGACCTCAATAACTGCAGTATAAGCCCCAGAATGCTTAACACTACCACCCACCCACCGTTATCGATCTTAAGGGACACACTAGACTCTCCCACCGTGGACCCAAACTGGGACTTCTCTGTGATGCATTCTCTCTCTGCTGCATCACCTATTCAACCAAGGCTGATGACATTTATCTCCACACTGTCCTTAAAAATAACAAACCAATCTGGATGTCACTACCATTTCTTTTGTTTTGTACATTTTGAATAATCTTTTTAGAAATTGAAAGCTTCTTCAGTTCTCACCCTTCGCCTTTACACCCACGTAAACGTGTACATATAATTATCCTCGCTGCAGAAATTTTTGGCTACAGTCTATCTCGACATTATACATTTGCTGAAATATGTGGATGGCTATCTGGGAATTATCTGGTTATTCCAAATGCTTTCTAAAGGTCATCGTGTGTTATGTTGGTTTAAGTGTACGAGTTTCGGTTAAACTGGCTGCTGGACACATCGGTTTTGTTGTGAGTTGGGATTCTGGCATGGTGCCGCAGCTTACCGGGCCTTGATGTCACTAGGTGTTCTAGTCACGGATGCCGAAGCTTAATGGACGACTAGGATAATGGGTCAGAGGCTTGACCAATGGTATTTGTTTGTTGCTGAGATTAAGAAATGCTACTTTAGAGCTGCTTAACTTTCTAACTGCATGAAGTTTTCTCGCATCATATAGTCGAGTATTTATGTCATAAAGCTTTCAGTGTGTTTTGTTTTTTTCTTCAAAAATGTCTTCAGTCAAATAGGTGTATCCATAATGCAGGTGCCTCGCAGTTCTGTTGTGTCTATGATCTGTATTTATTGAGGAGAGGGCGTCAGACTAATCTCCCCAGGCGGGAGCATTGTTGTCATCAACAATAGCAGCGAAGTTGCAGTTTTTCTCATGTTTGAATTCATACTGAATATGTAAAGAAAGAGCAGAACAAGTATAAGCTAGTTTGCTGACCTTACCTTCACACATCATTGCACGTGTCTTACTATAAGCATGTAATTGGTCTCTATTTGGTTATACATGAACATGTAGCGTAGACTACAAAACAAATGCTCATTATGCCTCAGTGGTTAGTTTGCCACAAGGGTGATTTTTAAAGGAATAGTTTGACCAATTAACCAAGCATAAAGATTGGAAAACCACGTCTTGTCCTTTTTACACTTTTGTTTTTGTACCAATTAATAAAATGGGATAAAACATGTTAATTAGAGAGCTTGAGAGGAGCTGGTAGGCAGATTCTACTACCGTTGGAAACAGCCCGACTACCTGTTTTCAATCTCTATGGTAAGCTAAACTGGCGTTAGCTGTAGCTTCGTATTTACCCTATAGACATGAGAGTGGTATCACTCCACTCATCTAACTCTCAGCAAGAAAGAGTATTTCCCAAAATGTCAAACTATTCCTTTATGAAACTCGTAATTTAAACAGGTAGTGTATGTCCTCAGGAATGAAAGAAAGATGTTTTGGAAGTTACGGGGGGTTGAGTCCTTTTCCGTAGCACAGGACAGTGATGTAATTGGAGTCTCTTTATTGTCAGGAATTGTATTCAGAGGCACCAGGTATGGATTACATACCCGGCTCTTTAATTTGTACAGCAGGTTGTTGGAGTGGTTGACGTGTCTCCTCAGTGTTGGATTTAAAGAAAGGGATCATGTCGCTATTTTCAAGAATTACTTAATTAGTTAGGGATTACTGAAGGTGTGCTGCCCAACTGATGTGGAGTCACACATTCTTTGGAAGGTCCTACAGGGTGTACAAATGCAGGACCTATCGTGCACCTGCATAATGTCACATTCACTTTGTTTTGTTTGCGCTGTACACGACTGATAATGATTTACAGTATAGGTCTGAATTAGGACATAATCGCTCAATCATTGGATTAGTAAAAACCTCACTATTCCTCCGTGTCCTGTGAAATGTTTTTCCTGTGAAGAGTTACAGTATATTCAGTTGTCAGTTGTATCAAACACTGTAGCTCAGATAGAGGGCACAAAAAACATTGCAGCTTTTTTTCCTCAGAGTCTTGGAGCCCTCTTTTCATAAAAAAAGATGAATTACTAGAAAAATACTGATGAAATCATGAAATCATATAAATCATGAAGCAGTTCTTTGGCATTTTGTGTCGCACCAGCACAGAGCGCACTCGTGAAAATAGCCACCGTCTGAAAGCCATGACTGTTCAGAGCCCCTGGTGGTGGCCGGTGACCACGGCCTATGATAAAACACAGCTCGGCTCAATCCGTCAGTGCTGTGTAGAAAACGCTGACCCAGCTGGACCAGATTGCCTGTTCTGCAGCTGAAACCAGAACCAATCACACATGGTACATTTTGTTGTCTGTTCCCCAGGCGGGTATGAAATCACAGAGCACAGAGCTGCGTCTAAAACTACTTTCCCTTCAAAAGCCGACCTTGTAGTTTCAGGACTCTTATTTTTCTCACAAAGGCAATTATGTTGTTATGTTGTGTATAAGAAAACCGTGGCCCGGCTAGTTCAAACTGAGCGTGACGCAGAAAGTCATTGTTCATGACTCATTTCAGGGATGAAGGTTGTGGCAGGAATTAATCTGCACTTGACTGCAGAGGGAGGTGGAAGGATGCAGCATGGAGGACATGAAATATTTGAACAAAATATTCACTGTCATGCTGCAGACTGGAGAGTGACGACTCAGTTTATAATCTAAAATGGCCACGTATCGTCCTTCATCTGCACTGACCTATCTAGCACACTTAACTAACACTTAATCTGGACTTTGCATACTAAGAATCAATCATTGACTCTGTGCTTTTAATAGTACTTTTTTCTTGATTCTTTATCATTTTAATTAAAAGCTATAATTTTGCAGTGCTGGACCGTGTGCAGAATTAGATAATGACCACAATCAACTGCATTTAATTACAAAAACCAAGAAACCATGTCAGAGTAGGAACATTATCAACAAAGCCTCATTATTATTAGGCACATGCGGTATATTGCATTGTTATATGGTTGTTGCAGTGCAATGGAGAGCTCTCCGTCAAGGGAGAAGCATTAGTCAAGTGAGGAAAATGGATTAGGCTTCAAACAGAGTTCGATACCAATATAGCGTCTGGCAGTCTCTTCTCTTTTAACCTTGGTGGTAACATATCGACCAGACGTCAAACAAATAAATATAAATCACCTTAAATGCTGGAGGAAATCCAGCAGGAACTGTGTCCTGTAGCTTTACAGAGTAATAGGCGATTAAACCACATCATTAATGGACATCTGTAGGCGCATGTTGGTCTTGTTTTATCATGTGTGGCTCCATTCTGTTTTGGTGTCGCAGTTACATGATACTATGTTTACACACAAGGTGCGTTTTTGGGCTGCTGTACTTTGGGACGGTGCGTGTCTACCACGTGCATTGTGTGTGTCTGTGTGTGTGTGTGTGTGTGTGTGTGTGTGTGTGTGTGTGCGTGTGTGTGTGTGTGTGTGTGTGTGTGTGTGTGTGTGTGTGTGGTTCAGCTTTCTTTCAGATGCAATGTGTCAAAAGGATTCAGGGTCAGAGCTGTGGGATGCGCCACACTCTCTGGTGTCTTTTCTAGGACACGCCAATATAAGATGCCCCTTCTCATTCCTCGGGGCAAGGCGCTGTATGCATGGCGAAGGATCCTATTTTTATCGAACTATTATAAACGTCTCAAATAGAAAACCCTCACACTGAAAGGTTTCCTCTGGTTGCCAGGGAAAATAGCCACATTGCTAGCGTTACACATAGTTCCTGTATCTGTGTAATGTTACTGTCTCACACTGATGTTCTCTTTGTCTCCCAGTGCATGAGGAACCCAGCTCTGCAGCAGAGGACAGCTTTAGTCATTACAGTGCTTTGCCACATCCAGGAAAATGTCTGGCTCCTACGATGAAAGTGCAGGTGTTGACGACACCATGGACAGCTTCTGGGAGGTAAAGAGACACCGTCACATCTGCTCTGATGGCTTTCCAGCCTGCAACACAAGCCCTCACCTTCTCCTTGACTTGCATTGATTGGGGCCCAGAAATCCAGCAGATTCCCCCCTGGAACCGTGAAAATGAGATTACTGTCATTAGGTTTTTAGAAGGAAATTTGTCTCAGAAGTCGTAATGATGTTGTTTGATACCCATCGAGGGTCACTTCACCTGACACTGCTATCCACATCTGAGGCATTACAGACTGCGGAAAAAAACAATTTAAGCGTGGCTTTACACTTTAAAAAGAGCGTTTGTCGCCTGTTGCTGTCTTGCCAAGAGTTAGACGCGAAGACAGATACCACTCTAATATCTGTCCATTAAATATGAAGGCAGCAAAATCTGCCTTGTTTTCACACTTGGATCCTTGTAATGATTCAACACATGAGATGTAATGTGTTAATTAAAAGGTTTAAAGGTGCTCGTTAGCAGATTTTGAGCTAAGCTAGCTGATTCAAGTCTTTATGCAATGCTAAGCTCACCAGCTCCTGTACAAAGAAGCGTATTTTCCAGAGTGTCTAACTTTTGCTTTAAATTAAATGCTATTCAAACATGGCCTGATTAGGAATTCCTCCACCTCATTAGGCAGAAGTGCAGCTAACAAACCATTATGTGAATGGAAAGTTGTAGTGTCTTTATTTTTGGTCAAAGTGCTAAAAAAAAATCTGCAAATTTAGTAAAAGTGCACAAGCTGTAACTTCTCTTTGGTTCTATCCAGACTATAATACATAGTATCCACTTGTCAGCAGTGTCTGTAAAGCTCACTGGTGTGACTCATTCAGCTTTAAAAAAGAAAGAAAGTTTGTTTGGAACAAAAAAGAAAGGAAACTGAAGAGTAATGACAGTAATTAACACACTCTTGCATTATTCTTGCATTATTCTCATGTTCTTATCTTGTTTTTCCCCATTCTCTTTGTAAGAGTGGCTAATGAAGCCCATTCCTATCAGGAAAAAGTACATGTAAAGTTTAGATAAAAAAAATAGAAATGCTCATAGTAAGTCAAAAATATAAGCTATAAATTCAAATAAATTACTCTTTTGTGGCCCAAGTTACTTGGACTTGGGCTTATTTACATTTTAAGCATGTCTTACTTTTTGTTTCTTTTTCTCCTGGAAGTAATGAGCTTAATTAATCATTCCCACTAAGAAAAACTTAAGGCGGGCTACGACAAAAATGAATTTAATTATTTTTCAAAAGTATACATCCATGTTCTCACAATGCAAGAATTATTTTTCTGGTGTGAATGGGCTTCCAACATTCACCTGAATTATTTGGACCAAACTAAATGATGAATGGGTTGAATCATCATTATTTCTTTGTTCCCAGTTTGACAACAAAAATGTTCCCTGTCTCCGTCTGTTATTTAAGAGAATGCTCCATTTCTTGCATGAATTGTAAATCATATTTGTTGTAGATTGTGTCAGGATACATTACGACAATTGTGAACATCAGATAAATTATATCCATCTTCACTTGTGCTGAAATGCTGTGTGCGTGCGTGTGCGTGCGTGCGTGCGTGTGTGTGCGTGTGTGTGCGCATTTCAAACCCACCAAATTAGCGTTAATGAATTCCCGCAGTACAGAGCCTTCTTTGTTTTCTGGCTCTTAGCCACAGAGAAACAGACAAAGAGCCTCAGTCAGCAGCCACTCTGAGGTGGCCTTTCACCACATGCACCTGCCTATATCCTCTGTATACTAGCAACAGAGCTCGGGTCGACCTATAGCTTAGAAGTGCCAGAAAAATGCTTTATTCTCAAGGTTTTGTCATCAGAAACATTGATATTTGATACAACTGATCTGAGAAACACTATCAAACTTAATATAACCATGATATAATCACCCCTCTGTTGATATACGGTGCAAATACAACAGCTCAGGTGTGTTTTCATATTTAGAACCAGTCCACCTGCGTTGTTGTTGTTGGTGTGACTCGGCAGTCTGTCACACAGGCCAAAACTCATACCGTCACACACCTGTCTCACTGCTTCCCTGCGGCTCTCTGGTCTCAAACAGTAACCACACATGCGTGCTCATGTCAGGACCAATCAGAGTGCGGCTCTGCAGCCAGCGTACACATCAGACATGCTTGTGTCTGTATGATGGTGTATAAGACTGCACGTATTTACAGTGTATACATGCCAAGTCTGTGGTTTCTATGTATTTCTCTCTCTGCCTCGTTGTCTATCCCTGAGAATCTGTCTGCCTGCATTACACCACTCAAGAGGATTAAAGCGGTCACAGTTTTGTACACACACACACACACACGCGCCCGCACACACACACACAACTCACTCACATCCATGCACAAACACGAGCCCATGTCATTGCATAACTACACATGCACAGGCACGAGCAACCCTCCCCCCACCCCAGCGCACTACCCTCCCTTCATCATGCACCATGAGCTCACGCCCCCTGCAGGCACTGAAGAGGCGGAGCCACACATCCTGGCATTGCTTTTTTTTTTTTAAGGAGGTCTCACTTAAGGTGGCGAGATCTAAAAGAAAATTCAGCAATTTTGACAGGAATTAACTCTGAATGCTGGTATGTTTGACTCAGTAGGATTAACAGAAAAGGTACGCAGCTTTGTTACCTTTATTCATTTTTACTCAACTTCTTTCATTAGAGCAAGACCTAACTGCAACTGCAGTACAATTAGCATTAAAATATAAAATGATTAGTGAGTAATAAACCCTCATTTGGTCATATACCTAATGTAAATAATAAATCTGTAGATACCTAAAATCCAAATTAAAAAATTATTCAAAATTAGCTCATAATATATTTTTTATTTTTGGATTTGCTATAGCAACTACATTTAATACTCTACCAACTTATTATAGACTCATACTGAAATCACATTCAAACTCCTCATATTTTGTCAGTAAATAGTATACGGTGTATCATGATACATTTCCCTCACTGATATAAAAATATGCTTTTTGTTAGTCTATATTTGTAGCAGATATGCACAGACTGATTTTTTGCGAGTCGCTCCCTTTAACCCATTTGTCCGTCTCTGTTCTCAGGTGGGGAACTACAAACGTGCTGTCAAGAGATTTGATGACGGCCACCGGCTCTGCAATGACCTGATGGGCTGCCTGCAGGAACGTGCCAAGATAGAAAAAGCCTACGGTGATCAGCTAACTGCCTGGTCCAAGAGATGGAGACAGCTTATTGAGAAAGGTCAGCTTTTGGGGAAGGGTCAATAAAATAAATAGCTCAACAAATGAATGTACTTTACACTGGCTTTCAGTTTGCCAAAGCTCAGTTTGCACAGTTTGATGTTTGCTTTCTGGTACTATTTGACTGAGGAATATTGCACAAAGTTTTTTATTTTGAAGGAGTCGTTGATTTTTCGGTTCTCAGGCCCACAGTACGGCTCCGTGGAGAGAGCCTGGTTGGCTGTGATGACCGAGGCAGAGAAGGTGAGTGAGATGCACCAAGAGGTGAAGAACAACCTGCTGAACGACGACGTCGAGAAAGTGAAGAACTGGCAGAAGGAAGCGTATCACAAGCAAATGATCGGAGGCTTCAAAGAGGCCAAGGAGGCGGAGGAAGGCTTCAAGAAGGCTCAGAAACCGTGGGCCAAAAAGCTCAAGGAGGTAAGGGGGAATGAAACACATTCCATTATCGTGATTGTCCCTGGTAAAATACAACAGGTTGTAGGAATGTGAGTAAGAATGCCTCGAATGTAAGACATAAATGAGCTGTTTACTGCTTCTCTCTAGATCACACCATCTACTTGTGATGCTGTTGTGTTGCTTTGTGTCCAGCTATGTCACAGCAACACTGTAATCTCTCCTCACTCATCTGTCTCTCTCCACTATTTTGGGACATTTCGTGAAATGGCCAGCTAGCTAAGCTCAGCACAAAGCCTCGAAAAGGAGATACAGTTACCCTGGCTCTCTCCAAAGGCAATAAAAAATCCCCCAAAATCCATCATCCAAAATCCAATCCACCTCCAAAGTTCGCTAATTATCAGGTTACACCTCGTCTTTCATTCATCTTACCAAAAAATGAAGTCTAAGAAGGAGAAGTTGTGGTTTTGGGGGGTTGTATTCTGGACTACTTCCTGGCCAGGGCGGTAAATTCCTATTTACCGACCAATAATTTGCCCATTAATATTGATCGATACTCACTCATGTTGGTATCAATACTTTTTGGATTAATCTACCCCACCATAGTATTTCCCAAAATGTCAAACCATTTCTTTAAACTTAAAATTATAAATAAAGCAAAAGCAGAAAGCAGAAATTCAATAAATAAAGCAACACCAGGTCCCACTAGCCTTTGAAGTCATTTTTAAACCCATGGTTTTGATTTAAGTAGAATTTCTGTCTTATTTCTATAATATTGGACGGTCTGGTTTTACTTAATGAATGTCAGAACAGCAGAGAAGCAGGCTGTACTAATGCTGGAGCTTCTCCATGACACTGCACCACTGCCAGTCTAACCACCATGGCTGCACCCGTGGTGGTTATACCGGCGCGTTTCCGTAATTCACAGCTATGAGCCCTTCATTTAAACACGATTCATTAATATGCAATGTTTCAAATAAAACACTCAACAGAGTCAGTCACTAACTAAGTCTTGATTTTCAGCTGGGGGACACACTTTGTGGATCCTGACTTCACTGCCTAAAACTGTTGGTAGAGCTCTGTCTGTGTTCAAGGTTGAATTTTCCCTTCATTTGGGGCTTTTGAAGAGCTGCTTGGGTCCAACTACCTCAGGATGGCTCCGTGTGATGTTAGAGAACTTAGACAAGGGCTTAGACCCCCAGCAGATGCAGATCTGACTTTTCTTGACTCTACATGGTAAACATGAATTCCCTTCCTGGGCACCGACACTGACTCACACAAATTATGTCATCCACTGCGAGACTGGAGCAAATAGTAACAGTGCTGTATGTTTGTACTCACTTTGGTCTTTTATCCTAAATAACAAAAAGGACGTTATTATAGGTGTGTAGATATAGTGATCACTATAAAATGGAGTGTCCTGTCAGGTCAACGTCTTTCCCACTTTGAGGTGAGAAGATGTGATTCCCTTATGTTCCTTTGGTCAGATCAAATCATGTATTTGAGATACTGAGAATCTGAGTGTTTGGACACACAGATGGAGACAGCTAAGAAAGGATACCACATGGCCTGCAAGGAGGAGAAGCTGGCTGCAACCCGAGAGGCCAACGGCAAGACCGAGGCTTCTGTCACACCAGACCAGCAGAAGAAACTCCACGAGAAAGTGGACAAATGCAAACAGGATTCACAGAAGGTGACAAAAAGACCGGGAATCAAATAAACAGCTCAAAGTCTTTTATTTCTTTTTTTTAATTTGAGGTCAAGGACAAACTCAAGTTAAAATGAAGATTGCTGCGTAGAAGATTGTGTTCTCTGTTCAGAAAACACAAGCAAATACACACAACTACATACATCTAAAATATACTTGTATACTTATATATTTATGTAAACACAAATATTGAGCATATTTTTTTGGTACTTTCTTCAGTGGATGATACATAAGCGTCTCTGCAAAAAGACCACAGAGTATCATCGTGTCGTATCTTACTGGTCCAGGCTCTTTCTGGTGACCTGGCAGGGCTTTAAACGGCTATTGATTAAGCTAATGGATCAGATTTTGGACTTATTCTTATTTAAGTGAACAGTTTGTAGTGTTAAGCAAATATTATGTTGTGATTGATGTACTCATCGTGAAGGGAAGCGTGGTTTTATTACATTTTTAAATCACATATTCGGTTGTGGGAACAGATATTTAGTTGTACAAAATAGTCACAGCATCATTAAAACCCTTTCAAAAATGAGTTGTAGTGCAAGCTACATTAAAAGGCCAATTGAGTATTTTTGCGGGGCATATAAATTAGGGATCAGTGTACTTACAGTATATCAAGTTCCAAATAAGAATAAGCTAATTATTAAATTGGGCATGATAATTAAATCATGATGGTTGTTTCTAGCCAATTCACTTATCTGTTTTTTTTTCTGTTTTTCTGTCGAAGGCTAAAGAAAAGTATGAGAAGTCTCTGGAGGAGCTGAACAAGTGCACCCCGCAGTACATGGAGAGCATGGAGCAGGTGTTTGACCAGTGCCAACAGCATGAGGTCAAGAGGCTGACCTTCCTCAAGGAGGCCTTGCTGGACATCAAACGCCACCTTAACCTCACCGAGAACCAAAGGTTAGTCCGGCTGAGGGAGCCAGTTTTGTTTAGGCTTCAGAGAGCGGCTGTTTCACTCTGACACATGATACTGCATGAGTGGTAAAAACAGCACTTACAGATTTTTCATCTTAGTGTTTTATATATTGATTTGACCCAATTTTGTTCTACTGTATAGTCTTCAGCTTTTACCACCATCTCTGTATATTTTCTATATCTCCCCTACTGTAAATGTATATATCATTTCACTCCACTAAATTGACATTATATAGAATGTACAGTAAATTACCATCCACCATGTGTACATGCATCGCGGGCAATGAATTCCTAGAGCTGGATTATATACCTTTGCTTTTTATCAAAAATAATCACAATGCAAACATATTTATAATAGATTAGTTTGATTTGTTGTGTCACGTTCAGTACAGTTCACTTCGAATTGATTAATCTCAACACACTTCCCAACCAGGCATACGTTTCTCGTTTGCGTTCAGACTCACGGCACTAATTAACTGATGATTCAGTCGATGACATTTCGGCCAAACTGAATTTTACTCAGAGTGAAGGCTTGTCATACTCTGGGCTGTTTTTAACTTCCATGTTACAGCAAAGCTGGCACCCGTGGCAAAGTGATTATCGTGCTCTTTAACCAAACCTGCCATCTTCGGTTGTCCTGGATCAGTCAGGCTGCTCAGAGTGTAGAGTACTGCACTCTAGTTCGTCTTGGCTGGCTTCATCCTTCATCCTTCACCTTTGATTTGATTCTTTTCAGCCATTTCACACCCATGTTGCCTCGAATGACGGGGTATTGGGGGAAACATTTGTACTCTTAGAAACGGTTTTTGTGGGCGTCCGTAGTGCGTTACATAGAATAAGACGAGACAAACCCAAGCATTTTAATTTTAAGTAGTTTTCATTTTATTTATCGCTGAGTCCAGAGCTCTTTCCTGGGAAAAAAAAGGCAGTTCAGGTGTTCCACGAGCTTATATTCGCTATTTAAAGATTCACAAATTAAATATTTTTAAATGGTCCTCCCGCGTAACTGAATAAAGCTTCAGATTATCATCTCCAGAGAGTCATGTGCTCCACTATTAGGAGTTATGTCACTGCCCTTTGAAATGCCTTATGAAATCTTATTGCTTAATTTACTGTTTCAAAAACACGCTGTGGCTCACTTCTTCATCCCTACACGGCCTCCATTTGGTTCATATTCCAGCCTTGGGAAAAAAAGAAAAAACCACTTGGATGATGTAGGTGTTTGTGCTTCATTTTACCAGAGACTAGGGGTAAAAAAAGGTTTATCTTACTGCGTCAGCGTAGACCAGAGTAAAATCCAGACATATTGCTTTATCCTGTATATTAGGTAATAAAACTAGAAGGTGAATGTGCCCTTTTAATCTATTATACATTGCAATGATTTAAGAAGACCATGACAGCATAATAATATCCTTATTCATGGCTGGGATTTATTCAGGCCAAATACTTCAGCTGCTGAGGGCTGCAGCTTCAGCAGAAAACTCATGGAGACACTTCAGACTTGTCATGACCCAATGTTGGATCCATCTCAACCCAGAATTTGAACTACACTGTAGGTTCTGTTGCCAAATTGGCAGCCCCCCCAACACCCCACCCCCAGATCCCTTCTGGCACTTTAACTGTCACTATCTGTTCCATTTTCCTCTCCTCAGCTATGCCACAATATACAGAGAACTGGAGCGTACGATCCTGGCCGCAAACACACAAGAGGATCTGAAGTGGTTCAGCAACAACCACGGCCCTGGGATGCATATGAACTGGCCTGCATTTGAGGTACATCATCAAACCCTCAAACAAAAACATAATAAACTCTCTTCTTTTACCACTATTCATTTGTTTCATTTCTCTCTCCTTGCCAGGAATACAACCCAGACCAGGCCAGTGCTCCTCCAAAGAAGAAGAAACCAGATGGAGCCCCACCCACTCCGAGCACCGACCATGTGGCTCCACCTGGTGATCGTAGCAGGTTAGTTCAAGGAATCTATTGTTTACAATCACAAACATCATATTTAAACACTGAATCAAATCTTATCATAATATTGTAAGAAGAGACAAATATGTATTTTTATTTTAATATTAACTCTTAAAGGATAAGATGCTGTTGATACTGATATTTGCATTTTTATCAACAAATCTCACAAACTGACCAAAACCGTCCACTTTTCACTAAGTTCCCACTTCTCTGCCCTGTCTGTAGCGCTCCTCCCAAGCCCATTGGTTCTTACTGAAGACAAGCATCTTTAAAAAACGTTTCACAATTACGAACCTTTATTTTCCTGCGCCGCAGTTTTTCCTAAATTGTACTCAAACAGGAGTAAATAGTGTATTCGTTGGGGACTATTTTCAGCTGCAGATTTTGCATGCTAGTGAGTAACGGCAACAGCAAGATGGTGTAGGTGGGACTGATTCAAAATAAACGTAAATGCCCTTGTGCATCCTGATAAAGGAACACATCTTCCAGTTTTCAATTGTTTTTGGACAACAGTGAAGGTCCATGGCACGGGGGAACAAGCTATAAAAACAACACTTGATAGTAAAATCAATTCAGTTTTGACCTTCTCAATGGACTTGTAACAAAAAGAAAAATATAGGAAAAAAGGCTTTTAGTCTTATGCTTTGGGGTCGCCGATCATCAACTCTTGCCCCTGCGTTTTCTCTCACCTCCAGTGTGAGCAGCTATGATAAGAATCAAGCTTACTCGACTGAATGGTCCGACGACGAGCAGCCCGCTGCATACTCCGGCAACGAAAATGGTGGGAACGGGAATTCATTTGAAGATGACTCCAGCACCGGGAAAGGGGTCCGCGTACGCGCTCTCTATGACTATGAGGGCCAAGAACAGGATGAGCTCTCCTTCAAAGCAGGTAATTAGCAGTGAGCACATGACACAGGATAAATGTTTTTTTTTCTTTTTTCGACTATCATGCAGCTAAGCTCACGTGTACTCATTAACTTATTACCTCATTAAGGCATAAAGGGCCTGGGACACCGTAGGCAGGAGTTTTAGAATAATATGACCAACTGTAGCATGACCCAGGTGGTCAAAAATCACCAGCTCTGTTCTGATTTCTATTCTAAGGCTCCCTTCCTCTTTAGAAGATAGTAGTGATTAGTCGATAATGGCCACATGGAAAACAAATTGCAGGCGCGTGCCACCAATCAACACAAGCTCCTGGGGAAGTGCTCTGAAAAAGTGCTTTAGAGTCCAACACGGTGGCATGACTAACAATTTAAAGACGAGCTCCGCATGGGAAAATAACTATGACAGAAGCCGCAGCTGTGCATCTTCATCTTGTTTCCACATGCTATTTTTAACCTCACAGTTTGAGATAAGGTGTGTTTAGATGAATTTTTTTAGGGCTTAGGTTTAGGTTTAGGGCTTTCTGGCAATGCCCGGAGGGAGTCTTTAAAGACTTCTTTCATACCTGCATGCAAATGAGCGTTTCTTAGTGTTTTGTTTTGTTTTGTTTTGTTTTGTTGTTTTTTAAGTTTTAAGTTAAACGTGCCCTGTGGAGTTTTCTTGTAAATAAACAAAAGATACATTTACATTCAGTGCTCCTCACCAAAATGCATTATGTGAATCCTTGAGGCCTAATAAACAAGTTGAATACATATTTTTCCTCAGAAAACATTTGCAAAGCTGATTTTTTTTTCTTTTTTTTTCTTTTTCTTTTTGGTTTGTGTTTCCTTGCTAGTAGTCTTCTTCTTCTTCCCTGCAATTTGCAGGCATATGCCACCTGTAGATCAGTGGAATAATGTGAGGCATTTGGCAGGAACTGTATTGCGTCACCCCTGTGCCTGTGCGTGTCCATGTGGGTCCTCGTGCACATGCACACGATCAAACAAAACAGGGACTCACACATAAAAACAGTGTCCCATGGATTTAGTTTGGGTCAAAAACACATTTTCTCCACCTTGATTATGGGGTGAAACGGGGTCGGCACAGCCTAATGAAATTCAAGTCAGTGGAATTTGTTAGACATGGGAAAACTTAAAATTGAAAGTAAACTGGAAATCTGCATGGCTGTACCAACCCTGGTTTGCAGTTATCATTAAGGACACTGGAGTCGTTTTGGAGAATTTGGTGATTTCACCATCCATTCATTAACTATACCACTTATCCTTTGAGGGTCACGGGGGGGGGTCCCGAGCCAATCCCAGCTGACATTGGGCGGGAGGTGAGGTACACCCTGGACGGGTCTGGAGTTGACATTCTACAATTTAAAAAATAACGCTTAATGGTTATTTTTATAGGCTGATTCCAGTATATTCTACACTCAGTATCTTAACATTTGCCCACTTTTAAACCAAGAAGAACAATAAAAGAAAGGTTTTAAGTATTTTCCCACTACAGTTTGATTCCTGACAGGAGACTATATGGAAGACATTTAAACAGCATTTAGACCATTTACAATATTCACTTAAAAGGAGAGATTCAGCATTTTTTTGAAATACACACATTTGCTTTCTTGCCAAGAGTTACATGAGTAGATCAATACCGCTCTCTTTTCTGTAAGCTAAATGTGTAGCTAATACCAGCAGGTGGTTAGCTAGCTTTGCACAAAGGTATCCCAAAGTAACCAAATCCACCTACCAGCATCTCTAAAGCTCGCTAATTCACAGATTATATCTCATTTGTTTAATCTGTACAAAAAACGGTGTAAACATGACAAGTTGTGGTCTCCCAGGGGCTTAGGTGCCGGACTATTTCTTGGAACACCTCCTGTTTCCAGTCTTGATGCTGAGATAAACTAATCAGCTGCTGGCGCTATTTTCATATTTACTATACAGCCACGGATCTAACCCTCCCAAAAATGTCAAACGGTTTCTTAAACTGAGTAGATAAAAAAAATTTTGAACATTCAAAATAATTAATAAATATTTTTGTTGTTCACCCCAATTTTACTGGGAGTGAGGAAGACTTTGACTCACGGCCTCAGTATTTCTGACATACAAGCTATGATACAGTACAAAAACAGACACTACATCGGTATGTATCATATAAAAATCTGGAGAGCATCAATCAGCAGAAATGTGGAGCGGTATTTTCAAATGATTTAGATTCACACTCACTATTTGACACAAGACTGCGTGTTGACTAAGGAGTCCTGTCTCCTTCACAGGCGATGAACTGACCAAGACTGAGGATGAAGATGAGCAAGGCTGGTGTAGAGGTCGCTTGGACAACGGCCGAGAGGGACTGTACCCGGCCAATTACGTCGAGCCAATCTAGGCACGTTACTGGACAAGGACAAGCCATTGGAGGCAGCTTGAACTGTCCCGTCCAATTGCACCGCACATAGCCAGAGACTTAAGAGCAACACATCCCTTGCCCAACAGATGCGCCAAGCAGTCTTGCCTAAATAAAAACTTAGTAACCTAAAAGACAATATATCAGTATAATATATTTTATCCAGCCATTTGGGGTGGGTGGACTTAGACATTTAAAAACAGGAGCAGCAGTTATTCCAGTATATACACACTCAACCACAACATCATGAAAGTGCAGGAACACATTGCTTCTCTGTGTAGCTGTATTTAACATATAATGCAGCTTATTTAAACTTGCAGTATACTGCAGTCTGTTCCCTTGTGAAAATGGGAAGAGAATATAATCAGTTACACCCATTCAACAATGACGAGCTTCTCTAACCTGCATTGTGTATATACAGTGTGATGCCATTTTTGTGTAGCATTTTTAATGCTGTGTGTGGTCAGTCGTCATTCTTACATCGGGAATGCTGTGTAGTGTTAAAAGTACCACAGACAGTATCCTTTTTTTTTCCTCTTTTCTTTCTTTGTTTTTGTTTTTCTTTGTGATTTTGTCCAACCTCTTTTCCGGTGTGTGCAGTGCTCTGTGTTTTTAACTGTTTTTAAGCTTGCATAGCAGCATGTGCTATGCAACGACTTGCATTCCCTGAATCCTGCAGCCTTGTGTGGGCTACAACCTGATGCAACAATTCAACTACAAATGCAGCGTTCACGTGCTTCTGGACATGCACATGCTTCTGTTTCCATGAGAGGAAGCTTGTTGATGAACTGATTTTATGTTTGTTTGTTCTGTTTTAACATTGATTCTTTTTTTCTTTTTTTTTTTCTTAGCATCACAACTCATTTGACAGTATCATCTTCATGCAATCCATGGAAAGGATATACAGTTTTTGCAGAAGCTTTCATTCTTGGTTCAGTATTTCAGGTCTCATTTTAATCCACTACTGCTAACAAGAAACACCAGTGATACATTCCCTCTGAGCGAAGCCGGATCAAGTCATCATTTTGAGGGTGCCATTGCAGTATGAGAGGAGGGTTTTGAACAATGCCTGTGCCAGGCACTTTTCTTCCAGAGCGAGGGGCCAATGGAGGCATGTCAGTGCGTTACTGTGCTACAGACTGCTGTCTGAAGATCGAAGCCTCTCCAACAGGACATGAATGTACTAGTGTTTGGGCTTGAAAGAGGGCATGTTGTCCAAACATTGTTCTCCGCTGTCAGTTAAAGCCCTACCTAGCAAAAAGCACTAGTTATGTGGCCCGTTTCCCTGCTGAGCCAAAGAATGACCCAGTACCATCAACTATCTGTTTTCTCTCCATGCAATAACTTCACATCTCACATATGAAACAGCTTCAGTGAAGATCAACTTGTAGCTGCCTCCCAGTCCACCCAAACTTCATTTGTCTGTCTGCAAAACACTGCGCAGTGACACAGGGAAAACATTCGTCACCAGTACTGCACTGCATGTAAGAAGATGCTTACACAGTGCATTACATGGTCATTTTGAAATCTTTAACTTGCTCCATAGAAATTAAATTTATAGCAGGAACTGGCATTTATCAGATGTTGATTAGTGAGTTGTCTTGCTACGAGTTGCACCTAAATCTCTGATTAGATGAGAGAGAGACGCTTTTTATAACTTAGTTGTCCTGAAATTTTTTAAATTTCACCGAAGCAGCAGCAGTCAGATGTGTTTAGCTCTGTGTCTGGAACAGGATTTGACAGGTTTGGGTCTCACACATGAGGAGAAACACATCACCAGCTCACAAGTTGTGTCTTAGAGTAAAGCTGTCCAGCATAGCAAAAAGGACTCCTATCATCAAACTGTCCCACATCTTCGATGCACGTATGCACACAAACACAGTACACACACACACACACTCTCTCTCTCTTTCTCTCTCTCTCTCTCTCTCTCTCTCTCTCATACACGCACCTACACACACACACACACACACACACACACACACACACACACACACACACACATAAGCAACCTACCAGGTTACTATTTTGGGGGAAAACATTGTCATCATCCAGTGTGTATGAGTTGTGTAAATGTAACAGAAAATATGTTTAAAAAAAAAAAAAAAAAAAAAAAAAAATTGCAAGTGATTGACTATTAAGACAAAATGTAGTGTTATACATGTAAATGTGTTTCATTAAAATAACAGCAATGGAAAACATATTAAGTAATAGGTACCATATCGTATGAATTTCATTGCAATGGAATCGTCAGTGTATCATAAAAGCGTGACGTTATCCCACGCTGTCAGATTTGTATATGATGATGTAATTTAAAGATTATATTCTATTGTAACTGTACAACTGTGTTGAGTTGAAAATGAGACCTAACCATGTTGAGGCAGTAAAAAGGTGTACATGTAAATGCTTTTTTATGTTGATGATCTCTTCCTTATGCACACAGGGGGACAGCAGCTCACGTTGTGGAAACCCTATATTAGCGGTCTAGAAGATGTATGTTCATAGTTAGTGATGTACTTTTATCTCCTAACTGGTGTAGTGCCTGTTCATCTTGATGTAACAAGAAGTTCATTTAAATATGCATAAAGATGATTATGATCACAGATAATAATGATGATAGTGATGAAAAACCCAAATCAAATTTGTTGTGATGGTGTCAATATTGCGATATTGGTATGAAAGGGAAACAAGTTTGTTGAAAAAAAAAAAAGTTAGTGTCTGTGTGTTTCTTGTATAGACTGCAAATGTGATTTTGAGTATTTTATTAGAGTATTTCCTGTTTCTGCTTTTAAAGGGACAACACCTGGTGATAATTTATTGCTCTGTTGTAGATCTAATGACTATTTATCACAGCGGTTTAAACATTGCTCTGCAACTTGCAAATATTCTCGACACCTGGGAATAATAGGATTGTTTAAAGCTTAGCTTAGCACAAGGACTGGAAAAGGGGAAACGCTAGCCTGGCTCTGTCCAAAAGTAACAAAATTTTCAAAACCAGCACCTAACGCCACACTTCGTTTTTTCTGGATTACACAAACAAGATACAGTATAACATGTTAAATCGTAAGCTTTACAGGTGCTCATAGGCAGATATTTTTTTTTTAGCATTTGGGTAGAGGTAAATGCTAGCTGTTTCACCCTGTTTCTGGTCATTATGCTAAGCTGCTGCCACCAGTATTTAGAGTACAGACATGTTGATATGGCTCTTTTCATCTAACTCTCTGCAAGAAAGTGAAAAAAAGCATATTTCCTAGTTCTCTGAAGTGTTTTCATAGTCAGAAGAAAAAATATGTTCTCATTAATATAACATTAATATGTCTTTAAACCAAACATCACACCAAAGAGTAATTTTAAAATTGAGTGGTAAAGACATGAAAGAGACAAATAAAATAAAATCCACTTTTTAAGAATTAAAGAGTGAAATAAAGATAGGCAGGAGTGCATGTTTCAACAGGCAGTCTTTACAATTGACATGAAACATCAAATACAACATACAAATGAGCTTCAGAGTTCATGTTACTTCTACTGTATGTCCAGCATATCTTTTTTTTGGCCCTGAGCTCACTCTCTTCAGCCGATCCTCTTCATCATACAGGGTTGACGAACTGGTACACCAGTCTGCGAGATACGTCGGGCTTTCGAATGATTCCCTTCTTGTAGTACTGGCGTATAGAGCGACTCAGTTTGTCATAGTTCATAGCCGGGCGGTTCTTCCTGATGCCCCATAGCCTGGCCACATGAGCTGAGTCCTCTATTTTGAAAATTCCTTTGGACAGAAGAAAGAAAGTGTACTCAGTTTGGATTCTGAGGTGAATGAGAGAGCCAGCCATGCTAGGCGCTCTGTGAGGCTGTAATTTGGAACAGTGGTGCTTTTTGACCTAAATGCCAGCGTCTGCATACTGACATGATGATTCTAAAATGTCGACCTAAGCAGGTATAATATTGACCATATTCACCATCTTGGTTTGGCGTCTTAGCATGCTAACATATGCTAATTAGCACTAAACACAAAGTACAGCTGAGGCTAAAAGGCGTGTAATTCCTACAGTTCCTATGACGTAATTTTCACCAGCTCTTAAACCATTATATTGTACGCAATTTGACCTGATTATGGTGCTAGATGAAAAGTAAAGGGATCACGAAATTTGTTATAATTCATCCTGTGGGGGACATAAATACATGTACCAAATTTCACAGCCATCCATCCAATAGTTCTTGAGACATCTCACTCAAAACCAAAAATATCTTCCCCACGGGGGTGCTAGCGGAAACGTAATCGGATCTCCTAAGTCGGTCGGATACCCTGTCTGGGAACCATGAATGTCTGTACAAAATTTAGTTCTGATCCATCCAGGAAGTGTCGAGCTATTTCACAGGATAAGTGAAAACCTTAGTTTTGATTAGAGAAGCTAGCATGGCTAAAAATCCAAACATAGACAGTGGTCTAATTGTTTTATGGGTTGAAAAACTAATAAAATATATATCTCAAGTTATGGTTGCTATTTTGTTACTAAAATTGTACAAAAGTTTAATTACTGATGTAATCTGCTTAAAGAAATAGTTTGATATTATGGGAATATTTTTCTCCTTGCTTCCAGTCTTTATGCTGAGCAAAGCTAACCGGCTGCTGGCTATATTCATATTTACTGTACACGCATGACAGTGATATCAATCCTCTCTTGGCAAGAAAGTGAGTAAGCTATTTGACAAAAATACTGAAGTATTCCTTTAAGTAAAGATAAAAAGGAGTTCATTTAAATTATTCTCACTCAAATGATCTTTTTTTGAACTCTTGTTCCAAGTTCCAAGTTTACAAAAAGTCCTAACTGGAAAAAGGAAACGTCTGTACTCTACAATTGGGTTAAATTACTGTATACTTCACCTCTCAGCTGATAATGGCTTTACATTTGGCAGCGTCTGAAGTTCCAGTAGCATTAGAGGCTACTGAAAATCTGAAAATCAGTGCTAAACTGCCTTTAATTTCCTCTCTTATCACATTACCTTTCTCTTTGTTGAGCCAGCGGATGCAGCGGCTGTAGTTATGCGGCTTGTGGAGCAGCTCTTGAAGGAACTGCCACAAGTGGATGGGCTGACTGGGGTAGGTGCAAACCACATTTGTCCAGGAATCGTCCTCAGCTGCCGACGGAGGAGAGATTTTCAGAAACCAGACAACACATTTTTTGAGCAGATTAGAATATGTTTTTTCACTTGAGTTTGTTTTACCTCAGCGTTGTAATCATTGCTGCTTGGTTAGACTCACAGAAGATGTTACAAACTGCACCTAGTTATAAACAAAGGACCTACCAGATTTGCTGTGTTCTGGTGGGGAGCGCTGCTTCATTGCTGCAGCTAAAGAAACAAACAAAAAATAAGTTTGCTACACAAGCAGCCTTCCGCAGTATGCCAACATTACAGTTGAGCTGGTGCAGGCTCATTTCCCAGTGTCTCTGTCGTTCTTACCAGATCGCCAGATGTCCAGATGAGCATACAGCACGTCTCCAAACTGTAAGGAGCGGTGTTTGAAGTCTGCCTCCGTCATGGAGCACAGGTCCTTCCCGGTCAGCTCCTGAAACATCGTGCTGACCTGTGGCAGCCTGTACAGGTGTTCGGTCCAGAGCAGCCACTTCTGAACGTGCCCACAGCTCCAGTCCAAGGGGTCTAAAGGAGAAAACATATAGAGACAGGTAGGGTCTATCCAAAAAATGGTTGATTAGTTGCAATATGGGTAATGTAGGATCCAGCCCACAGTGCACCCATATTAGCAAAAAGGCAGGGTATCTCGGCCCCTGCTGCTTTGATTTTTACCATTCTTTATAATCAGACTCTTGCAACCTCCCGACCCCCCAAAACTTAATGGAGGTGCAATACTAGCGCTGGACCACTCTTTGAAATTATGACACAACATCTGTTGTGCTATAAATGTATGTCTCCTTATTTCTGATCACGCACACAGCGCATAATTTTAAGGTTCCAGATAACGACTCAGTTCATAAGAAATAAGATGATCTTGTGTAAACAATAGAGTTTGCACAAGGTGGGCAGGGCCTCGGATGCTCACCAGGTGTCCGCTGTGTCACTGTAGATGTTGACGTCAGCGTAAACAAACAAATGCTGGCTATTTCATTAGACTACAACTTCTGCTAACACTTTCTACACCAGGTATTTCTATTTAAATGTCTGTGATAAAATGACATAAACCTGTTATATTCTGTTTTACCTGGTGTAATGTTAAGCAGCTTGCAGGCCGTGTCAACGTCTTTCAGCACCTCCCCCTCCACCATGGTCTGGACTTGCTCCAGACAGCACTCTTCCACCTGACCCTCCACCTCAGTGGAGGAATCCTGACCCTGGCCGGGTGCAAGCGGGCTCGGCTCCGGAGTCCTGGAGGGAGGAGCAGCATGGGTGGATGGGGCCTCTGTCGTTCCCAGCGCCCAGGGGTTCTCGTCTATGACTAACCGGTCGTAGCAGGGGAGGTAGACCCCCGGCCAGCTGAGCTCAGGGACCCCCAACAAACTGCGGGGCGGTTTGATGTCCTCCGCCTCATCCAGCCAGGGCACCCTGGGGTTAGTGTGGGGGTGACTGATGTAGAGAGGCGAGTGTGCGGTGCAGCCCGTTTGTTCACAACCTGAACTCCCCATGCTCCGGCTCCTTTAACGCTGGAAGAAGACAGCATTGTTTTAACGTAATGTTGTCATTGGTGTCGTAACATATTTACAGCATACATGACATTTTGAACAGTGACATTGTTTTGTGAAACAGAGTGGCATTGATGCTGCGCTGAAACCATACCCAAATGCCCAATATTTAAACATTAGCAATCCTAAGTAAACCATGGCATTTGTTCTGTGATATTTACTTTGTTGGGACTTACTTTGAAATAAGGAATCAGTTATTCCGTCATTGTAGCCATTGTTTGTTTTTCAAAGGCATTTAATGTAATTAAAAACCTCAGTCTGTCTTTAATCCAGTATCTATAAGAATCAATTTCACTTTCTCTCAGTGAATCTATATGTTTGGAAATATTCAGGTCAAATTGGTTCAGCCGGGGTGAAATTCTGACCTTTCCTTCCATTATTGTCAACGTTACTCAGTAAGATCAGAATCCAATCTACACCACCTTTTAGATCGTATATACAGAAAAAGAAAGGAAGATCAAAGCCTTGTTTATGACTCCAACTATATGTTGAGGAAATGAATTGGCTGCTCAATTTTACTGGTAAAAGAGTTGTTTGGTTGCTATCACAATGTAACACTCAGTGCCTTCAAAAATATCGATCGCAACTTGTGATCCACAAGTTAATTGACAGAGTACAGCATGAAGGGTGGGACATATGTAACATGTGGATAAAGGATAAGTAGCTGGAGCGTATTCATCGTAGTATGAGTAAGAGAACAGCTCACCAGGCTAGTAGTGGTGCTATATGCCAGTATTTAATTTCACAAAATTGTATGTCCTATGTCATGTATGAAAACTAAACACAGTATGTTTCAATTTACACTGATTAACGTGAAATACTCTCATTTATTTTGTGTTTATTTATCATTATGTTTATTTTTTCTACACGTACCTGTATGTTGTTGGTCTATGTGCACCTGTGTGAGCTACGTCAAAGGCAACTTTCCATTGCCTTGCAATGGACCGCAAAGTTCTTCTGATTCGGATTTCGATTTAAAGAGTGAAATGTTGCACTGTCTCACACTCTATTCACACTAAACAATGACCATAGTAAACATTCTTATGCTGAATATTAGATTATGAAGCACTGGGCAAATGGCAGAGACGAGTAGACTGATCAGCTGACCTGTCCTCTATCCAAAACATTTTCAAAACAGTGACACATGGTGCAGCTCTCAAAAGCTAGACTGCTGTAAGATTCCAGTACAAAATCTATGTAGTTAACAAAACAGACTTATAAATAGCCAACAGCTGACAAAGTTACATTTTCTTGCAGTTGAAAAGACAATGACAGTAATGGCAATAGCTGTTATTTATTGCCTGCTGCCCAACTTCTTTTTAAATTTATTACAAACGAGTTGTGATTACTGTATTGTTATATACAGTTTAGTGTATGAGGCAGCAAGATGACGAATAATAATAAAGGATTACCACAAATGTATTTACAATAACATAACATATACAGTATATCATACAATGTTTTATCTAAAACAGAGGGAAATGCGTGTGTGTGTGTGTGTGTGTGTGTGTGTGTGTGTGTGTGTGTGTTTGCGTGTGTGTTTGTGTGTGTGTGTGTGTGTGTGTGTAATACGTACTGCTCAAATGAAAGTTGCATGCTCATGAAATCAAGCCAATTATTTGCAGACTTATATTTGATGCTGTGTTTAACATGGCGTTAGATTGCAGCCAAACTGATATGAGAGGCATTTAGTCGATATGAAAAGCTCTGGTCATTCACTGCTCTTTGCATTCCACTGTTGTTTGGACAAAAGGAAAGGTGCTTAATATCACACCTTTATGAGCTGTTCTGTTTCTGCTCTCCAAAATGTCTGTTTCTTTGGGTTTTGGATCTATGCCTGTGTGCCTGCAAATGTGTGTTCGTGTTTGTTTCAGTTTGCAGGGGATCATAAAAGTGAAAGAGAGACACTGAACAAAGTGTCTACTTTTTAATTTAGCATTTTTCTTACTATGCAAATCAAAGATGAATTAAATCCGCTTGACCAACTTTTTCGCTTGAGTCTTGACAAAAAACTTGATTAAATTCAAATTGCTATTTTATCCAAATGAAATTATCATAAAATGACAGGGAAAACCCCGGATAAAACAACCAGAATAAAATGTGTATTTCATAGTCGGTTTATGTTGAAATATGTCAGTTTAAATAATATTTGACACTTTCAGTAGTTTAGACATCATTATGAAGAGAGCAAATTCATTAATATAATCATTATCAGAGCACAAGCAGGACCACTGTCACTGGAAGAAATAGTGTTGGTGGCAGTGTATTAATAGATAGTAGTACTAACAGGAACAGTAGCAGTTACAGTAATAATGGGAGGAAAGTAGAGGAAAGTAGCTTGTAATTCCTAGTAGTAAATACAATCAAATACGTACTTATTTACAATTTTGAGATTCTTTCAATTTACTAGCGTTTTTTTCATTTTATGGTACTAAATGTTTCATTTCAGACATTTCGGAGTTACCAGTTACAATGATTGATAGTTACAATAGTTACCACTTATTTTGCAGATTAAGATTTTACAAAAATTAATGATAATGAATGTAAAGTAATAGGTGATTAAACCAAACATGTAATCATCTCATAAAGTATGAAGCAATCTTCTAAGTTAAACAACATTACAGTCTAAAGTAGCTGAGACTGAGAACAGCTACATCAAACTGCAGCTAACACTTTATTGTAACAATATATAATCATATAATCAATATATAATCACAATCATATAATATCATATAATAAACAATGACTCTGCTCTATTCAAGTGTCCCAGTCAGCCATGACGGTGTGACAGTGAGCCAGCATGCACAGCACCACAACCCTGAAACTGAGGCAGGTAAATAAAATTCAGCCATAATTAATCTTGTCATTTGCACCTGTGTGTTTCCCACACTGACATGTCAAAATGTCATCATTGAAGAAGGCCCTTTATGGCCTTTATTTTACACAGTGTTTATTTGCATAGGGACAAGTGAGTAGCATGAACCAATGGCACTTATGACGGCACTCATAGCCCACTCTAATTCGCAAACCCTGTCCCAAGATCAGCCTTTAAAATACACAAAACTCAACAATAAAATACATACAGAGCAAAACGTGAACTGATAACAAACAGTGATAAGATAAAATGATCATAAAACTCAGTGGCAAGCATCAGATCATTCATGAATATTTGATTGTTCCCTTTTTAAAAACAGGTTTTGCTTGAGTTGAGAATGATCCCAGTCATCTGTCCAAATGAGGATTTACAAAAGGGCACCTGCACACTTCTCCCACTACTGGTAAGAGCAGTTGTAGCAGTGTTAGTAGCAGGTAGTATTACGTGATAGTAATAATACCAGCAGAGTAGCAACAGTAGTTATGAAGTAGTAGAAGTATTTCAAGCCGTATCCTGAATTCAAGTCTTACCTTGTCAGTGTTTGAAAAGAGAGGACTCAGTAGTGTTTCCAGCGCTGAGGCTTCTGCTCAGATCTGTCTGGCTCTTCTCTTGCACTTTTCCTCTTAGTTTAAATTGTGGACTGATATATCCACTTCTCCTAGGGGACTGTTGACTCTTTTGCCCTCAGGTGAGGATGTGCTGTATGTCATGTAATTTTTGTCTCCCACCCAGCACTCAGAGCTGGATCACTTCAGTCCACTCCAACCACTGAGGCCCCTTGTTTGACTCCTAGCTGTAGCAAGAGTTTGACTTATTTGGGAAACAGAGCCCTCATGATATGCCAATTCTGAAAGAAAGGGTGTGTCTCAATGAGGTAGGTTGCTCTAAGTGCCTGCTTCATAATGACTTGGGGCAGTATTCACATGGAGAGTTCCTTAAGTACACAGACCTGGTGAGTCTTAACAGCCTGGGTTCATAACACCCTGGGAAGAAGCTATGAGGGCACCTATAGAGTTTTTGCGATCATTTCAAGAAAGGCAGTTTTTTAGGATAACATTCAAACTTTGTGAACTTAAAACGCAAACCTGCTGAAGACAAAGCATTGGTAAAATCTAATTCTATCTTATCTGATCTGATCCACTCAGTGCAAAGTTCATCATATTCTGTGCGGGAGGTGGGGAATCATTCATACCTATTTTGGTATAAATCTACAACTCAGGCCCAGAAATGATTTAGACCTGAGCAACTGGGAAACTCTTGGCAGAAAAAGTTAAATCACACGTTATCAGGCAGGTTTTCAACTCAAATAAGAGGGGTCGTGTTATTACACTGAAGATTAGCAACACTGTCTGTATATGGTAGCTTTTCATTGCAGTTGAGCTTGAGGAAGATAATCAGTCACTAATCAGATGATTATATGGCCTGCGACATATAGAGGCTAACTTTTGTCATAATGTGTCAGGATTAACTGAACAACAGATGGCCTAGGGAGACTGATATGAACACCTCACTGTGTGGTTAGTGTGTATTTTGTAGGCTTGATTTCAGCTTGAACTCAAGACACGAGAAAGGTTGGATATATGAGGATACAATGGGATCCAGAGCATGGGCCATAAACATATGTGAGATATCAATAAAGCGTCCGAGGGAAAATAATGTGTAGAGTTGTTTTCAGAGGCAGAAAACTATTATTTGAAGAGCTGAATAACTGGTACACAGAGCGAGAGCAAGCGTTAGAGAGAGGGAGAGAGAAAGCAAGAGTGTGTAAATGTTTGCTTAAACTAAACAGTAATGTTTGTGCGGTTGTGTTGAAATATTCCAAAGAGCTACTGCCTGTGTATCCACCCACATAAATCATCTTTAAAGGCCTTATTGAAATTTGCAGAGTAGCAGCTTTAGAAATTGAAATTGCTCACAATCTGTATTTTTTGGTTTGGATTGAGAAAGCCAAAAAAGGGCCACGGAGTCGCGCTATTGCCTGAAACGCAACGACCTCGACTTAAGCTTTTCAGTCAGTTGGACCTCTGCAGTGAGTCATTCATCAGCTAATCTTGCACTTACCGTGCTACCTTCATATTTCTTTTGTGCGTTGTTGTGACACATTTACTTGCAACGCTCAACCTGCGCAAATGACAAGTAAGCGTTGCTCCCTCGGGCAGTTTGGTTTCGAAGACTGCTGCTGGACAGAGCTGTTGACAGACACAATGGACCCTAGAAAATGGTGGGTCTCCGTAGAGGGAGCAGCACGCACTTGACCAGTAAACCTCCAGGCTAACGTGTAATCTGACACCTCTCTGAAGTGCAAGAGAGAGAAAGCTCGTCAGATGAGCTTGCTGTACATCCACTGGCCATGGTCTGTCTGTTCAAGCCTAAAGTTCTATCTAAGGTTACAGTTTTCATGACATTAACCCCGAATTTAAAAAACTACCTTCATCACTCTCTCTGTTTGTTTTTACTGTATGTAAAAACTTGATGAGCAAGAACAGGCAGTATATGTGAATTGAGCCCCCGAGTGCATGCACAACACATTAATGTGGTCTATAAAATAATGCATTTACTTATATAGTAGTGTCTTGTAATATGCTTTTTGTGTTAACCTGAATGTTTCTTTACCCTTAAAAAGGCCCCGTCGATGCATAGAAAACGGACCAAGCCCGTTAATCTATAATTTCTTTAAACTGATTAATTCGCTGTTTCATTAAATGCAAAAACAGATTCACAGCAGTGCACAGGAACATTTGGTATAAATAGTGCCATAGTGCCAGTTAAAATGCAATAACATCACTTACAAACGCAAACAGATTAAATTTAAAAGTTTCAAAATAAAACTTTTTAATGTCTGAGAGTACACTACATGGGATGTCCTGGGAACTAATAGAAGTAAAAAGTATACAAACAAAGAGAAATCTAATCATAACTGTGTGGAAAGAGGAAAAGTCTGTGAAAATATAAAGGTCTGTGTTCAAATCCGTGTAAAATAATGACTTGAGATTTATTCACAATTCTGTCCTGGTAACTTTAAGCTGAAGCTGCTGCACAAACATGACACAAGATTTCAGTTTTACGTGATAATTTAATCATACAAACATTCATCAAACATACACACAGGAAAAAAAGCTTTCATCTGTTCCTCTGTCTGCACTTCCTCACTCTCATAAGTGTGCTGTTGTATGAGTCTAATGCCAACTGATTCATTCTGCAATCTGGCCAGTAAAAACTTTAGAGAGACATACCACTAAGAACAGAATGCACTCAGCAGTCGATGAACTGACATTGACAGTAGGGAGAAACATTTATCATTAACAATTTGCAAAGGAAACACTCGCTATTCTGTGAAACAGCAAAGAGCCCAAAGATTTTTGCAACATGTAGTTTTGGCTGGTATTGTCATGTTGTCAAAGCTCAGTAACCCCGGGGCTTACAGTTAGCGCCTTAATAAAAAGGTCTGTTTACCTGAAAAGGGGGTGTAAGACTGGCTTTGGATGACAGATAAAATCACAAAATTGAAAAACCCTTCAGGACTTAACTGTACTCATGGAGGTCACACTACCCAGTGCACAGATCAGCCTGTTAGTGCAAGTGTATAATGCAGTAAAAATTCCTAAGGAAAACATGATACTGTAATTTGTTTTAAATTTTACTGGTGTGGTTAAATTTGCCTCTGAAATGATAAAACAGGATAAAAATTTCCAGTGTCTACAAAGCTCATCAAAGATCAATAAGAACATCTGTAGACCTGAATGTGGAAGACCCCAAGCATAATTTTAACAAGAGACAGGAAGATGCAGAACAATAAGTGCACTAATAAACCTGCCAGTTCAGTGCAAATATACAATGTAGAATCTTTGGGTAAATTAATATGTTTCCAAAAACTTAATCCTCTGTTACATTCTTCAGATACATTCGACTTAATGTGACAAGAGCAAGTCCAAGACAGTTTTCAAATTAAAATTTCAGAGCAGGGTGAATTTTGTTTTATTAATTACGTGAAGTTATGTCTTTACCACTATTCATATGGCTGGAAATCAGTGTCTTATGGCATAATGTACATTAATCCTTTTATTTTGTGTTTTTTTAAAATTCAAGCATGTAAAACTAAACTAAATCTTAGATCAAGACAATGACTAGGGAAATCTCTAATACTGCATTATTACCAATAATGAATATTCTGCTAATATTCTATTCATATTTCACAGATATGTATTTTCCAAGTGTCAGCAATGGGTGTACTTAATGTATGAGAAGAAACCAAATCAGATTCAATTGCATAAAAGTCTGGCTTTTAGCTTTAGAAAAAAGGTTCCTGCATAATAATCTAGACCAAGCTTCACCAAATCATAGGAGCCATACTTTAAATAAGATTTCTGTTTCTCAGATCTTGTCTTCTTCTCCCTCCACTGAAGGAAAATTGCTTTGTATCCTAAACTGCAGCTACAATGATAGCTTAGAAATTACTTCCCATAATGCACAAGCCATGTTGAAAAACACTGGTAAAAACTGACATTGGCATTTAAATGAACCCTAGATATATTTCTGTAGGAAGTCGCCGTTCCCCTTCTCAAATAAAGTCTGTGCTCAATGATTAAGATGAAAGGTAAATTATGATATTCAATGGTTAGTTTAAGAGACATCCATATTATGAGATTTAGTTAAAGCAAACTGGTTCAGAAACCCAATCAGTATATTAAGAGTCAGAGCAGAAACTGGAGAATCAGTTGGCAAAATAAATGGCTTTTCCTCCAAAGTCTCTCATTCAGGCTGCACAATGCGCACACATATACACAAAATTTCACAAATATGCACTCCTGTGTCATCATTGTTTAATTTGTTGCACTCTGACAACTAAAAAAAAAAAAAAATCTGAGAAAAAAAATCACTCAAAAGCCTCATAGCACTCATTTTTAACTTAGCATTCACACGTGCATACAGTGGGTGTGGGGCGTTAGTTGAGCTGCACGTCAGGAGCGTTGGCCTCATCTTTCTCAAAGTGTAGCTGGACTTTGCATAAAGTGTTTTTGAATCTCCACACTTTCCACCAGCTACTGATTAAGCTTCTTCTTTCTCTTATTGGTGTGACAGACTCCAGAGGTACGGTTTAGTGCTGCTTCACTGTGACAAGTCCCATGATTTAAGAGTGCCCAAAAGGATAGGACTCCTGTATACCCTGTAAGGAAGGGAAATGATCAAAAAAAAAAAAAACCAAACAAAAAAAATAAACCAAAAAAAAAAAAAACAGATAGCAGGGCTGCAAGATGTGAAGGACATTGACTAAATAAGAAAGAAAAGGATTTAAGTGTACACTTTCACGGTGTCTCGGATTTGTACATATTGCAAGTATAGAGCATTTGTTATATGTGCAGCCAAAATGTTGTCTGTAGGGCTGAAATTATTATTCAATAGACAGAAGGTTAATCGGCAAGTATGTTGATAATCAATTAATCACTGAAGTTATTTTTCAAGCAAGAAATAACAAACATTTCCTCCTTTACGTGACAGTAAAGGAGGGAATGGGTTTTATACTGTTGGTCAGACAAAACAAGCACCAAGCAATTCAAGATGTCATCTTGGGCTTTAGGTAATTGTGTGGCATTTTTCACTATATTCTGACCACAGACCATACAGTTAATCGGTTAATGGAAAAAATAATCGGTAGATTAATCAATGATGGAAATAATTGTTAGTTGTAGCACTAGTTGTATAATAAAATAAAAAATATTTTCATCTTGTCTTTTACTTTAACACCGGATAACAAAAACCTATTGGAAAATATACAGTAGACATATAAATTTAGACCATATTATACTGAGTGATGAGGTAGCATTGCTATCTAACTGTACATCTGCAGTTGTTTCATAACAAAAGCCACACTACCCCTTAGCAACTACAGGCATCCAGGGTAAATTTGCATGTGTTGGCATTAGCTCAGAATGCTAGCTGACTTGCTATGTTAAAGCTGGTCTCAATTACATTTGTACATTTTAGGTGTTTTCTATGGATGCAGTGTCGTTCCACTGGTCGACTACTCTGGTCCAGACTGAAACGTTTCCACTACTATTGGCTGGATTGCCATGAAATTGGGTACAGACATTCATGGTCCCTTCGTAGTTGAATTTAAATGTACTGTAAAACAACAGTGCACTGAAGACTGTATTCTCTTTTTCTTAATATATTAGATATAACAATTTTTTTAAATTACTTCCAGGTTTTTATGTTATTCTGTCATTTTAATTATGGAAATTTGAAAGAAAATAGAAACAGAAAATATCCCCAACCCGTATTCATTGGTGTGCAGAATAACCTTTCCCCATGATATATCTTACCTGGTTATAAGAGACTACTGATAGATTGCTTTGTAGACTGTTTGCTACTATTTCCACAGGGTTGTGTGAAAGTCCATTCTGATCTTGCTGTAGCTGGTTAGGGCTTCCCTGCCAATGTTCCTCTGCGACCCTATGACCGCTGTCATCGTGGAGGCTGTTGTTGTTGCTGCTGTTGGGGCACTTGCTTTTCTCTGGCGAGGCGAAGGGATTGTAGTCTCCTTCCAGGCTGCGGTGAGGCTGGGTGTTGAACTCAGCTTGGAAAGAGGAAAGCTGCTGTGTGACGCCAAGGAGGCCTCCAACCTCCACACTCAGGATCACCCAAATTACATCTGTCAAGAGAGACAAACAGTGTGTTATAATATACAAAGCCACTAACACTGTCCTACAAAAAGACAGTTCTGAATTAGATCAGTAGGTGTTTAATTCAAACATGGCATTGTACCTATATGAGTACGAAAATCAAAAGGTTACATTAACTGGCAGATGGACCAAAAACTTTAAATAAAATTTCAACGAAACAACATTTAGATCATGTAAAATTAAGATGGACCACACATCTAGGATGTCCTCGAAGATTGCTAGGGCTCCAGGTCTGTAGTGCTTTTCTCTCTTTTAAGCAACGAGGACACTCATGGTGTTAGGTGAAGAATTATTGCTATGAACACCTAAATGAAATATTGAGGCTAAGTATAATTTATCTCTCTGCTGCTTAATTTGTAAGTGGGCAAGTCTTGAGGCACTTCCTGTTGGGATCCATCATACACACTGAATTTGCAGGATGACATAAATCTGCAAAAGGAATGGCTCTTAATTTAATTTGTGTGTACTATAAGAATGGCCAATAATTTTTTAACAGTTTTCACTGCAGTAAATGCCTACAACATTATCTGGCACTATATCTTCAACTAGAGCTAACTACAGTACTTGGCTGTATATATTTGCATGTCAGTACCATAATAAAACGATGGCTACAGTAAATCCAGCAGCTCAAGAGCTGGGATGACAACTTTTAATGTTGTCTCTCTCAATCTGCCTAGGTAATGTTAATGTTACTTTACAAATCAGTGGCATTCTGGGGCCTATACAGTACATACAATGTGTATACAACCTCATGGGCTCAAATTTGGCTTTCTTGCTCTTTAATTAAGCACAAATGTTTTAATAATTACAATTAGAAAGACCTAACTCTACATATAAGCATCTGCAAAAATTATCTCAGCACAGCTGAACGTCTGAGCTTGATTTGTCTGCCTAAAATATTCAGTTTACAATGATGTAAAACAGAGAAAAGCAGCACATCCTACAAGCTGGAACCAGCAAATGTTTGGTATTTTCGCTGGAAAAATTAATAAATGATCAGAAATAGTTGCTTTTCTGTCAATTGACTAATCGATTCGTTGTCAAATTGTTTCAGTCTGTTCTTCAACATGTGGTATCTATTGAAAAGTAACAATTCACATTTGTTTTTGGTGTGAAGGTTGCTGTCCTCACCTCCATAGTAAAGCCCTGTAGCTGTGCACATTCTCCACTGACCCTGATACATGCCAGGAGACACAGGGCTCTGCATCTGTACACTAACATCAGCCATTTCCTGGGAGTCTAGAGACCGCACCATCACCATGTTTACATGACCAAATTGATCTCCTCCAACATACTTCAGACAAACCCCGGGAGGCCATGACTCTGCACCTGGAAGACACACAGACAACTATGCTCAACTCGGCATGACATGTGAGTGGAATTATTTTACGTGTACAAGGTCTAGAATCAGCTCTGTGTTATATCATATTATTATAATTGTTCTAGCGGAGTTACCCGTGTTCTGTATCCTCCAGGTCTTTGTGAAAGGTGTGTCAGGTGGAACTGATTCGCCCTCACCGATTGTCACATCCTTCACAAAGGACATGCACGGTGAACTGATGTTGGGACTCTCAAAGTCATAGTAGGCTCCGATGGCTGCCTGTAAATTCCTGGGAGAACAGCAGACAGAAATCAGGTGATCGGTACATAACTAAATTGGAGTATAACTGGAGATTTATGTAGGTGGAAACCCGCGATTCAACAGCAGTTTGCACTTTTATGAATGAGCTTAGGCCAAATACAAGATCCACAGAGAACCAAAGTCCACTTTTCCTGGCTTTGTTCCACGTGTGGACATTTATTTCTACATTTCGATCAAGAAAAAAACAACCCTTATTTTTTTAGCATTAAATAACAACATATCTATTTTTGCAACTGAGAATGAATATGAATACCATAGGTATAAACATATGCTTTTACAAGACCAGTTAAAAAAGAATACTACTAGTAAGGGCCTATGAGTAAATCTAGATCCCTGAAAAAAAGAAAACAATTCTTCCAGTAACCGGGATATTATCGTTATAATTACTATTATTTGTACTGAAATATTAAATAATCCATGGCAGAATTTAGTGGAATTTTTGTGACTGGTTCAAATGCATATATTGTGGGCATGAACTGAGGTGTCTGCAGACCCCCAGAGACTCAGACTGAGTGCTCCATGTGGCATGCTGGACATCCATAAACCAGAAGTTTTTATTTTTAGAAAGCCCATTGCAGTAGAGCTATTATACGGCATCACGTGATTCTACTACAACCTGCGCCGGCCATGCCTGCACTGGCCTCATGTCTTACATGGACCTACAATGGTACACACAAAGTGCATATGCGCAGAGACGTTTATATGAGTGGAGATTTCCGGATTACTTAATGCTCTCGCTTTAACACAATGACACTGCACTGCCTACTACTTCATTTTTGAAATCGTACTTTGAAGCCCGAAAAAAAGAGCCACGTAACTGCAGTTTGTGAAGTATTCTCAGTGCGTGGAAAAAACAAACAAACATATTAATACATTTTGTCCAGGCACGGATAGGTAAAGATTCACCTGGCCTACACAACCACTGTGTGAGTGTTGAACTAGACCCTGCAAGCGTTATGTGGTAGGTTATTACGTAATAAACCTCTGCGATCCTCGCCGTCGTTGTGGTCAAGGGGCGACAGACGTAACGTTTGATCATTCTGTTTATCGATAACAAAACCGACGGGTGTGTAACACGGCCCCCCCCATAGCTAAACAATATAAGTAGTTCAAAGACTGTGAGAAAACACCTATAAAGTTTTAGTTATCGGTTCACTCAGTGATGTAAGGACATATAAACCTGGCGAGCAGCTAGCTAACGCACAACTCCTGTCAACAGCCTGAACGACCACGAAAAAACATTCGCTCGAAAAAGAAAAACTTAACTATTTATTCATTTTTTTCCATTCAAATACCAAAGCTGCTTCGATACGAACTTGTTTGTTAACTATTAATCTTGTAAATTCCGCTAAGCTACCTTCCACTGTATCCCTCCCTGGAAATCAAAAGTCGGAGACACACTGACTCAGCTAGTTACGTTACTACAACGTCGTTAGCTGTCACTGTCTCCATGTTTACAAACCTAACGTAAATCACTGTGTCACGATGAAGGATAACACTTTCTTAAATTTTCTTTTCTGTTTTCTTAACGCGTTGTTACTTGTACGGTAGGAACCGCTGTGTAGAAAGCTAGCTAGTGTACAGTATCGACTATCTAACATTAACCACGCAGCAGGCCAGACGAGACACCGAACTCACCAGTTGGTCATGTCCAGAAAGAAGGCGCATCCGGCGGGGTTTAGCTGAAACCCAAGGAGCCTCTGAAATTCCGATATTAGGATATCTTTGTCTGTTGTACCCATGCAGCTGAATTTCTGCATGAGCTCCTGGTCCAGGTCCAGGTCCAGGTCCATGCCCTCCATCACGGAATCGCCCGGACAGAGACGGTGGGCTTCACTCCTAATTTAGTCCGAGGCCTCGACTTGTCATAACAAACTCAACAACAGGGCCGAGTGCGCATGTCACATGATTGCATCTTGTGCCTTTATCTTAGAGCCACAGGCCTGGGGGAGAAAATAAAATACTGATCTCTATACAAGGAACATATTAAGTAATAATAATATGTAATTAACCGCCAGACTAAACAAATTCAAATACCATCAAATTATGTATACATTTTGCTAAATTTACAAAATGTTTTATAAAATATTGTGAAAATTACGATGAAACATTATAACATACAGTTATATGTTGAGTTTAGCCACCTAAACTTACATTTTTGTTGATTTTTGGAGTGAAAAGAAGTAGATGCCGTGAACTACTTCCAGTACCACAAGCTGAAGCTTTTCGAACGGCCCTCACAGTCCTTTGACTTGAACGTCCATGGAAATCTGTGGGTACAGCTTAAAAAAAACTCTCAGAACTTGAGGTTAACTGCAAAAAAGAGTGGGTGAAAAGTCCAAAATTAGGAAGAGAAAGCTACAAAAACCTTTTTATCAAGCTGTGATATCAGCCAAAAGCAGGATTAGTACTGTTCTAGTATGGTGCCTAAACTTTTTTACATGCCAAAATTACTGTTTAATTTTTTAAGTTCATGAAATAAAAAGTGTCTTCATCAACCTTTGAAGAAAGGCTCTTTTTTTCTGTGAGCTGTAGGGGTTGTATTTACTTCTTTTCACACAAAAAAATCAACAAAATACTTAATTTTGCCCACGAGTTCCCAAACTTTTCCACACAACTGTATCTGCCTAATGCCCATGGCAAATTTCCTGTTGTTTGATTTGCAATGTTGTATTCTTACACAGGAATAGGAAGTAATGGGAATACTTCTACTTGTTGTAGGTGTTATGTTTACGTGGCCAGATTGACCTGTTTGTGGGCACTTGGGGGAACTTTGCTGTTGCCTCCAAGTTCCCGTCAAGCATTGTGCATACAGCACCACCAAGGACTATTAAACTGGAACACTAACTGGACTTAGGCTGTTCTGTAGAGTCAGGTTTCCATCCAAATGTGAAACACATTTTAACTGAATTTCCAGATAATCAGCAAAAGAAAATGCAGTGGGCTATCAGTTGGTGGAGCTAATTCTAGAGTTGGATGCCATGCAACCATTGCAGAAGTAGAGAGGGAAATGAGGTGACGTAATTTAAGATACTGCCAGTTGAACTACTATCAATGAAAAAAATGTATGAAATGTAATGGAAATATACCATTCATGCTTGTTTCATGTATTCATCTGAGGAACCCTACAGTCACCTCATTACTCTACAGCGATCTGATGTTTTCGTGCGCTGTCATTTTTTGTCTCTTCAGTGCAGCGGAAGCTTCAAGTGTACATTTATGCCACGTGCATTTCATGTACGTCATGATTTATCCTCTGAGCCTGTTTTCATTTCACTTTATTGAATTTTGCCTTTGTCAATTCACCAACTTTTCCCCTTCAGCCAAAAACTTTTTTGCAGTATTTCAGCCCCAAAAGCCCCTGGTTTACGCCGTATCATTTCTTTCAAAACAATCTGATTAATCCCTGTTAAAAATTTGCACCACTGAAGTACAATATAAACTAAATCGTGTCCATCATGTGGCCTTGGTCTCGTAAAAGAACTCTGTGTCAAAATCTAGTTTTAAGACCTCGATTGTTTTAGTTATTATTAAGCTGATTTGTTGTATGTGTTTTATCAAATTGCCATAATTTTTATGTATGCCAAGTAAATACCAGTCAGAAATGCTGTGACAGGGCAAAGTATTCCATCATAGGAGTACTGTAAGGTTGCATGCAACAATTATTTTCATTATCAATAGGTATGAAAATTATTTTCTTCAATGATTGATTCATTTTTCAGTGTAAAAAATGTCAGGAAATAGTGGATAATGGCCATGATTATTCCCTAAAGTCCAAGTTAACATATTGTAATATCTTCTTTTGTTTGAACAACAGTCAGAAATACAAAAATGTTGAGTTTAATATTATAAAAAATATTGACATTTTAGAAGCTGGTACAAGTGAATTTTTTGCTTAGAAAAAGACTGAAACCCTCAATCACTTTTCAAAATTGTTGTCATTTTCATTTTATGTCAATCAACTAATAATTTCTGCTTTAGAATACTGGTTGGTTTCTGGGTGACAGGGGAATTATTGAAACTGAAAACACTTCAATATAACAGAAACATCATTAATGTTATCAATAATATCTGTGCTTTCCCTTGTATGGCAGGTCGTCATTTCATGTTTACTGTGCTTTTTCCGTTAAATATTTTGTCATGATTGGTGGGATGGATTCTCCACACTACCGTCCCCCTATGTTACCCTGATTATCCAGCAGATAGCAGCGTTGTATCGTTGGAGCTGTTGTGTTTTCTTCCAGGACAAGCGTATTTGTGTTTGCGCGCGTGTGTGTGTGTGTGTGTGTGTGTGTGTTTGAGTGTGTGTTTGAGAGAGAGAGAGTGAGTGAGAGAGTGAGTGAGTGAGTGAGTGAAGGGGGTTCAGCTGCTGTTCGGTGTTTCGCGAGGGAGCAGCTAGGCTGTGCAGTGCCAGCAGCGGCTAACAAGATGCACAAGGCCAGCGCTATGTACAGTAAAGAGGTGCCAGCAAGCTAGTATATGTTTATTCGAGGGGGAGAACAGCTGTTACGGTACGACACAAAGGCTGGCAGAAATGGCCGGAATAATTAAAAAACAAATTCTGAAACATTTGTCAAGGTAAGTGTCATCTTTGGCTTTGTGTTAGCCAGTTAGCCCAGCTGGATGATGGTTTAAACGTTACTGAATACAACAAACGGCAAACGGCAGTTCGCTAGTATTTGCAACCTACACGTAGCTGCTTCGATTTCCACTCTGATTGCCATCTAGCTTAACGCCACATGTCGGGACAGCCACATGAGAATAACGTTAAGAGGTATGAAATTGACAGTGAACGCAGCAAACCACCTCAATATGAGCGACACAGATAATGGCTAACTACATTACTTTTCCAGGTGTATGTATGTGTGTTCTCCATAGCGTTATTGTCTACATACTGCCTTAGTACTTTCTCTGGAAAGCTGATTTATTAAATTCAATGGGCCCAATAACCCCCCGTCACTGTTGAAAAACCTGTGCCATACCCATCTGCTTACTTTGTCTTTTTATACCACTTCGTGATCTAGGGCCCTAAATATTATATTTACTTTACAACGGGAATGTAAAAACCCTGTAAGTGTAGTAGCATCCTTTCTCTCAATTCAGCCATTTCTATCTATCCCTCTACCCATCCATCTCTCTGTCTGTTGTTTCTTACACACAATTCCTATCTTGATCTCATGCTGAGTACAGCATTAAAACAACGGCATCTCATCAAGCAGAAAGAGAGAAAAAATATTTTCTAGATAGGGGAAGATATGGAGGGAGCATTTTATCCTTTACATATTTACTGTATGTATAAAATGCTCACAAATGTATCAGGTTAGTAGCAGGCTTCTCTCTTTCAAGCCCAAACTGTAGAGCAGATTGAGCTTGTTCAGTTGTCAGAATCAAGCTGTTTGGCCTACTGTACATGAATGAATGAATAAATGGATGTTGATCAGCTGAAGTTTGCTGTCAGAATAGTCATTAATGCTCCTACAATTTTAGACCGATCAAAGTCTTTTTCAGCAACATTTATCCCATGTCACACCCTGCTATACATAGACAAATATTGTATTCTAGTCCCCTTCAACATCCTCCCCACATCCTCCCCACATTCTCCCCATATGTAATGCTGTTGCTCAGGGGCATACAGCCTGCTATTTTGTGTGTTTGTGTGTTTGTGTGTTTGTGTGTGTGTGTGTGTGTGTGTGTGTGTGTGTGTGTGTGTGAGTGTGTGTGTGTGTGTGTGTGTGAGAGTGTGTGTGTGAGTGTTTTTTTTTTTTTTTTTTAAGGTTTTATTGAAGCAGAATGTGTTGTTTTCTGTTGCTCTCAGTTTGGCACAGCTGACAGTGAAGAAACTAATTTGGGTGGGAGAGCAATGTTGAAATGTGTTTAAAAGGTCTCTCTTACTCCAGCTAGATGGGGTAAAGGCTAAAGTTGATCGTGAGCCAACAAATCAGAGGAACACGACAATAAATCAGAGGCTTTCTATTCAACGTACTGTTATTCTCCTTCTCTCTGTTGTCTTTGTCACTGAATAATTAAAACAATTATTTGCACCAGATAGGACGCAGTGGACACAAACTTGGAGGGTAGACATGCAAGCATGTTAATTTGTTAGGTCGTAGCTTGTTCTTTGATAGGAAATGAGCTTTATAGTCCAATCATCTCTTGCATCCTGCTGTGTAAATAATAACTTTAGACAATTTTGAGTTTATTCTATTATTCTCTGCTATTTTTTAATATTTCCTTATTAGTGACTGGCTTGGTGTAGCAATATTCTTAATAATAATAGTATAGTAATAAGATCATCAGTTTTAACCCAGGCCTATCTGCAATACATCTCTGTTAATGGCAAGATTCTATGTATTAGTTAACAGCCACTGTATGGTTTGTTGTAAACATACAGATGGAGCCTAAAACTTACACACAGTGGACTTCTGATGGATTGTTGGGTTTAAATTGATCACGTCAATGGCTGACCCCTTTGTGTTAATTGTTTAAGAACAGTTTTGCTTAACTTTAAAACTAAACAGTTGTGCTTTTGGCCAATTGTGTACAAACATTGCCTTTGATAACATCTGGAATTTCTGTACTTTTTAAACAATACTAATCTCACAATTAGCCTATATTGCTGGTTTTATAAATAGTAGAACCACTGTAGTCGTTGCTCTAATGTAGGTCTTGATCATGTACACCACCAAATCACTTTTTTTTTTTTATATTCTTGCTCAAACATGACTAGGTCAAAACCTAGTATATGGCTGGACCGCCCTTTATCTGTTTGCTTCTCTCCTACTCCTGGTCACACAAACAGTAATATAATATAGCTGAATTCCCAATAAAGCTCTTCTCATTTACATGTTTCTGTTGTCAGACAATGGAAAAGTGATAAAATGTGACTGAAAACCCGGCCCATTAAGACTACGTGTTAACCAGCAGTCAGTTCCGAGCCATTTCCAAGCTGCTGCTCTGCACTACTAACATCCTGATGTTATAACCACAACGTTGTCTAATAAAATCACCATACACATAATTAAAAGACAATGGCTTTGCTGTGTTTTCGGCTATATTTACCTATAAAATGATCACTCAGAGTGAAAGTTAGCTCATTCATGTCTGTGTCAGTTTCTGTGCCGTCAATTAAATGAGATGCTGGCCTCGCTTTTGCTTTTGCAGTCCAGCCCTATAAATGCACAAGTTGTACAATTGAGTCAAAGCTACTTTTTATTTTCAGACATTTGACTACTCAATACCTCAAGCTTTACTCATTTAAAGGCCCTCGAAGTCTGTGGGAGTTTAATATGAAATGTAAATTTTAGGAAAGCAATGACCCAGGTTTTCGTCATCAATAGAAGTGTAGAGCCATTATTTTGTTTCTAATTACGAAAGGGAAGCTTACATTTTGACTGGCTTATCTGGTTTATCAGGTACAGCGTGGTATTAGGCCTAATGGTATTAAATGTTTTAACAAATTGGACTACATTCACATGTCTTCAAACTGTGAGCCACACTCTGTTGCTTTCTTTTATGACATGTAGTCTGGCTTTTTCAGTAGTGTCTCTTGTTTGATGTCTGAAAAGTCACAGGGATTTGTCAGAAGAGTGTTGAGTCGTGCGTTGTATGTGAAATTAAAATACTTAAGTGATCGATTTGCTCCGATTGCTGTTATATGTACCATGTGTGGGGTTGTGGCCTAAACCTGACTTTTGGAGCTTGCTACATTAGCATCCTTAACCTGGATAGGGTGTACAGCTGTGTGACTCTACTGAGGAGACGGCTACGGTATTTCAGGATGAGTCTTTCAGTTGTACTACTTCAAACACATCTTAGCCAAGATGCATAATTCATTTTTATCTCCCAGATTATCCGTGACGTATGCTGGTGTTTCCCCGATAAAAGTCCAGATTTAGACTGTGTGTTTTCACCCTAGTTTATTTTAATCTTCTATTGGTTCCTTTCCCCAGGTTCACCAAGAATCTGTCCCCAGACAAGATTAATCTGAGTACGTTGAAGGGGGAGGGGCAGCTGTCCAACCTTGAACTGGATGAAGAGGTTCTGCAGAACATGCTTGACCTGCCTACCTGGCTGGCTGTCACCCGGGTCTACTGCAACAAAGCTGCCATCAGGGTATGTTATTGACTAGTCAAACCTGATTGTGTAGCTCGTCTGACAAGTGAAGCTTTCTCCCTTTTCTAAGAAGACTATTGAAACACAATGTTGGTACAGAAATGCTACTTGAATTATGTCAATGTGGTTATTGTCCCATCATTCATTTTTAAGCTAAACAAAGGGTTTCTGTTTATTAATGCCAAAGAGCTTGCTTTTGAAATTCAGAGTATAGAGTCATAGAGGAAATGAGCAGTGATAACACCACAGATATTAGCTTTGCTAGAGGCACTACTGTGGAAATTATGATCCTTCAGACCAGCACTGGCTGTTGATAATAGAGAGCAAAGCCATGATTCAGAGGGGACACAAAAGGCCAGAGGCTAGATTGATTCTGAGATATAATGGCTTGTGTACATTGATTTGATGCTTGTTTGATGCTTTTGCTGACTAATATCCAAACCCAAGACACTATTTTTTTTTTTTTTTTTTTTTTTTACAGCTTTACCAGTTATATTTGTGTAGTATTCTCTTTTTAACTTAATATAGATAATGAGGTTTGGGGTGTTGCCACCATTCAACAGGGACTGCTGACACTTGTAAAAGCATCTCCTTCAAAACTGCCTGCGGTTTTTAATCATATTTTCTTCCTATTTTCAGAAATGCTCCGGGCTTACTTCTCTTAAAAATCCCTAATTTGAAAACCCAGATATCTTAATTAGTCTATACAGACTGCCCCTTTGTTGTTAGGCTCCCAGAGATAGTGGCTGTCTATCAGTTAATTTTTATTTTTTATTTTTATTTTTTAATTTTTTTAAATAAAGTAAACTTTTTTTTTGAGAAGTATAATCCCTTTTTGGGCTTACCACCATACTGCATTTCTGATCTACTTGTTGATTAGTTTTTAGCAATACTTGTGGCATGGCTCTATGGATGGCAATGTTGGTTTTACATTGAGTTGTTTAAGCCACCCTTTGGGTCCAGACCGAATATGCTCAACAACTATTGTTTTTCCATGAATTTCTGTACAAACATTCATGTTCCCCAGAGGACAAATCCCTCTGATTTTGTAGATCCCCTGACTTCTGCTCTAGGCTGACCAGCAGGTCAACATTTGACTTTATCCATTACTTTGGTTAATGGAAAGCTTATGACACTAGCATCAGCCTCAGCTGCACTTTGTGTAATGCGCTAAATATGAAAATGTTAGCAGGCTAACATCCTAAGCTAAGATGGTGGACATAGTAAATATTACACCTGCTAAACACCAGAATGTTCGCAATGTCATTGTGAGCGTGTTAGCATGCTGATGTATTTAGCTTAAAAAGCACCTTTGTGCTTAAGTACAACTTAACAAGGCTGTTAGCTTGGCTGTAGATTTGTAATCTTGTTGCTAATTCTGGCCTACATTTGCAACTCTATCAATGTCAGCAGTTTAAGGAATTGCTTTAAACTGATCTTGGTCTTGTTTTCAAGATGGAAGTTCATGTGTTGGAAGCAGAAACTAGGATGACTTTTGTGCCCCTAGGGGTCAGTGCAAGGTGGAAATTTGTTGTCGGTCTATGTGATAATGTTAGGTCATGTACAGAGATCAACAGTCAAAGCATCAGTTTTCATCGCTATGTAAATAATACACAACTCTTCCCATCATGCAGCCAACAATAATCAAAGGGAGCTGGCTGCTTTCATCACTGCTTTAAGACACTGACAGCTTCAAAGATTCACAACTGTCTGAAGCTAAATGCAGATTAAAAACAAATTTCTGGCAAAGGTCTTGCAAATGTAAGTGCAGGAACTACTAGCCATTTTGGTTCATTAGCCCAAAATGTTGTCAAACACTGCAAAAGCCTATGTTAGTATTCTGATCTTAGATAAATGTGTGAAAACCATGATGCAGCCACATTGCTTTTAGCTTATGAAAATCATTACAACCAAAACATTCCTTCTGAAAAACCTAAAAACCATCATTGCAATTCAGCCATCCAAGCTAACAAGCCAAACTTGTCACATAGACTAATATATTGCTCTGTGCTTTAATTGGTAAAAAGTAATTTGCATGCTTTCAGCATATTCACAATGCAGCCACAAGACCTTTAATTAGTACCAAAAAACGTCACTCCAATCATCACATTCCCTTCTCTCGATAAATGTGAGGTTTAGGATGAATTTTATCTTTTAAATTATAAGTATACATCATGGATCTCTTTAGTTCATATTAGCCAGTCTGCATCATCCTCAGATGATGTCTCGAGGCTGAAGATTTAAGGCCTTTAAGTGCTTTTGCCTCTAGAGCTCTTAGAGCTGAACGCAGGAGACCGGAATGGTAGAAATATTGTCTCATTTTAAGTCAGTTATAAAAATCCATGTATATAGGCTGGCTTTTGTGGAATCCTTTGTTGTGACTTTAGTCTTTTTTCTTTTTTTTAATTGTTAGCCCTGTTAGATCCCAAACATAATGGTCATTCTTTCGTTCTGTTATTTCCTATTTTTCTTTCTGTATGCTCCCTTGTCTAATCCAAAATTCATACTTTGTTTTTTCTCATTTCCTGTTATTTTAATGTGTTCATCTGGTACATCATAATAATAACCTTGTTTAAGAAATGTTATTATTATTATTATTATTATTAGTGTTTGTAGTGTTAGCTATTTATTGAGAGCTAGCCCCTGTGTCAAGTTGTGGCAGCTTGATGCTCACTGTGCCCTTTTGCCCAGTGAATGATAAACAGTGCAGAATGCTGTGGCAAGTGTTTGTGACTGACTCTGGTGACCTTGCTGTTCTTTCTTTTCAGATACAATGGACAAAGTTGAAAACAAGCCCCATCTGCCTGGTAAGAATGATGTTATTTCTGTCCTTTTCCAGAGTATTTTGCATATTTCTTAAACACTAAGGCACACTAACCTTCCCCCTCGTCTTTTTATCCAAAAATCACCTATTTTTGGCATGACTCTATAGCAGTGCCCTGTTTTTTTTATTTTACTGTTCTATTATACTGCTCCATGGGTTGTGTCCTTTGTGCTGTGCAGTATCAGTAAATATTAGGCTACCTCTCTATTTATCCTTGCTCAGTGGTATGCTGAGTATTAGTTTCCTCTTTTGTGCAGTTCTTGGATAAGGTAGAAGTAGAGATGAGGACATGTGAAGAGCCACGTCCACCCAATGGCCCCTCTCCTATAGCTATTACAGCAGGCCAGAGGTAAGTCTGTATAAATCTTAAGTTAAGATGTCATATCTGATGAATACTGTACTACATCGCACATCATCTACATGGAGAACAGTGCCTTCACTCATGTTTACATTTTGCATTTTCAGCGAGTATGGCTTTGCTGAGAAAGTGGTGGAGGGCATGTCTGTTAGGATCAACTCCATTACCATCAAGGTGCAGGCTCGTGCCTTCCACGCCTCCTTTGAGCTCTGGCAGCTGCAAGGCAACAGCCTCAACCCCAAATGGCAGCGCAGTGACCTCCGCTACACCCGCATCACCGACCCAAAGAGGGGAGAGGTACAGCGGAGCAAACTTATATTCCCCTCCTCAACCATCTTTAATACTGTTCTGTCTGAAAATCGTATGTAGTGCACCAGCTAAATGCAATTTTCTACTCATTAAGCCTGCAGTAAATAATTTAGTCAAGCAAATTGTTTTGGTCCTTATTAGCTGAAGAGACTATATTTAGATGAACAGCCTTTCAGAATGAGATCTTGTAATCCACTTAAAATGAAATGTCCCATGCCTCTTCTTTCTCTGTGTGTCTAAAAACAAAGACCTTAGCCGTACCACACCAGTTCCAATCATTCAATATAAATGTGGGAAAATGGTGTATTTTGTTTATTGTTTCAAACAGGTTTTAACATTCAAAGAAATAAACTGGCAGAGTCTACGAATTGAGGCAGATGCCATTGAGAGTGATGACCAGGACCTCGGTAGCACCCCATTACGTCTTATCACCAACCAGGGACGCATTCGCATTGCTCTAAAACGCAGAGTAGGACTGTGTTTCTACCATTCATTTACTATTCTGTCATGGAATTGTTTACAGATCACAAATGTGAACTCATTTAAATTGCAAATGATTTGTCCCAAGTCTTTAATTCTTCATTGTTCTATCCAGATAAAGGACTGTAATGTGTTGGCATCCAAGCTGCTTTTCATTCTGGACGACCTGTTGTGGGTGCTGACAGACTCTCAACTCAAAGCTATCATCCATTACGCCAAATCTCTCAGCGAGGCCATGGAGAAGTCTGCCCAGCAGAGGAAGAGCATGACTGCTGAATCCCTGCAGGTCCTGCCTTCTTCCTGCTCATTGATGTTTTGGTGAAAAAACATCTTTCTGACGAAAAATATTATACATTAAGATGTTTTAATTACAGACATCATATGTTTAATGGAAAATATAGCTCATCGTTAACATTAAAACATCTAAGCTTACTTCACCTGCAGTTATTTCTCTCAAGAATTGTTGTGTCTGCATACATTTTAATTGGTTTGATAATGAAATTACAATAGGTCTTTTTCACCACAAACTAAACTATAAGTCTGACTTACCATTTTTTAAATTCAACCTTAAATATAAAGCTGCAAGGAACCAAAAACACAAGAAAAATGACATGGGCAACAAAAAAAAAAAGGACAAATCTAGTGATAATCTGTCAAATATTATAGAACAGTTTTTTTTTTTAAAGTTTCGCTATTATAAATACAGCAGAAAAATGAACGAAATCAAATCATAATACAGTCTATTTACATGCAGTGTGATTTTTATCCAAATTCATTCTTGTGGCTTTTTTAAAGTAATGATCTTCAGACATGAATAAATACTGTGTGAAAGCCCCAAATCAGCACTTTCAGCGGATTTTCTTAGCTTGTCTCTACAAGATGAAAAGACGGACTCCAGATTGGTTTGCAATTATGCATCCATTCAGTATCCTCAAGAGCCTTTAACTCAAAATTTGTTGGCACAAGATTATTTCTGGATATGTTTTGTATATGTTATAGATCAAGCTTGTTTTTGTTTCCCTATGAAATTTATGTTGCTAGATAGTTCTTAATTTTGTCAAATTGTCTTGGATAATTTGAGATGTTTTCCTTCTTCTATTGTTTAGACTGCTCCTCCATCTCCTGGCCTCCACAGCCTGTGGACAGAGCCCCCACCTGCTCCTACTGGCACCCCCAGCAACATGACTCAATACTTTGATCTCTTTGATGTCAAGGAGTCTTCTTACCACACCTTCATATCCCGCTTGGACTTACACGTATGCAACGATAGTTCTTCAATGGATGAAGGTGTGTTGGGAATAATTCACCATGTGCCAAAACATGTAGTCTTAATTCTCTTGTAATTCGAGTATACAGTATTTGTGCTTTTTTACTTCAGCTTAAAGCCAAGATTGTGTGCTTTGAGTAATCCTTAAAGTATCGTGAATTGCCAAGTATTTGAAGGATTATTTCTGTGAAGGTGGTTTTTAACTGTTGTAATGTGATATTGCAAAGATGAGCCTCCCCCACCGGGCTTGCAGGGTGCGATGCAGCTTACCTTCAGGAAGCTGGGTTTTGACTACTATCCCGTCCACAGACCTGGTGAGTGTGAAGACCGGTCCTTTCTGTGACCATAATTTTACTACAGTTTACCCCGAGGCTTTGCACTGCTCCGACTGAAAGCAAAGCATTCAGTCAGGACTAGCTCTTAGTAGGATTACTATTCAAGTAGACTAATGGCTTGGGAGAGCAGGCCCAATGCCATTCTTCTTAGTCGAATTCCTGAAGTGTAGATTGTGGACCAGCAGGGTAACCCTTGAAGCCCATTATGGTCAATTAAACAAAGTTAGAAAAAAAGCTTTTATTTTGCTTTTCTGTTTGATTAAGAATTATGGACTTTTGAAGTGGATATGAAAAGAGGAAAATGTCACAGACACAGTACAACTTTCCATGCTGAAATATCTCAAAAACTATTGGATAGATTACTATGAAAGCTTTTACAGATATTCATGGTGCCCAGACAATGAAGCCTACTGACGTTTGTGAATCACTGACTTTTCCACTACGGCCACCTTGAGGTTAACATTTGTGATCTCGAGTAAAATGTCTGAAAAGCTATCGGATGGATTGGCACCAATGGGCACCATGTCCCTTTCAGGAAAGCTCTAAATTTGGTGAACTCCTTACTTTGCAATAGTAACATCATCAGGTCATAATTTAAATTTGTCTGGTACTGTTGTTTAAGACTAAATACTTACAAAACTAATGACATTCCCATTAACCTCAGATCTACTTTTGATGTGTTTGGTGCTAATTAGCAAATGTTAGCATGCCCACATACCAAGAGGATAAACATAAACCTCCTTAACATCAGCATGTTAGCATTGTCATTGTAAGCACATTAACATTTAGTTTAAAGCTCCACTTTGCCCAAGTACGACCTCACATTGTTGATAGCACGACTGTATTGTCTTAGTCTTTTTGTGCCAAAGACTCAAATCAGAATGAATGAAAGAGATTGGATCCTAATTGTTTTGCCATTGATTTCCACATGATACCCCATAAGTACAAAGGAAAGACCTCAGAATTTTATGTTTAAGTTGATTTTAGGTTTATTTTAGTCACAGGTTCTGTTTCCTTCAGAGGAATTTCTTCTGCTATGTTGAATTGTTTTTTTAATGAACATTTCTGTTGGGATTAATTGCCATTCTTTTGTTTATTTATTTTTGTTATCTTTTATCCTATATAGTTTTTATTATTATTATTTACAGACCAAAGAAAATTGTAATTTCTAAATCAGTTGTAAGTCTACAGTGATTGCTGGATGCTGAAACTGCCTTTTGATACTTCTCTAATACAGCGGATGGATGCCGACACTGGGAGCGCCACAGTGGAGCTATGGAGGCTCAGGCCCAGTGGGCTGGGAAACTGCTGAAGGAGTACCATAGGAGAGTAGAGGCCTCTGGGTTCCCAGGGCCACATACTGAGGTGCCCCAGCCAACCAAGGACTCTCCTGCAAAGACAGCTCCAGGTAGGAATGCAGAATTAACATAAATGTTTGTCTTTTTATAGATACTCGGTTTGTTTCGTCATTGCTGAACAGAGACAAAATTATACAAATGCAATGATCCATGAAAATTAATCTCGCCATAAGAAATCGTGGTTTGACTAAACAGTTCAAAGTCAAAGTCCACTTACTAGGAGTTTGGTCAGTTGTTATGGAGATGGATCTGTTGACATGCTAAGCTTTTGAACCAATGCTAGTAAGAAGTCTTGAAAGTGCTAAAACAGCTTGTATGTCAACAAGTCCATCTCCGTGGCAACCGAGCAAAGCACATCTGCTGATGAAGACTGTGTGATATGATTGAAAGATATGGAAACAGATAGTAAGTGGACCTTAAATTGGGATAACTCAGATGCCAGAAAAAGAACTGAGATGCCGTAAACAACAAAATAGGACAGAGAACTGGTACACAGTGGTGATAATAAGGCTATGACCCCATTCAGCATACAAAACAACATATGGTGTAGTAACAGTAAAATTTTTATGAGTAGACACAAATCCTAATCTGTAAAAAATATGTTTGAACGTCAGTGTTTTGCTCTTGCTCTTGCTCGTGCGGAAGTGTTTACTGTACCGTGTACACGCTTTAGATGGACAGTCTACTCCCAAGTTGAACCCTTCTGACAAAGAGCAGACAGCCAGCAGGAACTCTTTGACAGCTCCTACAGGGTCATCACTGAAGAGACTGCGATCTAGCTGCGTGGTGATCAGGATGGATGACGTGGACATTCACCAGGCAAGCCTTTATCATCAGCTGATTTGATTAACCTGCTCTAACAGAAGCTTTACTGTTTAATAAATGGAGCGAGGGGACTTCTGTTCCTCAGTAGAAGCAGTCAGGCAGTATTTGTGACAAGGCCAGAGGTTGCCTTAAAATCTAAAAATTTTAGCAGTGAAACAAATAGTGCAGGTTTTGGACTTATTTATAATTGCTTACTCAGATATGGTGTTGATATTGAGGAAACAGGAGTTTATGATAGTAAAATCTTATATGGATTCCAGTCAACCTCCAGCCACATAACTGTTATCTACCATGGATCATACAACAGAGTATATATCAACAACTCCTGTGCTATTGTATCTTAAAGAAATAACGAATAAAATAATATTCCCAGATTTTGTAAATGCTATGAGAAGGCAACTGGACTTGCTTGAGGTTGTTGAAGACGTTTCGCCTCTCATCCGAACTGACTAGTGGGGAGTTCCATGTATTTATCCTCTGGTGAGATCAGCAACACTCGTGAGTTGCTGGCCGTCCTGGTCATCATGTGAGCCACCTAAAATGCTGTTCTAAGTTCACTCCCCAGACAGCTGAACACCCATCCACACCAGGACTCATGTGACCACTCACTTGATGGCAGGTGGAGTCAATGATTCACTTGTCACCTTAATGGCCCTCAAGGTGTCACAGGTGTTGCTGATCTCACCAGAGGATAAATACCTGGAACGCCCCACTAGTCAGTTAGAAATGAAGAAGCCTTTCGGATGAGAGGCGAAACGTCTTCAAGAACTTCAAGCAAGTCCAGTTGCCTTCACTTAGCACTTACAGAATACCATGACCTGTATGACTGAGAATCTTCACAGACAATATTCCCAGATGTGACCACCAGTTCCCGAATATGGATTTAATGCATGACAACATAAATGGCATTAGTAGTTGATTAAAGGTTGCTTTTCTGTGACAATAGTCTAGTGTACCATCTTTTTAACACTAAATATACTGCAGATATAGATGAGTCTCAATTCAAAGAGATGGAAATCAGGTCTTAGTCACAACATTTCTGATCATAGGCATTGTCAAGATGGAACCTCGGGATGGATAGTTTGCTCTTCCTCAAAACCTTAGCTCCACAGTTAGCCAGATAGCTAACATTACTGTCGTGCTGCAGTATTCTCATCGTTTGGAGTTAGCTCGGGAAATCAGGAAGAGGCATGTATGGAGGCATGTAATATTATCAGCCTTCGAGGCATCTGCCTATCAGGCCTTACGCAGGGAAAAAGAAGTCTCTTTCAGATCAGCCATCATGGCCGATTTGACATATTGATGCCATGATGTGGAAATGTTTGGCATCAAATTGCTCCTGTAACAAAAGAGTACTTGTGTTATTGCTGTACTAAAACCAGAACCTTATTCAGCAGGAAAAAAAAATTCCAGATGTTTTAAGCTAAATTAATACTGTATTACTGTAATTAGTAAGAGTAGAATAATCACATATATGTCACTACACTTTGCTGCTCCGGTGCCATTTGTGACTGAGAAACCCCCTGCCATTTCAAATTACACTCTGACTGGTTCTGCATTTTCACTTTGGACATTTCACACTTTTCATCACAAAAGAATGTAGCATTTCCAGGGTTATTTTAAGTTAAAGATGCTTGTAGTTCCTCATAGAACAACAGACACCTGACGGAAAATCTATAAATGTCTAGGTTTCCACCTTAAGTATGTGACAGGAAGTCATTGATGTTCAGACTCAGGTGGTTCAGTTCTTTTCTGCAATACACTTCTACTTTTGATGACTAATTGAGTTACTGTGTTGAGAATGAAGCAGATAAATGAAAAATCAAATCCCATATTTAGTGATATTTCCTCCACTTCAACATCCAGGTGTCTACAAGAGGCCGTCAGAACAAGAAGACCCAGTCTTTATTATCCTGTAACCGTAAATCTCTGCATTTGCCAGACAGCATACCAGCAGTTCATCTGCAGTTTACCGAATACTACTTTCCTGACAACCCCAGTCTATCAGGTATCGTGCAACTGTGTAATCTTTTCGTTTATTGTCAAGTTGACATTTTTAAGAGAAATGTATGTCAGTTTTACTCATATTATTGTGCTCTAAATCTTCTTTTGAATTATTTTCATTACTGCACAACCCCCCTTTTATATTACTCCCTTGCCACCCCTTTTGATATATTTTTTTTATTTTTTTGTATATGTGTAGAAAGAGTTTTTCAGAGTCAAAAGCATTTACTCTAAAAGTGGAATTTATTTCTTGGTTGCTTGTTAAAGTTGAGATTGGTTGTTTCCTATATTTCATAGCTACAATTTATGATTAGAAAAAATTTCCTCTATCAGCATCTCGTGCCCTCTTTCCTTCTTCCAGTGCCCAACTCAAGCCTGTATGCCCAGTTAAACAGCCTGCAGCTGAGTGTGGACCCAGCCAGTGTGCTGTGGATCAATCTTTTTTCCAGGGGTCTGTTGCAAACTCTGGACCAGGTCAAAGCTTTCTACCATTTGCAAGACAGTAGCAAGGCTGAAGAGCATGTAGACATCCGCATGGATGCAGCTCAGCTTAAGGTGAATAGACAACTTTTTTATACCATATGTTGGTGGTTTATTTTTTTAGATCTAAAGTATTGGTGAATCCCATTCTTTATCTCTAAAAGTCATGTAAAATTTTGTTTTATGTTCCTTTCTATAGCTGATAATTCCCTTGGATTCTTCCATATTGGACCATCCAGAGCGCCCACAGTCCCTGTGTGTTACTGTACCCCAGATGGTTCTCAGCAACACTCTCCACTGCCCCCATGGCTCCAGAGCTGACCTCAACACTATCTATGACAAGTTCGCCAGCTGCTCTTTCTTCCAAACCACACCACCCTACCCTTACCCCAGAGACCTGAGTGCCTTCCACCCCATTCCCTCCACCTTCCTCCATCACTATCAAGAAACGGAGCCCAAGCCTTTAGACAGAAAGCAGTTACGATCCCAGGATGTCTGGTCTCTCAGTCTGTCCCGTGTAACCCTAGGCTTTGATGGAGCTCGGCAATTCCCAAAAGGCAGGACCCAGCCTTTTGTTGAGCCTTTTGCCATGTCTGTGTGGATGTGTATGCCTGCTGCCTTGAAAAGTGGTTCATCGTCTTCCTCCTCTCCTGGTCCCAGCAGAGCTCACCAGCCTTCTCCGGAACAGGAAGAGGCTTCACTTGCCTCTATCCACATCCTGGCTCACACAATCACTCCAGTGAAAATGTGGCTAAACCACTACCAGTATGTAGCACTGCTGAGAATGAAGGATGCCATGGCTCGGTTGGGGGCAGAGTTGGGCCGGGATCTACAAGATGTAAAACAGGCTCATGGCCAGAAGACAAAACCCGCTACTGTTTGTGTTGCCCTTCTGGTGGACTCGGCAGAACTAGGTCTCCTGTTGCCACCAGTCTGCTCAGAGCCAGAGGAAGAGGTCCCCCACACCCCAGAGACAGACAGCCCCAGCATAACAGACTCTGACATCTCCCCGACTCATCAATCTGCAGATGTGGTCCTGGAGGACAGTGGTTTGGAAAACGGCATCTCCTCCATCAATACGTCAGTCACTGTGTTTGATCGGGATGAACAAGATGGGGTGGTGGAGGAAGCATGTGAGGCTGTGGAGGAGGGACCAGAGGGGGGTGGTTTGACAACACAGGAGGACACTCCTGTCCCCACACCTCCCTTCTCACCTGGACACTCCCCTGTCCTCTCACGTGAGCCGTCCACTTTTAGCCTGGAGGGAGAGCTGTCAAGCGCCATTAACGTCACCAAGGATGTGACCAAAGATGCCATAAGTGCCTCACTGGACCTGACCAAAGGGGCGTTTTCTATAACAAAAGATGCGTTTAGCATCCTGAGTCGTGGCTCAGGGATGAGCAAATTGTTCAGTCAACAGGCAAAGTAAGTGCTAGTGTTCTCCTGCTGGGCTGTTGGCAACATAATATCGTTGCTTTTACTGGCTGTCCCTTGACGACTCTGTGTATGTTCTACACCGATCAGCTAAATAGTGTATGTGTGTGTGTTCATAGGGAACAGGTCCAGCGCTCAGAAGAGTCCTCCCTCTCGTTGGCAGCCGGCCTGCGCCACCAATCCTTGAAGCAATCGCCTTCCCAGCATTCCTTTGATAGTAATATCCTGGAAGGCAGCCTACCTGATGAAAATCTATCTGTGGATAGTGATGTCAGTGACAATTTTGTTGTTCTAATGGACTCAGGTACTTAAAATGCTCCCAAGTTTCCAAACTAATTTCTGTGAATCACACGGGTGACATCCACTTTAAGTTTGTATCATGTTTCCAGAGTCAGGAATGGAGTCCTTGCGTCCCAACAACACTCCAGCGGGCAGCCGGAGCAGCCCAGCCCCAGGGACGGAGGGAGGTTCATCAGCTGACCTCAGCAGCTCCCTGTCCCAGAGCTCTGAGTATATGTCTCAGGACATGGTGGGTTACTACGCTCATATAACAGATTTTTTCAGCGGAGTTACATTATCTGCCTGAACAAAATAATATCTCAAAGAATAATTAAAATCTCATCATCAATAATTTTAACAGTTAAATTCAAACCTTCTTTTCATTCATTTTGCTGTTACAGTCTTCAGTGTTGTTACTGATCATGAGTGGAACAGCCTGCACCATGGAAGTAAAGGGAGAAGACCAAGTCGTGGCTATGGAAGCCCAAAATCTGAGCCCTGTGCAGATGGGTAATGTCAGGGTGTCTGACCTGCAGGCTGGTCTCATACAAGGTAAGATGGATAACTGTAGAAACACTGAAAATTTCTGAATTTCAACAAACTCAAAAACTACAAAAATTGTAATCTGTCTAACTAGACATATGCAGCCCTCTAAAAGCCCATATTTAGATTATTATTTTTTTGATAGACTTCAGAAAAAGTATTCAGTTAAAGATCCCCTCCAGATACATTTTAATACATATAAAAATGCTCTGCTTGGAAAAATAATTTGCGTCTGATATATATATTTTTTTCAACAAAAGTTAAATTACATAATTAAAAATTGTTAGATTTACATTTACTCTTTATCCTTCATTGAAATATTTTTCATTTTAAAAGTTTAACTGCTGAATGCAGCATGTCTCCTACTTCAACAAACGGTCCATTCTCAGTGTATGAGTTTTCACATCACACTTGTGTATTCTAAATACTGGATCATGATTGCCTCCAAACTAGTTGTGATGCCACAAAACCTTCTTTTATGTACACATTTTAAGATGAGCACAGAGAAAGTTTCCTCCTTCCGCATATGAATGTCAAAACAGCCTCCTAGTGTCAAACTCTACGCAGTGAGGGTCAGACATCCAAATTAAGTAAAAATAAGCAAAATGCGTTTTTGAGTGGTGCGAAACCTTCATGTCATGTTTTACACAGCACATCTAACAAAAACTGGCTCAGATATCATGTAAAAAAAATTGACTGATATCTATTCTCAGCCATTTCAAACAAACAAATCATTACAGGTTTAAAGACTGGCACCACTGGTCAGTTGAGCGTTGCAATCACAAAAATGGTATTAACACTTTTTTCTTATGTTGTATAAATGCCTCCAAATCAAAATATAGTTACTACATTGTTGCATATTCTATCAACTCAAAAAAAGATACTGACCAGTTACAGCGTGGGAAGTATGCAGTTTCTGGTTGCAGTGTAAAATGCTCACATTGTTCACAAATGTGCCTTCTCCTTTGTTTCTGCAGTTCCAGGTGGACCAGTCCAGAAGCAGGATAGGCAGATTAGCAGGGCCTCTCCAGCGGTGCGCATGCGAGCAGAAATGGGTCCATCTGCAGCCCGACACTCTGTTATGGCTGAGTCTATGGGCTTCCTGGATATGAGAATGCAAGACTGCAAGGCAGAGTTGTTGGCCTCCACAGTGGCTAACATTGGGCCTTTTCTCGAAGACGAATTCAGTGCTGATGGTCAGCCAATGAAGTTGCACATGAGCAACATCACCATCACTATGAAGGTTGGTTGTTGATACTGTCTGAATTTTGGGTCTAAACTAATTTTTGAATTTGCTCTTTATAAGATGTTAGTTGAAAATGCATTTTACATTTTAGTTTAAATACTTAACACGTAGATTGGATTTAAATGTTTCCCTCACAAAAATCAGACTTTTGAGGACAATCCACTTTGCAAATCCACTGGATTGAAAGACCTCAATGATAATTATATCATTAGTTTTTAATATTGTATATGACCTATTATTCCATGGAACGCAGTAGTTATATTAAGTGGATTATCCTGATAAGTAAACTGAACAGACTGTAATCTCTTAGAGTAGAAGGCATGAAGTAGTAATGGGTAGCCAGCATTATGGTCATCGTGGTGGTATGTGAAGTAACAGGAACCCTTCTTGTTTTGTTTTGGTTTTTTTTTTTTTTTTTAGGATGATGGTCCTAGAAACTACCCTACAGCCCCTCAACCTGTCCCAGCCACATTTATTGTAGATCAGCTTCTTCTTGAGCGCAGTGACGATGGCATCATGACGCTTAAAGGTGGGCAAGAAAATAAAACCCATCTTTTTGTGTTTCATTTTGTGCACTATAACAAATGTAATGCTTGTCAGTATTGTGGATGCACCCATCAGCGGTATCATGAACCGTAAAACCACACTAGTACTAAAGCTTACAGCATCCGCAACACATTTACAGAAAGATGAACAGAAAGTGATCTTTTTACTTTTGATTAAAGCCCCAGCAGGTGCTCCTGTAGCTGGCCCAGACAACAGAAACAGTTCCTGCACTGTTCAACAGCAGACCGAGGTAGGGGAGAACTAATACAATTGTATACTTGTATGCCTCAGTGTAGTGTAGCTGTGGCCGGGGCCATAGCCGGGATTTTATAAATACTGAGGTCATGAGTCATTTGGGGTTTTTTTTTTTAAATTCACCTGGTTTAGTTAGAAAAATATCCGAGCAATAGTGTTACAGTTAAACTATGAGGTAATTTCCAGATGCACTTCCTCAAACAGTGACTGAAGGTTTTCTTTTAACATAGAATTTACAAATAATTGATTAAAAAAAAAAAAAAAGAAAAGAAAGTATGATGGTAAAATATATCATTTAATTTTATTATTCAAATTTGGCACCTATGACCTTTTTTTTTCCCCCAACTGCACACAAAAAAGGATATCTGAAGATATGACACTCTGAGCTGAGGCCTCAATTCGAAAAGAGTTGATATAGTCCCTGATCATTATCCTGCAGACTGTTTCTGCATCCAAATTTCCCCCCAAATTGAGGACATGACCTCAGTGTTCAAGTGACAGTGCTACAGTCTTGTCTGTAAATCTTGTACATTTCCTGAACCCAGTGGCTCAAAAGGTATCAAACAGAGATAGAAAACTTTGAATTCAACATAGTACAAATATGTACCTATGAAATAAAATCACTGAATGTAATATTACAGCCAGTGAAAAGTAAGAAAAAAATAGCTATTCTTTAAAAAAAAAAAAAGAATTAAACGGAGTAATATGACATCTTTAATTTTTTTTTATATATCTGCAATGAATATTAGCAGTTTCCCATAAACAAGTTTCAAGTAAATTTAAGGTTATCCTTCTTAGGAAAATTAACAGTCAAAATATCTTAAAAAGGGGTTTTTCAGCTCTGAAGCTACAGTATATTTAGCAAGATCTGTGGCACTAATTTTTTTTACATGTGACCAAATAACTTCTAAATGTGATAGAACTATGGTAATACTATACAGAATGAAAATTTGGTTGCATGGAAAAGAAAACTAGTGGAGATATTAATTTTTGAAAATCAAAGATTCTTTGTTCGGGTAAATAATTATTACAGCTGTAATAAAGGTGTCCTGTTACTGGTCAGCTCTAAGATAGAGAAAGCAGAGATGTGTCTTAAGTTATCAAGATTGTGTAAAGGTATTTTAATTACACCTGTCGCTGTCAGTCAGAATCTGATATCTGTCCACTTGGCATATAGCACCTAGCCAAAGCATGCGTTAGCTGTAACTGAAACTAACCAATCAAATAATCCTGTCTTTACAGAGACAAACTCTGGAGTCGCAGCTTTCTGATGCCCAGGCTGCCCTTACCCAGGCCCTCAGTGACAGAGAACGCCTCCTCTTGGAAGTCAGAAAGTATGACCCCACGTTTACTCTCTAAGCTTCTCTGTTTTCACCTCCGAACCTACTTTATCACTGCTCCGGCTGAGGGACTGTGATCGGATGAATCGGGATGAATGTCGGGAACCAGCAAGACTCATGCAAAGCATGTCAAGGCACTGAATATGTTTGAAAAGAAAATTAATCCAAGTGGTGGGTTTCGATCAAATCCCACTTCCTATGTCAAGCTACTCATGAGATTACAAAAGAGCCCTTATAACAATTACTAAAAGGGGAACCTAGTAAACTAGCTTATAGGTACATTACTGGTACTACTTTTTAATTGGGCAGTTTAGATATTCCTAACTTCCGTACCAAAAAAATTCATTCAAATCAGTGTTGACAGTAAAGTCATTGTGTGGTTTCAGTGTTTGTCACATGGCATGCAAGGAAAAATATCAAGCTTTAATTCTCTCCAGTTCATTGTTTGTGTTAAGTCAAGCACATGCCAGAACCTCCTCTTCACGTGCACTTACACTGACACTGCCAGAGAGCTGCTAGTCCGTCAGTCGCCCCCTCTACAAAACACAAGTGACTGTCAAGCATGCTTTGTGAATAGTGCTAATTTACACATAGCACAGACCTAATCATGTAGAGTTCTTCTGTTTCAGTGATGTTTCTTTTCATTTAAAAGTATTATAAAAATATTATGAGCTGTTGTTGAAAATTTGATTTAAAAAGGTAGAGAAAACAGTGCACTTTAAAAAAAAGAAAAAAAGAAAAAAAAAAAAGCAGAACTACACTGCTTTCGTGGAGAGACGGATGCATCTCTGTTTCTACCTTGTTTGCTTTATCACCAGGGTGGAATGGTTACACACTCTTACCAAGTTCTCACTGTTCTGAAAAAGCAGGTTGAATCATTCCCCAGTGTTTATATTATTCTTTGAGTTGTGAAATGTTGATCATGCTTCTTTTGTACTGTGAAACAATGTGCTCTGTGGTTGAATGTCCACTCAAAGACAACATGCCTTTCATTCTCTCCCTCGGCTATGGAGAGCAGGTTGCACAGTAGCTTCAGTATTGTAACTGGGTTATTCTTTTCATGCTAACACTCTGGTTTTAAAGAGGTTTGGGATTATACCAGCAACCAGAGATATAATACTTGATCTTCTTGAAACTTGTTTTGTAGCTTGCCAGGAAACAACTCAGAGTGCTAGTCTGTACACATTTATCATGTATAGTGATCAGACATAATGAGCCTAAAGCTCACTGTGTGTGTTGTTTTATCTATGTATATTTATTTAGATTTTTCAGTTGACTTTTTTTTGTTTTAGACCAGATTAACCACAGTGTTGAAGCCATATCAATCAAAGAAATTGACATTACTATGGTACTGATAATGTATACAGTGTTATGTATATTAACAAATTCACTACACAAACTGATAAATTTCACTCAGATAAACTCTGCAGCAGATCAGGATTAAACAATCAGGTCAGTTGCCAGTAAATGTTAAATGCAAATATGGATTCAAACAATGTTGGATCTGTTCATCGGAAAGACGCTTTAACAGTATAACATTAATTTGCTTTCCTAAGAAAACACCTCTTTGTCAGCTACATTTTATGTACAAATGGTCTATTTTTTCTTTAGAGGTAAGGTCATCTGTTTTCATGGTTGAAAAGCTGTTACATCTACCTTTCACTTCCATTCATCAATGTCCAACTGTGTGCTCGGGAGACCTCTGGTGGCTGTGACTTGCCAGGACACTCCTTATTCAGAATATCAGTTTTTCTTTTTTTATCTTTGGTTGCCTTGGCAAGCTATGAATGACAGATTTCCATTCTTAAAACGGAATGTAAAATATTTAAGCAATAGAAAGCCAGCTTTGGTTTAACCAAAAACATGACAAAGAACAGTAACACTAAACATTTTTGATGTGGAATTCTTAAATGCTCAAGATGACTAATATCAAAGAAAAATGATTTACCTGTCCATCAGGTTTTAGTGTTTTCCCCTCAACTGCACGTGGACTCAACACATCCTCAATCTGTCTGTGTAAAAGGCAGAGATACTGCCCATTAACCTCAGTCTCACTTATAGTTGTGATCTTAGCTTTTGGTGTTTGTTTTTGCATGGCCTTAGTAAACAAAGATATGGTACGAAACTGAACGTACCACGCTGTATGCAACATGTAGCGGAAAAGTTTTTTTTCTCTCCTCGGTCGGGCCTCGATGTTAATTAGCATCCCTAATCTGCTGACAAACTGGTGCTCCGATACCTGTTACACTAGACTTCCTTTGCACTCCAGAGCAGGCCAGGGTTTCCATGATGACTTAACCCTTACCCAGTGTGCCATGCAAAAAGGAAAAGATGGACAGAGAGTGAAGCAGGACTCACTTCCTGGAGTGTGTTGTTCTCTCTCTAGATGCATGTACGGAAGGGATGTTGTATAGTTATGCCTTGTGGATTACTTGCACTCGTGTAGTAAATTCACTGGAAATTGCACTTGTTTTATTGTAAATCACTTCATAGGATTGCAGAGGAGTCCTTTTGAAATATTCCTAAGTGACGCAGATGTTGAAGCCCCTGTGGACAGTATTTTTTTGTCAGTTGTGTAGAAGTACATTGAATTTTGTATTGTCTTTGCCACTTAATTGAGACTAATAAAATTGGTTCTGTGAACCAAAGCTAGTATGTGGAAAATATTTTAAAAGTGAAACAATAAATGATTAATTGCTGAATTGCTTTTCAGTTGTATCTTTGTGCTTTAATAGAAAATGCAATTCTTAAGATGTACAAAACATTGTATGTTCCGACTCTCATTATGGTTATTTTACTAGTGTGATCCACAGTTTTTTTTGCCTTCAACCTCAATAAAAAAAGTCTACATATTTCCAAATAAAACCTGAACATTGTATTGATTTAGTTTGGCTCACAAACCTAAAGTAAAGAACTGAGATGAGCTCAATGGTAAAACAGAAACCACTTTCCTGTAAATCTGGAAAATAGTTCCATTACCATTCGACTTAGTCCAAACCAGTTCCAGTTCTTCTTAATAAAAGCAATAAAACCATGAGATTGTAAAACATTTGTCCAAAGTTCACTGGTTCTTGAAAATGACTGATGGTCAAGAACGAAACATTTCAGATTTTGAAGTATAAAACTGTATTTACAACCATAATACATGAATATAATTTTACACCATTTGAACTGTTTGTTACATCAAGTGTTTACCTTAACGATTATTGGCAAATGTCAGGTCTACTTTTCTGCTGCAACAGTTTGGATTGTATTTCGCAGCTGCCTTGGCCATTCTTCAATACCACAGTCAATACTGAACTTGGTCAGGAAGTAGAGAATAATCTGTGCCTGACTGGCTGCAGTATGGTTACAGCGGTTTCGTGACAAGATTTCCCAATTTGATGGCACCACGTTATAATCACAGGCAGTCTTCTGTCTACATCATCCCCATACAGTGTAAAACAGTGGTACCTCAGTGAAAGAGTGTGTTCTTATGCTTGGTGTTGGGAATCTGATCTCGGCTCTTCAGCCTCCTCACTGCTTCCCTCATATGTTTGGGCTGAAGAGGTGGTGTATCTCCCCACTTCTCACAAACATCCAGTGCTGTAAGGACAAAGACAAACTACATTATAGTAAAAATTTAAACTGCAGGGAAAAGGGGCCGAACAAAAAGTAAGCTAATTTATTCATATTTGAAATTATTTTGTCTGAACACATTCTGTAAGTCTGCTACTCACCTTCCTCAACAATTTCCCCTGCAAAAACCTTGGCAATACCAGACATGGCAATCACTACATTCTGGGACACTGATGATCCTGTTATGGACTGGATTAGCTATAAAATGATAATGAAAAAAAGTCATGAAATGAATAATAGTTTCAAAGATTTAAAACCACTTCGTCAATGTTCATAAACAGCCCACCCTCTTAATAGCAGCCTTAGGGAAGGCAGAACGTCTGTACATCTCATAGCGATTCAGCTGCTCTTCAGAAAAGGACGACACCAAAACCCTTTAAGACACAGCAAGAGCAGGTCATTTCGGTGACGTTTATCGGGATGAGACTTCTGCAAATTTCAAGAATTAGAATGATCTTCTGTTTGGTTAAAAATTTCAGTCTTACTGCATCTTTTGTATTTCATCTTCATCAACCTTGTGGCGCTTCTCCTTCTTCTTCTCTGGTTCCACCTTCAGTCTTTTGGAAGGAGGCTGGCCAGAGGTTCCTTCTTCCTCATCTTCTCCAGGTGTTGTTTCCTTCACAGTGGAAGATAAAATTTTTTATAGCCACTAAAAACAAAGATGCCATTTGTAAAACCACAAACACGTGAATATTGCCAAGATAATGTTCACTTAAATACTTAAATCATATCAAAATCCAGGTTTTATTCTTTTTCATTGTTTTAATCAAGATTTTACTTTGACATTCATAATTATTATGTGCGTTATATATAGTATTTTATATTGTTATTGTCTCTGGGTTATTTCGTACCCACGTGGTCGGTTTAAGGAAATATTTGTGAATGTTGCTTTGCTGCACTGTAAAGAGTTATTCATTTTAATGCACACAAAAAGCTTTACATGCTGAAACAATTACTCCATTGATCAAATTTTGTTTCCACACCCATTCAATTTTAAGTTTGATAATCAATTATCATTTATGGAGTAAAGTCAGTAAAATCTAGTTTCACCTCACTTACAAGACTGGCTTGCATCCCTGTTTGATATTAAACAATGCCTATTGAGAGTTTTACTTTATGGCTGTTGGTTAGGATATCTGCGCAACTGGGATCTTATAACTTTTTTTGTGTTTTTTTTTCCCTCCCCAAATACTGACTTCAATGCAGACTTGATCAGATAGTTACTAATTTAAGATTTTTTGAATATTTGCTAGTGTTTTTGTCTGGCTGCTTCTGTTTAGGTAACATTTAACTTTTAAGATGTTTACCGTGTTTGATTTTTCGTATTAAATGGGAAATGGGAGATTTTCTTTGAACCTTCTCTGAATTTAAATTCTTTTTAAAGTAAGGTATGAAAAAAAAGTAGTGTTCTGGTGTAGGTACCATTCGTGTATCATGTATCATATCTGCAATACTATTAAAACATTTCAAAGGACAGTTAGCCCTAGCAGGCGCTAGTTTAAAGCTAATGTGATTTAGTAATAACTGTTAGGAAAACTCTGGCATATCCCATAGGTCCTTTAATGCGAACCCCAGCGCCTCATCTGATGTTAGAGAAATGAAGCTCAAGAACTCACAGGTTTAACCTCCGGTTTGTTCTGATCTTGCGAGGACGACTCTTTGTTGTCATGTGTGGTCTTTGCTGCGACAGGTACATCTTCATTTTCCTCGGATTTTGGATGCTCCTCGGTAGGAGAAGTCGTCCTGTCAGATTTATCCTCAGGTTTGATCCGTGCAGGGTCGGCCATAATCACTCAGTGCCTCGAACAGTGGCTGACACCTTCAAATTCTGAAAAAAAAAAAACCCAAAACGACGAGGTAGCTGATTAGCAAAGTTACCAATTTGGCTGGATAGTTGTAATTTTGGCTTTTATAGCCAGCACAAGTGTGGAGCAAACGTCACATGACATATCTTTTTAACCATCTACCTTGAAGCATAAAAAAAGAGTATACGGGTTTGTGTTAACTGTCACATTTGTATCAAAAACTGGATGAAAGTGCGTATAGAACAAGCACCTACTTTCTTTGCAGCCAGACGTCAACAAAGAAACAGCAACGGCCAAGCTAACGTTAGCCTAGTACTTGACGCTATGTAGCAAAGCGGCTAACACATTACGTATTTGTATTGCTTGCTTTAGCAAACACAAACACGAAAAAAACTCTACAATTATCGTGAGGTCAATTTAAGGAAATCACTAAGCCTGATGGGAGTGATAGCATCAAAATGCTATGTTTCGACAGCGTAGTACCCAAATTTCCGTTTCCGGTTTGTACGAACTTTATTAACACAGCTAGCCAAATTGTATCATTGAGCAACTCTATTATCAAACGCGTTAGTATTAAACAAGAAATTAACAATTTATTGTTTGCTATAACTATTAGAAAAAAGCTTTTAATCACAGGGCTCCCATGTAACTCTTAAAGCACAAGTTCCGAACTATGTTACAACACGCAGTTTAGACAATCATCCCCACTGTTCGCTGTTACTGTATCTCATAAACTGTGCGCTGTCACCTGACAAGATGTTATGAAATCTTCCTGTTCACAGCCATGAGGAAATCTGACACGGTTTTCCAGCAAAACTTTCCAGCATTCCATCATCGTTGACAGTCTCAGCTAGTTCACAGTTATTAATTTGGTGACTGTTAATTTATTTTTTTTTAAAGAATAAATCCAAGCCTCTGATTTCTGTTGAGAACTTAGAATGTAGATGAGTGACTGGTAAGAGTTAAAAAAAAAAAAAAAATGTAAGGGTTAGGTTTGGAAATTTGCTCTGGATACTAGGCGTGACAGGAGAACGGATATTTCGAGCACTGGATTAATACAGCGGCTGCCCCTCTACACCACTTATTTTTACATAATCTAGCCCAGGCACCATTTTGATTAAACCCATCCACCTGTTCGCTGGAGCAGCTGGGGCGGAGGTGCCAGGGGTTGTATGTGTGTGTGTGTGTGTGGCTGAAAGGCTTCGGATTTGAGCTGCAGAAAGAAAGGGCAGTTTCTAGGAAGTGACGGACGAGGCTCAGGGGACTGGTCAGAGGAAGTTTGCTCGATGGTGGTGCCGTGCCGCTGAACCAAACTTTTCCCCCCCTGAGCGCCGGCGGCACCGTGGATCGGGACGGACGGATCCAGCGGCGGAGGGAGCTACGCTAGCCGTACCGAGGAATAACTTGAGGCTGGGAGAAAAAAGGGGTCGCAGAGGAATTTCACTCCCACAAACACCCCCCCCCCCTCCCCTCCCCCGTCCCCCGCCCCCCCATTTCCCTTCTCTTCCCCGCGCCTCCACCGATTTCTTTCTGGGATCCGCGATGGGGAAGGAGCAGGAGCTCCTCGAAGCGGCGCGCACGGGAAACCTGGCCGCGGTGGAGAAGCTTTTATCCGGGAAGCGACAGTCAGCCGGCACCGGGAGCGGGTCGTCTGGGACCGGTGGAAGTGGCAACAGCGGCGGACACGGCGCCTCCTCTCACCCGCTCTCCAGTCTGCTCAGGTAGGCTCGGGAAAGGGGAAAGGAGGCGGATATAACTGAATGGGAGACAGCGACCAACGTTGTCCCTATCCAATACCGTCCGAGGATTTACTGCTACAGCTTATAGTATGGCATTTCCAATACTCCTGGCTAGTTACAGAGTAATGTGTTTTGCGTTACCAAACCAACAGCCCTGAACCAGTGCAGCGCAGAATCAGCGGCATGCTTCTTTGTTAGCTCCCAGCCCTGTGTCCCTGCCAGCTCTACTGTAATGTGCATCAACAGCATGGAAGGCAATTATGCAGCTAAACTACAGAAATGTGCTACCAAAAAAAGCCCACGATTTCTTTAAAGACTGGCGCACATGTATTATTAATAGCTTACATACAGTCTAGACCTGAACACTCACTGGTGAAGGTGGAGTAGAGAGCCAGTTGTCAGAACCAGACTCAGTTTTGGAAATCTATTTTAACAACCCCAGGAAGCAAGCTCCATTTATTTACTGCAAAAGGGCAAGTCCTTGATGAGGTAAACATTTGATGTGGTTTTTCACATTCTTAAAAAAAAAAAAAAAAAAGGATCTACCATGCAAGGTTAGAAAAGGTTTAGTTGTTCAGTCGAGGTTTTTTTTGCTTGTCATCAAAGGATTTTTTTCCTGCTCACTCCTCCCTGTTAGTTATGCGTAATTTACAGATAAGCAAGCAAACTACAGTCAACATACAGTATCTGTCATCCTTGCCCAAATGCCATCTGTCCACATACCACAGTCTGTCTCTAGATGCCCAGATTAAAATGCCCGATTTGGAGTGATGGTTTACAGAACAGGAGGTGTTTGCCTAAAACAGTAGATACTGGAAGAGGTTTTGGTAATAGACCCGAATCCCTACTCCACGGCCCTGGGCTGTCCTGTTTTTCATAGTGTAAGACTGCATCAAATTCCTCGCTGTATTAAGAAGACACAGCTTGGCTGGGCCTTCTTCTAATGTACCATCCCTTTACGTGCAGATGTGGGCTAAAGGGTAATATTAAATAATAGTATGAAATATAATCGATCTGATAAGTTCTGAATTATGTTATCTGAATTATAGGCTTACCGCAACAGGCGTGTTGAATTTCCTCTGGATGCATCATACGTTCTGAAACCATATGATGCATTTCCACAATGAATACATAGTTGAGCCAGTCATTGTGCTATGTTAAGGCCTGCCAAGCAAGAAAATAAACAGTGTTATTGTTGAGAAAGAGCCTACTCCTTGAGGCTACATATGCTGCTATATCTCTGCCTACACATAAAAGTGAACTACAGCTGGTAAACTTGTTGAGATAAAACTTATGGCCAGGCTCAGTGCTGAATGTCAAAAGCCCCCTTATTTTAATACTGAGCATATGTAAGTGAACGTCTGTCAATCAGAACATACAGATGCTCCTGTGGGAGCTCGGTGCCAGCCACTTTCATCTGAGGGACTAGTGTTATGGCGTAGCTCGAGGTGATGCATCACTGTGTTACTTAGTGCAGACTGCACAATGTACTCAAGGTAATTACATTAAACCCTTATAATCGGAAATCCAGAATCCAATTCAGAGATGTCATGCAGTCAAGGCTGGCTCTGTTTCTCCCTCACAGATCTGTGGGCGGACTGAAGGGCCTGTTGTGTCATCTATTCTGACTTGAGCAATCAATGTTTGGCAATGGTAGCTCTGGGAAATTATAGGCTAGACCTTGTAGGAAATGAACTAGTGGTGGGTAGGCTTAAAAAGCCTGTTGCTTGTGGACACCTGAGCTTATAGGACAGACTCCACAGGGACCACGGGGCAGCCTGGGGGATTGTTGTTATGGTGCGCATTTGATTTAGTTTGCATAATCAAAATGTCAAAAACGTTTAAGGGCATCGCAGTGAGTTACTACAGAGACACTGGGTGTGGGTTGGAGTGTGTGTGTGTGTGTGTGTGTGTGTGTGTGTGTGTGTTGTTTTTTTTCCTTTACTAGAATCTCTTTGTAGCTTATTCATCATCCAGTGTTGAAAAGTGTAGGCTTGTAATCCTGTCAAAGGAGATTTGATCTGTAGGGAGGATCTCTCTGTAGCAAATTCTTAGCCTGTTTTGGTTGTAACATCAGCATCTAGAAAGTGATGTGTGTTACTTACAATCCCACTGTATTACAAGCACACTGACCTCCACTTGTTTGATAATACTTATTCGTCATTTAAGTTGGTCTGTAGCCTGAACAGTCATTTTATTAGACTTGTTTCTGCTGCTGTTATATCAGGACATTAGGTCTTACGCACACCACCACAGGCTGTACAGATGAACAATCTAACCTAATTGGCTTCATTACAACTCTTTGAATTGTGTTGTGTGTGTTTTCACTAGATTTTTGTCTTCCTTGCTCTGGAATGGGTAGCATGTCAAGACTTGCTTTGTTTTTGTAACCAGGCAGTTGTACAGCTCCGCTCTGCGGAATGTCTGCTTTCCCAGGAGGCTACATCCCAGTGGCTGCCATGGGATGGACACTGACCCCGGCGTGTTTAACACTGTCACCGCCCCAAACATTTGTTCCGTGGCGCTCCATTAACAACAAAAATGAGCTAGGCAGGGCTTCCTCAAGTGGTAAGGTCACAGTGTAACCTTAATAGTGACACTGCACAGTGGTGGTTGCAGTTTGGTTGGTGTAGATGTAAGCTTGTAATAATATTGTTTGTTGGAATTATTTAGTCCATACTCCTGCCAATGTTTGGGCTTATTTTAGGGCTTCCATTTGCCGAGTGTACCTCAAAACCATAGATTTTGCTTGTGTCCCATGGTACCGGATGTCTACGGAAGAGCTCTTCACTAGCACTTCCTGACCCAGGTTGTCCAAACACAGTCAGCTGCTGCGGTCAGACCGGAGCTAAGACAAGTCCCAGGCAGGGAGAGTGCCTGCCCACTGAGGGGAAATTAACAGAGGAATGCATGGAGTTCTGGACAGACGCTCTGAGAGCTTAGCCAGATGAGGGCTCGTCTCCCAGTTTCACAGCTATGTCCTTTGTCCCACCGACAAAGTGTAGAATGATGGCTTTTCGTATTCACATCGGTCCCTCAAGACCATTCCAGGGCTTTTCTACACTTTTAGTTTTACAAAGAATATTGAGCTGTCATTTGGATAGAATTGGACCACCTATTTAGAGACACCTACTCATTCAGGCTAATGTTTGCTATTTCTATAGGCTGAAACAAGTGGGGCTTTTGCAATATTTTGTGACAAAGATTGGATTTTGAAATATAGTTTCTGTAACATGTTTTTCCCTTTTCTAAATGCTAGCGAGGAAAGCAGTTTTATCAGTGCGATGACTTGGTTAGCCTTTTAAGAGGCTTGGGCACAATTCCAGATAATTCCATCCCATTACATCCACAATTTCTGGCTGATCCCAAGCAAACCCACGCTGTCAGACTGGTGTCAGCTGAGGAAAATATCTCCTGCATAACACTTAGCACATACTGTCCTTTTAAAAACAGAATTCCCTGTAGCTTCTCGGTTATTAGTATCTGCGTGGATGTAGAATTCACTGAGTGTGAAGGTGCACTGTTGGACTTGGGGCGGTGTGTCTGCAGATGACAGGTTCGCAGTGGGAATTTTGACACCCTCGGTCCTTAGCAGTGTTTCATAGTAGCCATCAAGGGTTACGCAAACTGTCTCACTGTCTGCTGTACGTGTAGCAGACAGTGTTAACAAGGCAGTTTCTATCACTTATACAGTAACGGCAAGAGCCTCAGATCATTCCTAGGAAGCTAAAAGCTAGCACACAGCAGGCCTGGCAGTCACATTTCATCGACTGTCGACCTCTGAACTGAGAGAAACTGAAGCTGGTTCAACCCAGGAGGGAGCAGTGGTAGCTGGGAAATCTTACACCACTATGTTAGCATTCCTGGAGCATCTGAGTTTGGGATGCTCTGCTCTGCGTGTTGTGTTTATGGCCCATGTTTGTGTAGTCTGAGAAAGCTAAGAGGCACTTAGTAGCAGCGATGAATTCCACATATGTGTGTGTGTGTTGAGGGAGCAGAAACTAACAAATGTAGTGTCCATGCAGTATGTAGCCATCTTTATTTAACCTAATGGTAGCAGGATAAAAATAGTTTTAATCCAAGTGGATCAGGGGATTCTTAATTAGTTTGTAGAGGAAAGGGTTGCCCAGGAGTTGTCTGAAGTAGAAAATATATTTTGCACGTATGCCAATCAATGATGATAGTAACAATACTAATTAATGATGATAATAATGATGATAATAATAATAATAATAATAATAATAATAATAATAATAATAATAATAATAATAATAATAATAATAATAATAATAATAATAATAATAATAATAATAATAATAATAATAATAATTTAGTAGCTAAATTCACAAGACACACTAGTGTCTGATAGTTCTGTGGTTTCTGAGAAAAATCTTTGATATTTGCAGTTTCCATCTTTCTGTGCTCCCTGTATTAAAAGAAACAGAAAATTACTTATGTAGGAGCAGGTCAGTAACACATGGACGCATTTACTGACTCTTCCATATGCTTGTTTATGTGAACTCTGTCTCACCCCAGTCACTGAAAACCTAATAATAACAACTGGGAAAAGGGAAGCGATAAGGCTGCTGTATCTCTGTGTGTGGTGTCTGTTTATCAACTCGTTTTATAGGAAGAGGCACAACAATGACCAGAGACATCAGGCCCACCCTATTGTCCTGTGCAGGTCTACATGTGTTAGCTGGGTGTTAGCAGACATTTTTGTCTGTCTGGCCTGCCGGTTGGCGTCTTCCTTTCTCTCCAACTCTGCTTCTCTCAGCAGCCTTCTTGCCCACCTGCTGGGCCCACAGCGACCTCCACTCCACCTCCAGACTTCAAACATGTTGTACTTGGAGCCTGAGTAATGGCACTGCCCTCAGTGTGCTCACACGGGAAACAAATTAGCCTAAATCTTTTTAAAATTCCCTTTTGCTTTGCTGTTTCTGCAAACCATATAAAAGAAACATAACAAGGTACTCTGGACTGGATTAGGCTTAGCATGACTAAGCAGACTAGAAACAGACATGACTGTGAAACACCCACTTTCGTATTTATATGTACAGCTTAACACAAAAAAGGTGTGAAGTTTTTTATTGTTTTGGTTTCATTATCACAAAAAAACGCAATAAGTTAAAAAAAACTGTTGTGCCTAAGTTAAAGAATGAATTTTATCATTAATTTTGTGAAGTTGTGTACTATTTCCAGAAGTGGGTTGTAAGCATAACTGAGAATAACTGCCCATCCATTCAGCAAAATTTTAGTTGAAACTGAATATCAGTTCACTCTTTTAAGCAAAATGCTCAGGTGATGCCGGAATGAGAAGGGGAGATCTGTATAGCTGTGCAGTGGCGTCTGCTGTGAAATTGGTGTGGGAAATGCCATCTTGTTGGAAAACAGGATGCGATTGAATGTGTTTTCCTTGTTTTCTCGCTCCATCTAATTCTCTCCAATCTCTTTTCTTCTTTTCTTCTATATTTATCCCACCTTTTTAGCCTGCCACTACTGTTTTTCAAGCCCATCAAATTGGTCCTGCTGGAGTCTACTGCACTGCTCTGATCATAGACTGTGGGCATACACAGTTTATTCACACCTCCTTCAGCAAAGTTGCTCTGTCAGATGCTCATTATGGTGTGTTTATAAGCTATGAAGACTCAGTCAGAATTTGTGAAATGTGAATTGGCAAATGAGCTGCCATATCGTCTTCTTCATTTCAATGATTTTTGTTGTTTTACTCAGAGGTGTTTACTGTAACCCTAAAATGAGATGATATTCTCCGGTAGTCTTGCTGAAATGTTCATTATTACACACTTCCTTCTGTAAAATATTTTCTGAAGTCGCAATTTCGTTATTTGATTTTGGTGACTGCGTGCCTCAAAGGTTTGGCAATAACTTTCCATGCCAGCAGCGCGGCTCTATGGATGGCAAAGTCGATCGATTGGTCGGTTGCTTGATCCAATCCTCCATAATCAGCTCAAAATTTCCCTGTGTCCAGTGACGCTGCACTTTGTTAAGTTCTAATAAACAAATGTTAGCATGCTAACTCGCTAAACTAAGATAGTGGACATTGTAAACATTATACTTGCTAAACATAAGTATGCTAGCATTGTCACTGTGAGCATGTTAGCACGCAGTGGCCAGCGTTTATCTAAAAGCACCGCTATCTTTAAGGCCAGCCTCATAGGGCATGGCTGTAGACTCTTGGTCTAGTTGCTTTGTAACATTTGTTCCACCCCAATGCAATATGGGCTTATTAGGAGTCCTAAAAAAAATTAAGGCCTAACATAATAGTTTAGAAGCATTAACTACAAGATCAAGAAGTTATTTTGTGAAGTAGTTAGTCGTAGACATGTTGCAGCCTTTTCATAGCATTGTCATAGATTTGAAGTTTGTTGACAAATTTGTTTCCTCATGCTACCTAACTTGTAATACTGCTTCAGAACTCTAGATGTGTTATCCTTTTAATCTGTTCTGTAACAACCTTCATGATGAGCGTGTACTTCTTTTATTAAAGTTGTAGTTCTTTTGGTCTCACCATGGCATCTTGACAGATATTTTAGCTCATTCCGTCAGTGAGTGTAGTCCTCAGCAGGCCTGGAGGACTCTGGAAGGTACTTCAGTCTCTCACTGCTGAGGAGAAGATGCTCAGGTTGGCTGTTTGGCAGCAGGGCATCTGGTTTCAGTACCTGCCAGCCATATGCATAATTAAGCCCAATTTCCCGGACGGCGGCTGACATGCGCCAGTCACTGCTGGGCTCAGTGCCCTGGGCTAGACTAATCCCCGGCAGTGTGCTCACACCGCTAATTGGCTGGAGGACAAATCTGTTTATTTGACACTAGGTTCACACTCACCTGGGTTCTTAGTTGCTTAAACCTACTGCTCCATAAGTAAACAATTAATCATATATCATGACTTGTGATTCCACTGGAATTATTGTAGGGTTTTGGCATATGGGCAAAATAGAAACATTTACTTTGAATATCTGCTGCTGTCAAAGTAGTCAACATGTTGAAGCCTGATGCAGATAGTGCATTCAAATATTTTCTCTAAAGGTCAAGGGATCTGGTAATTCTGGTTAGTCCTGATCATAATATCTACCAAAATAATTGAACAGAATTTTAATAACGATCAAATGTGATTTATCCCTGCTTTTAAACCTGCTTACCCATCTAATAGATGGAGAATCAAATCATTAATACAAATGTGATTTAATCTAACTGACAGATACATTGAAATGCATCAAACAATTTAGTTAATATTTTAGTCACTTGGTATGAGTATCAATGCTGAAACCCTAATTCCAGTGTCTTTTGTGCATTTAATAACTGAGTTTCATTACATTTGGACTTCAGAAAAAAACAGTGGAAGATAATGTGTAAGCCTACCTATTTTGAAATGACCATCTATTTAAAATGCCTTCAGTTTGTGTGACTACAATTAGCAAACTAATGCAGAAAATACATGAAAGAGAGAAAATGAATTATCCTTCCTCCTCTCATACTGGCTAGGCTTTGTACAACACAGAATTACAGCCCCCCCAGAATCTCTTTCAAACTTCAGCGTCATCCTGCTGTTATTCCCTCAGGGAAATTAAGGATTAGCTCAGCCTTTCAAACAGGAATTCCTCAGTCAGTTCCCATGCATGTGCCCCCTCCCAAACCAAATCAGCCCTGTTTTTGCCCATTGCCCTGCTACGGGCCAAAGCCCTGGCCCTCAGTTAGGTTGGCTGTGAGCCGTGGTAAGAGGATGAAGTGGATTGTCGTGCACCACTCTGACTCATGCCCTTGAGTACCCTGCTGCCAAAATCCTGAGGGGACACTTGGACTGCACCTAAAACTGCTACCACAGGCAGCCCTGCTTTATAGCAAATTTAAATACTATGACTGTTAAAAAAATGTAATGAACAGACAGATTCATTTCTTCAGCATTGAGATAATTTTGATAGGATTAATTAACACCCGTGTCCTTGATTAGAGCTGTAATAATATGGAAAAACCACAAATTGAGAAAATATTGTGGTTTGTGATGCATTACACACCTGTTGGGGTTTCCTTGGTCATGTGGCTGACGCAAGAGTGCATGTTTGTGTTTTCTGAGCGGAAGTTGTGGAGCTTCAAGCAATAACACATCAGAGTCATAACGCCTTAGTAGGTCCGGTGTAAAAGGCATCAAAAATTTGACCCTTTATTCTAAATGTTCTATAAAATTGATGATTTTGAATGGGAAACAGAAATCTTGCAACATGTCTCATGATACATCTGATTTGATGGAGTTTTATCTTGCACGGCAATTTAAAACTAAGCAAGTCATTGTCAAAATTCTGGACTGGGAATCTACCATACACATAACACAAGATATGCCAACATTTCTACCGCGGTGTCTTAAAAGCAAAGCCAAAATGTCCCAGTGTTCACTTGCATGATATGACAATCAATGCAATAAAATAACAGCCATGTTAATTATGTGCCCAATCCTATAGCATGCCTTCTTGCATTACTCTGATAATCATTACTGCCCCATGCCTGATTTTGTTAGATTCTCCACTCGTAGTCGCTGCTCTGTTCATGTTTATGTTAATTTGTTTATGAGGTTTTTGCTGTAAGCCGTTACGTAACTCTTTTTATCTAGGACAGCAACTAGAGGTCTGTTTTTGTCTCCGTTTTCCCTTTTGATGTGTTCGGCGGCCACGCACCAGGCAGTGTTGCTCTACTCTTCGCCACAAATGTTGGTAGTGGTTCTGGAGGAATGGAGTGGCAGTTTGCGTGTATGACACCTTAAGAGCTGAATAATTATAACTCTCACGTTTTCCCACTTTTTCACAGAAATGTATAAATCCCCAGCATTTCCTTCCACCGCATTTTCCTACTGTAGTATTTCCTCCAAGCACACCCTTCTTTTGATGTCTTCATGGCTGCCTGACTTGGTAAGATGAGACCCCGAAGGCCTGCTGTAAGAAATAAACGGCTTAGGTTATGACTAGTAGAGTGGCGCATCCCTGTGTATCTGTGCTCTCTCGGGCCCATTGTTCTGCAGGCAATAGAGCCCTCAAAGATACTTATTTAATGAGACGGCTCTGACTGTGTAATTGCAGGCTGCTCTGAGAGCTATTATGGGAGATGTATTTTAAGGGGGCAAAACAGCCATTACTGCGGCAAAATCGAGCCATGTGTGTCAAGCAAAGTCACACAGTTGCACTGAAGCTGATATGAGGAGGCTGAGCATAATGCTGCATGCCTCAATTCATATCGTGCATGTGAGTGTCTTCAGCTGCTGGAGATGATACTTAATTAATTTACTTTTATTTATTTATTTATTTATTTTTTCAGCAAGTAGCTTGTGATGTTGTGCGTCTTCCCAGCATAGTTCTCTCCAAACGCTTCATTCACAGAGGTCCGTTGCTTGCATCAAAATCCAAGCCAGTAATAATTTATGTAGCTATCCAACTGTCAAATCAGTAGCTTTCGTTTGTTTTTGAAAGTTCTCTATAATATATCACAAGCTAAGTAAATAGTTAAAAAAAACAAAGCAAAAAGATTTTTCTTCTTCTTTGTCATGATTGATTCTGTGTGAGGCCCAACTGTTTTGCTCCCATTCTCTTTCTGTATGGCGAAATACTGCGGTCTCAAATATTTGGTTCACTAGTGCTGGGATTTCCTTGTCACATGATTTATTTAGGATGTGTTAAGGTCTTTCAGAGAGCCTCACATGCCAGTCCTGGCACTCCATCTCACCAGACATCCTCTAACGTCTTAAATTACTCATTCCCTCCCTCTTTAGCGCTCCCTCTATCATCCCTCTCTTTCGTCCTTACCACACTGCTCTTTATGAATTAAAAAAACAACCAATCTGAGCTGACAGCTGAGTTCAGCTCAAGCGAATGAGAGTACTAGGCTAACGCTGGCCTACGTTACACTTACACTCCCCCTTTTTGACACAGTCTCAGTGCTTTGTGTGTTGTTTCTTACACTGCGTAACAAAAGCCTTTTCTATTTCACGACTTGACCCAGAATACTCAGGCTTTTGTTGCATAGTTACAGTAAACTAGACAAAGGTAGCCCATCTTAGCCGCTGCTCAGTGGTGATAGTGTTTCTTTTTCTTCCTGGTTTTCTGGTTCAATGCTGCTTCTGCCCCCCCTGCTTTCTCATTCCTTAATGCTCACGTGTTTCTCTAGAGAGACAGACCGAGAGTGCGTGAAGGTATGCCCCCACCTGTGTGTAGGTGGGGCTGGGCTGTGTGATGTGAACTAGCTGCTGTTAGAGAATGCGCCCTGAGATAAAAATCAGAACAGAATCAGTCACACCCACAGGTAGATCCTTTACAGAGGGATAGGCAATGTTTGTTTGGTGTGTATATGTGTGTGTGTGTGTGTGTGTGTGTTGTGTAATTTGCCTGTGATATGGAAGCATAATAACAATCTTCCCTTCTCTTAACAGTATCTGGAGAGGCCCTAATGTGAATTGTGTGGACAGCACTGGATACACCCCCCTCCACCACGCTGCCCTCAATGGACACAGGTAGATTAGTGATAAATAATTCTGGGGATTGGGAGAAATGCCTGTGGTGTAGCCCAATCCAGTCCCATTGTTTATGCTCTGCATTAAATGAGGTCTCCTCTCACAGACAATTGTCCCACTGGGAAGCTAAGGCTATTGATTGACTGTTCTGTAAGGCTATGTGTATTAATTAGTGTGCGCTCTTTCGAACGATCTGCAGCGAGGTGGTGGAGGCACTGCTACGAAACGAGGCCTTGACCAACATCGCCGACAACAAGGGCTGCTACCCGCTCCACCTGGCTGCGTGGAAGGGAGATGAACATATTGTCAAACTGCTCATTCACCAAGGACCTTCACACCCCAAACTCAACGAGCAGGTCTGACACTGCATTTTGTCTTCTGTGTTTGTGTGTACTTTGTTCTTCTGGTCTCACTCTTACAGTTCCGGTTTTGGTTTATATCATGTCATGAGTTGTAAAATGACGTCAGTACTAAATTGATTTGTTCCTCAGCTTGTTCAGTCTAAGTGCGTCTGTGTCTGCAGCAGACACATTAGGACTTTGTGGTAGTTTCTAGTTTCTTTTTTTTTAAAAGAAAAAAAGGAAATTGAAGTTTAGCTTTTCAGCATATTTGTTGACCTCTAGTAGTTTCATAATTACGGTTGTAATGGTTTAGTCAGCAACTATAAGAAGTCGATCATTTTTTTACACTTAGTAAGGAGGTCATTTTTAGAAACAGAAAGCACAGTGAACACAGTGAACATGTGTTAATGTTAAATTTTAATTCAGCATGGCATGATTTTGTATTTGAACAAGAAGAGTGCATTAACCTCAGTGCATCATGACTTTTACTGTGTTACTGATACCGTGACACTTGAAGTGCTTGTTTGCTCTCTCCATTTTAACTGTTTTAACTCATATGTTTGATATTTCGTTTGGTTGCTTGATGCACAGACAACTTCCCAACTGACATCATCTCTAGTGATTCCTGTTTGGGATGAGGAGAAATGACCCTTGATGAGTATAAGAAATGTAGTCAGAACCATACTTTTTTTTTTTTGTTTTTTTTTCAAGCCACCCTCAAATATAACAAAACGTCAACTAGATGAAGAAGTATCTTTGTCTCATTTTGTGTCATTTCTCCCGGCCTGTTCATGACATCTGATTGTTCATTAACTCAACTCTGATTTTTTTTTTTTTTTCTGTTTCATTTAGTTTGACTCATTTGTGATCATCATTCATTTGTTCATTGCTTGTCTGAACCGAAACCATCGGCCTATCTTCTCTTCCTCCCTCCCAGAGCTCTGTAGACCATAAAGAGTTCAAACGCTGTGGGCCCTTTGACCCCTATATTAATGCCAAGGTGTGTACACGGTGCTGCCGGAACAACAGTTTCTTTTAAAGTGCTTCTTTGCTTTACTGCTCTGCTGGCTTGCTGTGCTTGGGTTTGGTTTGTTGCTGCTGCTTGCTGCTGCAGAGATGTGAGGAGCCTTTTAATTTCACTGATTATCAGTACATCTCTGTCCTCTGGCTTTCTACTCATGTTCACTTGTGATCTCCAAATTGTTATGTTTAACATAATTGACACTGCATCACAGCACGCCCCCCCACCACATAAGTTCATTTATTTGTTACATGTAACGATACTCTTGTAACCAGCCTTTTAGATCAGGGCCAGGAATAAACTAGGCTTTGGATGGAAATGCCCTAGAAAGTTTAGTAAATGCCTGCCCCCTCTGGGCTGCAGTACCTGATTTGTGAGTCTCTCCGTGTCAGCTTTTGTGTTCAGGGTGAGAAAAATTGAGTGAGATTGATTTGAAAACCGGTATACAGTCCGAGGCACTGCAGTTGTTGGCACCACACAGCCAGCAGTAGGAGAAAATATTGACTGACTCAAACCACACTGACCATAGGATAAAGCTCCAACACCAATTACACTATTAAAAAATCAACAATGGAAGGTTGAAAGATGGGGTAGCTTACAGGAAGTCTTAAGTAAAACCTGCCACTAGTATTTAGTGCTGCTGGCTGCTGGATACCATACTCTATTACTATGATTAGTAGAATAATTTTTGTATTCGAAATCAGTTCATTTTCTGCTGATCGAGTAATATATTAACCGACTACTGATTTCAGTTCTACTGTATTATTTCAAAGGTAAATAAAATAACTCCATGAAGGTTAAAACAAAATAAAAAATAAAATAAGATGCCTCTGAGACAAATCAGATTGAAGAGGCAAAAAGAAATAAAGTTAATTTCTTACCCAGTTTATTATATCGAACCAGGCAGTCATTAAGCTACTCAGCAACTGGGGGAAAAAAGTGAATCCCACTTGGAACAGACCAGGAGGATGAACCCAGCTTTTATTCTTTATCTCTCATTTATGTGACTTCTCTGGAGTACGTACCGCATTACATCAGGCTTCTTTATACTTCAGTTTGAGCGCCACCCTCTTTGCATTCAGGTACCCAGGCAAGCCCCAGTCACAGCCAGTCCACATGAGAAGGATACCCGTTAAGCAGACACTGCACAGTCGACAGTGTCTCTGACAGTGTCAACCTCACAGTTAGGGCAGTAAGATGTGTGAATACGTTCATCGCGCCATAATTGCACATTCTGCTGGGCTGGCAGAGCTGGAAACCCACCCAGGCCTGTAGATAAAGCTGCACACTATTTTTGAACATTGTCACATTTCTTCCGGACTAATCTTCTTAGTGTTTGGATGAGAAGGCTGGTTCTCTTTAATGCTGATATGTACAGTATTAGAGTTTGAATTTTTCTGCAGAGGCTGCATTTTTCTTGCTTCCGTTTTCCATTTAGTCTATTTGATGGATTCAACATTGAGTCTCATGTTCACTTTATGAATGATATCTTCATGACATCTTAATCATTTTCAGGATAGTTTGGGGGCCGCTACCTGGTCATGAGCCTGAATAATAGATGCCTTGTTATGAATAAATCAAAAACATGAGTGCAGTGTGGAGAGTCTGGCCCTGGTTGTGGTCATGGTTGATGGCATCATGTGACTGAGTGGGCGGGGTGCATCCTGACCCCCCCCCCCTCTCATCACACTCCAGGACCAGAGAGCCTTCTCATGAGGAGGAGGCGGACGAGAGGTTTTCAGCGTACCAGTCCCTATGCATCAGCATCAAAGGCAGATTTCCATGCCATGCTTGTATGTTTAAGTGTGTTAATGGGTGTATTTGCCCCTCCTCCTCCCACCTCCCCGTTTGTGCTTCTGAGCTTGTGCTGAAGAGAGGAAGAGGTGGGACGTTGTCATAATAACAGCTTATTGGTCATACAGAGGTGGTAGGTTGACCCAGTGGAGAGATGTGGTGTTTGTCAGCTAGTCAGACATGAAAGGTGCGTGATAAGGCTTTAAGGGGGGCCCAGGACTCATGGAGGATATGGGCTTCAATGGTCCCCCTCAGGGACACTCAAGGGATCAGCCTGGACTGGGTCCAATTCTTTGTCATCCTGGTCCAGGAAGACAGCCAGGCTAATGTTTATTCATTGCACATCTTTGCTGTCTCCCACTGATAGTGCCCTTGGTGGGCTGGCCACTTTGATGATGTTTCAAATGTCTCATTAAGGGAGAGGTAACCACTAAGCACAGGATCTGACCTAGAACCACCACGCCATCTGAAGACTGGGGTTACACAGATTCACTACATACTGTTCTAGGATTTTACTTAAAAACAAGGTGTAGACTCTGGAGCTAAAACTGATTAGTCGATCAACAGAAAATTTATTAGCAACTATTTTGGTAATCGGTTTTAAGGCTGCAAGTAATGACTATGTTCATTATGGATTAACCTGGGGATTATTTCCTAGATTAATTAAATGTTCTGGTGGTCTATAAAATGTCAGAAAATGGTGGAAAATGCCCATGAAATTTCCTGCAAGCCCAAGCTGATTTCATCAGGTTGCTAGTTTTGTCCCACCCACAAAAACCCAGAAATAATCAAATTTCTATCATAAGATAAAGAAAAACATTATATCCTCACATTTGACTAACTGGAACCAGAGAATGTTAAAAGAAATTAATTGGCAACTATTCTGATTATCGATAGTTCGAATCGGTTCCAGCCACAATGGGTGGATTTTCTGCTTTTACTCTGTTTAGTCATTGTAAATTGAATATCTCTGGGTTTTGAGCTGTTGTCGGTCAGACGAAAAAGACATTTAAAAACATCCCCTTGGATTTTTGGAAATTTTGAGGGGATTATTTTGCAATTTTCTGATGTATAAATTTAATTAATCAGGGAAAATAATCACCAAATTGATCCAAAAGGAAAATAATCGTTAGTTGCAGCCCTAAAAGACTCCCTTTTAGGCCAAGTTTAAATATATATATATTGTAAATAATAATCTCTAAGGAATGATGGCGTGAGGCTTTTCTAATGACTATCATCACTTAAGTGTCTCGTCTAAAACCTTCACAGTTGGACATTCAGCATCAAACATTAACCGGCATTTCAAATTGTGTAAGAAATTTAATATGAGAAAACAGAATTTTTAAATAAAATCTGGTTAGGAATCCTGGTTCCAGGAAAAAAAGGCATGTTTTTATGGCTGTGTTTATTGACCTAATTCTTGTTAATTATCATAGTTTCTGTGTATTAGTCCATAACAAGATGTAGCCCTTGGTCTACCCTGACCCATATCACACCACCTCTCATCCAGGCTTCATCTTCCTATATAGGTCACATGTCTGATATAATAAATGTTTAGATGAAATCCTCTGACCCAGGCCCAGATGTTCAGGAACTCTGCCATTAACGTGAACTCCCACGCCATCATGTACTCTATATATTACCCTGGACAAATTCAAAACAGAATAAAACAGACGGAATAAAACGGATACTCGAGAAAAGTCAAATAAATGACATTTAATAAAAAATAGAGGTGAAATATTGTGGCTGTGGACGGATATAGGCTCATATTCAGACTGGAAATGGATCACATGTGTTTCTGTCAGGCTTGGTGTGTAGTATCTCAGAGGGCTGACATAGGGAAAAGTTTCTGATGGCAGGAGCAGAGGCAATTTCTTACGACTTGGTCATCTCATTATCAAGTGAAGCAGAGTTTCCCCTCCTTTCTCAAGGAACAACGCTCGCAGTCTGACAGCACGCTCATTTTCTCCCCTCTGTCCGTCACTTCGGTGTCCAGTTCTTCCCTCGACAACACATCATACCCCCCTCCCCTTACCTTCTGCTCTCTGCTCGTCCTCCAGGACTTTTTCTTCTCTCTGTCGTGCCAAGAAATGGTTGGAGCGTGTTTGAAGAGCCCTTGAGGGGACAGGTTGTTATTTAACGGGGGGGATCAGGATTTCTCGTTGTCATACTTTCATATTTACAATATTAGGGTGTGTCTCTCTATGTCAGTTGCAGCCAGTTGTTACTGGAGGAGAGGAGATTCAGAGCAGAGATGGCATCTACTGTAGGTCGTCTACGGTATCTTAAAGGTCTTTTTAGACATGCAGTTATTTTTCCCATTTAATCAAGTAGAATATGAAGAGGAAAATTTATCTTTCCGGTAAAAGGGAGAATGAGTCCTCTGTACAGAGAATTACAATCTATGGCAGGAAGCCAGTCAGACATTCATCTCATTACAGGACTGCAAGGTCTGTTTACTCTGGAATGCGTGACAGTGTCTAAATAAAAATCCATAAGTAGAGTCAGCGTTTACACTATGGTTTCTCTACATTTCATGAAAAGATCACTTTGGGAATTCAGATTGAGCACTTAAATGGCTTTTGACAAATGTGGAGAACCACACAATAATTATTTTAATTGTTGATTTATCTGTCCATTTTTTTTTTTTTAAATAAAATATCAGATTATAGTTAAAATAAAACCCAAAAAAAACATAAAATAACATACACAGATTCCCAAAGAACAAGATGACCCGCCAACAATACTAACAAAAAATATTGGATTTTAAAACATTACATTGGGAATCTGAACCCCCCCTATTTAACATTTACAGGCAGTATATAAACATTTAATAAGTGGTTTATAACACACTTATAGTGGTTATAAGCAGACATAAGTGATATTTAATGTTGTCAACACTATAATTCCTTCTCCAGATAAGGAATAATTATATAGTAAAACACATTTGTAATATTATAAAATATGTATTTATGGGAGAAGTTAGAATTGTTGACAAATACTGTACATCAATAAGTCCTTATATGTGCTTATAACTACATTATAGTTTGTTATAAATTATTTAATTCATGTTTCTATAATGCTTATAAATGCTAAATAGGGGGTGTTTAAATTTGAAAGCCAAGATTTATGCAATTCACATTCACTGGATAATAAATTTTAAAAAATGGAAATATTTGCATATCACTCTAACAAAATTGAAAATGGAGAGGAAACCCTCTCACGTGTATGTCTGAGAGCCATGATTTATATGAATGCACAGAAACTAGCGGGATTTCAGATTGTGACAGTGTACACGGGCATGCAGCGAGCATGGGCAGCCCTTTGGCACACTAGCTGCAACAGCTGCTCAGCCCACCCCATCACCACCACCACCACCACCACCCACGGCTACTACTTCCACTACCAGAGGCCAGGGTGACGTAACCGCTGCCTAGCTCCGCTGCCAGCAAGCGCATCACATGACAGAGGTCGCTAGTCAAACCATGTTACCATCTCCCAGCCCCAGGTTGCGAGAATCATAACATCCTCCGTTCTCCCTGCCGTTGTGCTTCTCTCTTCCCGCTTCAGAATATTCTACAGCATGAACACACGACGGAGTGTAATCTCCAGATGTTCCTGGTTAGGGCAGGGTTTGTCAATCAGCAGCAGACACCAGTGGCGATCTTAATCTCTTCTGGTTTGACATGCACTGAGGTCTAAATCAGGATGAGGTTTTATGCTGTCTGCGGCACCACAGCAAAGACAGGATTTTCATAAAAACATGTACTGTCCAGGAAGTCTTGGCTGTGCCATATGAATTCTAATCTCTTTCCCAGCAAGGCTGCTAGTCATTGGTGCCATTTTGCGTAATAGCCTTCAGAGCTCTGTCTTGTTTGTACATGATTGTTTGACTGCTCATGTGGCCTGTGGTGGTACGGTGGAGATAAGGCTGATCCTGGTCTTCATAGATTGAGAATTCATGCTGGAACTCACTGTGGCCTTCTTATACAAGGATACAAGTGTTGCACTGAAAATCACAAATTAATTTAGTACAACAATGTTTTGAAATGGGATTTTTTTTTTTTTGTCCTGCAGGGCTATTGGTCTGCTATTATTAGTTTCAAAAATCAGGCCACCCATTTTTAGTTCCCCTTATGCCATGTTTATTCTATTTTTTTTAATCGCTTTAATGACTGAATGTTTTTTTTCATCTCATAGTCTTGCATGTGATTCTCAAATAATACAACTCCCGTGCCTTCAGTAGCTGAATATTAGATTGATTTTTAAGTAGATTTTTCAAGTTTCAAATGGGGGTTTCTATATATCCATAAGCAGGACTTTCCCCATGGCTTTCAATAAATAAATCGGTACAAATGTTTCCAAAATCTGGCAAAAAAATTTGCCCGGGTGTTGGTGCTGACAACAGTATTGGCTCTCAGTGCGCAAAACAGACATGGATCTCACATTTGCAGATAAGAATAACTTTGTGTGGACTTAATAAGTAGGTCTGTGTATGTAGCAGCAAAGAAATATAGTTTTTCAAAATATCAAATTAAATAACACAAACGAGCTGGATGACGTGTCCCGCAGTGAAGTTACACTAAATATGGGAATGAGAGAGAGAGTAAAAGCTGGATCCAAAATCTAAATATTCTTCTGGTCTATACCCAGTGGGATAGACTTTTAAACCCAGTAAGTGAGTAGATTATGTTTTGTAAAGAGCATATATTTAAAAAAAGTCAAACCAAAAGACAAATCATAGTCAAAACACAAGTCGTTGAGTTGTTTGGGAGTCCCCCTCAGTGAGAGGCCCCTGTGTGAATAACATGCCTAGCATACCTTGCACCAAAGGAGGTGAGGCCAGGCTCGATGTCACATGGCTGCTTGTTTTCTGTCTGTGAGTCAAGTGGCTGGTCAGCCATGTTTAATACGATCAGATGCCGGCTGACACATAGCTACAGAGCACTGACCACAACACTGACAAGGGCGACACTTGGTGTTAACATGGATCATAAGCACTGAGTTCAAGGTATCAGTCCATTAGGTGTGCTTTGTTGCACTCCTGTTGTGTATTATTAGTGCATTACATTGTGAGAAGAGACTTTGTGTTCCAGTAATACACACATTTTAAAGATTGCAGGTCCCCCGTTTTTTCGGTAGTTTTGGATGCGTGGTGTAAATAATTGTATGCTGCATTTACTTGGATTACTTTTTGAGGCCACAGACCTGCATATCTCAGTAAGTGAATCATACTGATGTAGTCATAGCGTGTGCGTTTGCCCTGCTGAAGTCATCGAAATATTCTAAATACTTGTGTGCAGTCTGGCCATGTCTCTGTAAGTGTTCATACAGTATGTGTGTACATGTGAGTTTGTTTTGAGCCACTGTAGAGACTCTAGATGAAGGAGAAACAAGTATTCAAATCCCAAATCCAACTGATGAAACCACACAGACAGTGAAAGCTGAGGTCACTTCGATTTACGTCTTAGAGAGAGGCTGTTTTAAAGCCTTTTTTTCATTTGTTTGGTTCACTTTAGTGCACCCAAGAGGAGTGTTTTGTTTTTTTTTCCCCAGCCAGCCTCTATGCCTCCTCTTTTGACAGGCAGATGTCGTTTTTTGTTTCTCTAAGCTCCACCTCCTCTCTCTCTCTGCTCAAGCTGTGACCTGCTTTGCCAGTATAGTACAATACTCACTCTCGCTCTCTATTCCGCTCTCTCCCTGTAACAATACTGGAGTTACCTGCTGATCCCATCTGGCGCCAGGTCTTTGTGAAAGTCTCAGTGAGAGGGCCAACTGACACCTGTCTAAAACTGCCCTGTTACACCCCCCCCCCCCGTACGATGTCCTGTCTTCTGTAGCACAGCTGGCATGTTCCTCTGGGAGTCGCCCAACCTGGCATCATGCATGTCTATGTTGGGGGGGCTTCCCATGCCAGCTGTCAGCCCTTTGTAGGTGGCTCTATGTGTCTGGAATGACTGGCTCTCGGAGCATGTGGTTCCGCAATGGCTGGCATTTTCTGCCACACCCATCTATACACACTATTTGAGGAGAGCCAAGGAGCTGCGGGGTTATACAGGCTCTATTTGCAGATTGCCAAGAATCAAGTTTGCAATTCTGTCACACCTTGAGAGATTGAGAGCAGTGCTTTTAAAGCGCTTTTCCAACTCTGCCAATTTATACTTGTTTCTACTAAGGGCCGGAAAATGCTTTTAATGTTTTTTCCGTACTACTGCCCCCCCCATCCATGTTTTTATTTGAATTAATCAAGAGAGTATGCCATCATCTCAGTTCAGCCACCCTGCTAGGCTGTCCATGGTAGACATCATCAACAGTGCTGGAGGTTCTCGGGTCTATTAGGCATTGATCTTGTTGCCGCATGTGAGCCATTAGATCCAATAAGCGCCACTTATTAAGTTTACATTGTAATTACTGCTTTTGATTGCTTTTATGTCTGCTTGTTTTCCTACAATGCAGATGTTTGAAAACACTGCTAAATGTCAGGCTGAAAAGATGAGATCGTTCTCACCTTTGGACGAATTATGTGAATGTTAACATTTAACATGAAGGACACCAGTCATTTACTGTCTGTTGATAAGATTTTTTTTTTTTTGTTTAATCCTTTCGGAGTCCGTCCCCACTGTTTTCTCTCATTTCCAATGAGTCAGTGGCATCGTGTGCTACACAGAAATATGAGTTTTGATTACTGTCAGGAAGCTACGGAGGCCACCGAGTATTAAATTGGACAACATGTTATTGTTGTGTTATCTAGTGTTGAAACAACAGGTTGATTCATAGATTCGTTGATTGAGAGAACATCAATCGGCAACTGTATGATCAGTGAATTGTTGAATTGTCAAGTAATTTTTTCAAGCAAAAATGCCGAACATTTTCTATTTTCAGCTTCTCCAGTATAATGATCTGCTTATTTTTCTATCTTGTAAATTTTGAATACTTGGGTTTTGGACTGTTTGTCAGACAGACAAGACATCTGAAATTTTGTAGGGCGTTTTTCACTATTCTGACATTTTATAGACCAATCAATTAATCAAGAAAATAATAGTTGGATTAATAGACAAAAAAGGAAAAAAAAAGTTTCAGTCTTTTAGTTGCAGTCGTACTGTTAGTGTCAGTGTCCCAATTACACCTTGAAGTATTAACATAAGAGTTACAATTCAGGTCTCTTTGCACCTCACTCGCTAGGTGGAAATGCAGCACTCGTCTCTTCCCCTTGATTGTTTAACAAACATGAAATCTTGCATGATTGTTGTTGGTGTGCTGGGGTGAGCGAGCAACGACAGTGGTGCCTCATAGATGTGACAGTCCATCTTGAGAAGATGAGACTAACGGGCCGGGCCTCACTCTTTGTAAATGTACAACGACATTACGATTCTGACCTCTTGTCCAAGTGGACCATGTCTCTGGTAATACCCCACCTGCCGGGGCGGCTCTTAGTGCCATCCCCAACATCTTTCCTCATTAGTCCATGCTTGTCTGCCAGTCCTCCACTCAGGCCCAGCCCGTCCCCTCTCTGCCAGATGTTCCCCCTAGGCCTCACTATGTGCTCTACTGTGGTTGGTGCTTTTCATGACCTTTTAATCTGCTAATGTGGTGGGCTTTGTGCACTGATTGGTTAACCCTCACAATGACTCCACTGAGTCACCTCTTCATACTAATTCTTCAAAACATGACCCTTCTTTTCTTTTCTCCATTTGTTACATCTATTTGTCACTTTGTTTGCTGCGTCTGTGTCGCCATTTTCCCGTGCTGCTTCTCACCTGTGTGTCTGCCCCCAAACAGAACAATGACAACGAGACGCCGTTGCACTGTGCTGCCCAGTATGGTCACTCCCAGGTGGTGCGGCTGCTGCTGGAGGAGTTGACAGACCCCACCATGAGGAACAACAAGTTTGAGACTCCACTGGACCTGGCAGCACTGTATGGCCGGTTGGAGGTAGTCAAGCTGCTGCTCAGTGCCCACCCCAACCTGCTTAGCTGTAACACCAAGAAACACACACCGCTGCATCTGGCCTCTCGGAACGGACACCTGTCTGTGGTGGAAGTGCTGCTGGACGCTGGCATGGACATCAACTATGAGGTGTGTTTTAGTCTATATACTGTATGTGTATATACATTTTGTACGGGAACCTAAAAGCTTCAGTTTGCAAGTGTTTCTTAATATACTGTCATGACCCAAATCAGGTTGGGTAACTTAATCTCTTCTTGCAGCATTTCCTCTTGCGACTTCCTACCAAAGCTATGAAGTTAAATGTTAAGCTCTCAGTTTGCAAAGGAGCTGCTGCGGTATTAAAGATGAGGCAGCTTTGCTCCCCCTGGTGGGCCCCGTGGCTATGACACTGTACCAAACTGTGCCATCCATCTGTCTGGAGATACTTTTCCCTTTACTTTGTCCTCCTTTCCTCTGAATCAAGGATGGGATTTCTGTCCAGTGCCCTTCAGGTCCTGCATCCTGCAGGTTTCAATTAGCATGGCCCTGTGAACTGGAAAATAATCTGCCTTGATTCCTCAACCACATAATTGTCAGTACAGAAGTGCAGCAGGTGGTGGGCATAAATCTGGTAGTTGTACACTGTTTATCTTAAAAAAAAAAAAAAAATGATGGTGCTGGAACAAGACCGCTGCAGGTTTAAATAAGTCTGATTCATCTGGTGGTAGTGGAAGGAGCAGTAAAAGGAAACAAACATGAGCTTTGTGCCCTCTCTTTGTCTCAACTCTCTTTGTTCCCCTGGCTCTTTATGCCTCTGGTTTCCTTTTCTGCTCAGACGGAGAAAGGCAGTGCCCTCCACGAAGCGGCCTTGTTTGGGAAGACAGATGTGGTACAGAAACTTCTCAGTGCAGGTCAGACCTCGGTGCCATGCAAAGGAATGTTTGATTCACTCGCTGCCCTTAATCAACACGGCTTCTGTGAAGTAAATTTAATTGGCAAAAATCCAAACATAACAATCGGCTGTTGTCTATACTGACTGGTCCTGTCGCCATTGGCCAGGTATCGATGTGAACATCATCGACCAGAAGGGCCTAACAGCGTTGGACACTGTCAAGGACATGCCCTCCCAGAAGAGCAGAGAGATAGCTGCTCTCATCCTAGGTAAATGCTGAATGTGAGAACAGCTGCTGTGGGAAGTGTGCTCTTGATTTCACATTTGCCAGCTGCGATACAACCCCATATTTGTCTGTTGTAGGTCACATGACTGGAAAACCCCCTGACATTGACCTTCCCCCTCCACCAGTCCCTCCACCTCAGGAGAGTCCCAGCCCGCGGAAAAAGGGTAAGATTTGGCGGATGTCCCAACTTAGAAAAGTTGGGTGTTTTTTACTGTAGTAGCAGCAATTCAGTCAGAAGATAAAACAGGAAACACTGGGCGGGAAAATGCAATAGAGAGTTATCTTTCATTTTTCAGCTAAGTACTTCGTTACTCTGTTTGGGAATCTGTGTACATTCTGACCTGTCTTATAGGGGATCTGGAGAAGGTGAGCGAGTTGATCTCGGGACTGGCCCCGGGGCCAGAGGAGGAGAGCCCGTACGAGGCTCTGTTTGAAGCCACCTCTTGCCACTCTTTGGACAGCCTCACCAGCGGCAAGTCCTCTGACAGAGACTCTGGACGGCCGGATAGCGAAGCTGGCAAGGTCAGCAGTAGTTTAACCGAAAACCAACAACACACAGACATACACACCCGGCAGAACGGTAAGCTTGTCACAGGGTTTTATTGGAGATGAATCGCAGAACTTCCACTAGAGGGTGGTAGTGGTCCTCTCGCCACATGACCGGGCTACAAACCCCCTCCTGTATTACAGCTTTTGTTGTACACAGTGAGTGTGCATTGCATTTCTTAACTTTGATCTTGCACTGGAGTGATGATAAAATGAGTTACAGCCATATATTTAGCACATCTATATTCCATATCATTCACAGAAAGATCGCCTGGTCCACTCATCACATCCTGGTCCTGGTCATGAAGAAGAGGTGAGCTCAGAGGTGAGGAGCTAAGATCATAAACCAGGAGAATGTGTTGCCATCTAACACAACAGATACTCGTATGCACAATTTGTAGCAGTTCATGAATGGTCACGGCAGTACGACTGCCTTTTAAAAGTTATTTTTTTTCTGAGAGATCGGTCATGGTTTGTCAGTACAGTGACACAGGGCCTGTTGGAAAATGATTATCCCACTGAGAGACCCCTTTCATGACTGTTCTCTTCACGGCCGCTGCTGAAATCAAATGACTCCCTGATAAATATTCATCTGAGCGCGGCAGGGGATACAGGCAGCGTGGGCTTAAAAGGAGGGGGAAGTGAAGTGCAAAAGGAGTGAAGACAAAATCAGAGAACCTGTCTGGTCTGAACTGTGGCTGACCATAGAGGATGCATTGTGGAACTAACGTGAAGGAAGTGTTTTCATACCAAAACATTTTCCAGTTTTTTTTTTTTTTCCTTTTCCTTTGCTGAAGGAGACATTTGGATCTTAAATATAACAAGTTTTGGTGAATTGTAAATGGCAAGTCATTCCAAGTCGTCTGCGCATTACATTTTCTTTTTCAACCGTCTCCTCGCCTCCGCTCTCTCTGTCTCTCTTGCTGCAGGCCCTGTATACTAATAGCAGCATTGATGAGCGAGGCGAGCCGGTGGAGGAGGAGGAGGATCACACATATGAGTTGTTGCTGACTGCACAGACCAAAGTCCCAGCCCCCAGCCAGGAGTCCCAATCCCATAGAGGTAATTTTGGGTTTTTTCAGTATCCTCCAAAAGGAGGAAGAAATTCTTTGTTTACATGCGATTGTAATGTTTATAAGTAAACTAGGGGCCTTTTTCCAGAATACTTCTCAAAACTACACTGATACTGTCTGAGCAAAAAAGAGCCTGAATACATTTCTGTCCTAATCACCCTTGCCCACAAGCAGACCCTCCTCAGTCATGGCTGATGAATGGCTCCGCATGTAATTGGATTAAATGGGATTAAATGGAAGGCCATGTTGATCCCTAGCTGTTGATATAGATGTTTTAAAACCATCCTCTTGGGCCTTTCAGCTTAGTCAGCTTCACTAGCACCAGTCGAAGACATCCCTGAGCTGAAGGAGTTGGAGTTTAATTGCTGACGTCATCATGCCTCCCCTATGTGGATAAATGACGGTGTTACAAATAAAAGAGGATTCTTTCCATATTTTGCTTCCTCCTCTCTCAAGTTGGACAGAAATGTTGAACGATTCGTTTCCTGTCTGTTTTAAAACTGCTTTATCATGTCAGCACACCCAGTTCTGTGTAAAGTGCATGAAGATTAATCTAAAGTCTGTCTGACCTGTAGCCAGATAATGTCGCTATGCATAATACATGATCTCATTATACATCACTTTCACATTCTCTTAGCATGATGTCTGTCCTCACAACTCTGACTCTCAACATGACTCTGATGTTACGTTGAATGATTGAACCAAGATAATCTTTCATCTGTCCAAGATAATTCGTATGTCTTCTGTCTCTTCAGATCAGAATACCACTATACAGTCCTCCAACAGTGTCCTACCTCAGGTATTTATGATTTTCTTACTTTCATTCTTCCCGTGTCTTTACATCTTAACCCCTACATCAAACACTAGGTTCAATTTTGGTTCACTGTCTCTTTTTTAATTTTATTTATTGCATGCTTTTGTAAGAGCTCCACAAGTAGAAGTCCCACCGTCCTGTCACAGCTCAATCCAAACCAGATGGATTGAGTTTTCACAGCTGAAGAACAGTATCCCAGCTGAAATTTGAATTGCATATCTGGAGCATGACCATATGACCATCGCAAGTTATATAATAAAGATGACTTTCTCTTCACAGGCAGAGATTGAGTCATGTGTCAGCAGAAGGCAGAAGCCCTCATGTCTGGGTGTCTTTGTAAACCTGCCTCCCCTATTTATTGGCTTATCATATCTTATTTAATTGCCTTTTCATATTTATCACACAATTAGCATACAGTTAGCTTTCATTATTGCTGCCACCCACCCGTAACCCCACCTGCTGCCCACAATATCCGCTCACATCTTTTATTAGATGTGGATTACCTATTGGATTAGCGGTGCTCCTCAGCCGTTTAATCATAATAAATGTGCAGCATGGTGTCCTCTGTGCTCTATAATCGGCAGACTTCTGAGCAGAGCCACATAATGGCTGATGACGGCAAAACCTGCCACGATAGCATCTTCATTTTATGTTGTTATTGCTAGCTGGATAATTAGCCTGGGTTATTAAATGGCTAGCTAGGTGATCTTAATACAATTGTCTGCCAACACAGAAATGTTTGGGAGGTGTGTTTTGATTGGCAGGCGTGAGTAAACCCTTCTCTCCTCTTTTCTGTCCCACTTTAGCGTAAACACACTGCCCCAAATGACCTCAGAGCCCCAAGCAAGACGAAAGACACTCTGCACCCTCCTGGACGGGTTGGCCCACGGGCACCGGGAGGTGAGTTTGAACACTGTCCTTAGATTTTAGCCAGTTAATGGGAAACAACAACTGCTGCTGGCAATGCTGTGAGGGGAAGGAAAGATGGACTGCACACATAAGACTTGAAAATCACAGGCCAAGCCTGTGAATGAAATGGGAGAATTGCATGTGAGTTTGCAGGATGAGATGGGCTGGCTTGGATTAGCATGATTGGCATTCTCAAGCAGCAGAGCGGATTTGGCTTTGTCGGGAACGGACTGTTGGATATTCCCTGGCAAGTGGGCAAGACTCATTTCATTGCCAATATGAGATAGAATTCTTGATCAGATTGTGAAACTCCTATCTCATATCCACATCTCTGCTTAAAGCTGGATATGCCACGTCATCCAATCAAGCATGCAGCTGAGGTGAGGAGCACGGCCTCTGGGTTTTTGCCGACACACATACAGATATCTTTATTGAATAATTTTTGGAGAATGTTAGCAAAAGGAAAGAGGCACGGAAGAGAAACTGATTTACAGCAGGAACATGCTTTTTGACTTTTTTAATAGGCTTGGGGAGCTTTATTAATTCTTTTCTTACTGTGGTTGTGGGAAAGGGTTACTTGTTATTTAGTCCCCATGAATTTATAGACGGACTGCAGCAACATCCAGTCTAACGTAACGTATCTATTAAGCATGTGAACTTGTTTAAACTTGAAGCAGTTATGCACAAATGGGCACAATTTCCTGAGCCTGTGGCTTCTTGATTTTTGCAAATATTTTACCCTTTGTGTAACATTGTACCTTTTAATGTTGATACAGATAAATAGCCCTTTGTGATTGAGTTTAAATTTTAATTAGTGGTCTATGGAAAAGTTGTTTTCGATTCAGGAGCTGACATGTAATCTTAGTTTATAAGAAAATACACCCTGACATTTTGATCTAACTGGTGGATTTGTGCGAATGACCTTCGGACTATTAACCCTAATAAGTTTAAATATGAAATTTGATGCTTGACGAAAGCAGCACTCGTATCTGTGGAACATATTTTGCCACAGGGCACAAAAATAAGTGAGTCAGTTTGACAGTTAAGGCTGCTGGTGTGAGAAGTGAGAGAAATGTGAAGCCTTTGTTGAAGTATAGAGGGTTCTTTATTTCCCTTTTCTTTGCATATTGTTCTTTGTGACCCTCAATCTATTTTCTTCATTCCCTTTTTTAAAGCCACAAAAACCACAAGTTTAGTTTATATGTAAATACATCGCTGTGTTTTTTTCTTTTTTTTTTCTTTCTATTTTTGCACATCAGCAAGTTAAATTGATGGTTCTTTCTTTTGAGTTTTACATTAACTCGGACAGCTGGCTGAGTCTACATGTTAAGTTCTGCTTGCTCTGTGGCAGGTGGAGGATATTTGAATGGTCAGCGATATCAGGGCGTTTGCGTCATGAGCACAGCCGTCGATTCTGTTCTCAGCAGGAATATAGCGTTTCCCAGCAGATCTACACCTTTTGTTAAGTGTTTTATAGGGTTTCCAAAGGATACTTCTCACGAGCCAATAACATCCTATGATTACGCCACAGTCAGTAATAAACATGGATAAACATAGCACACAGTTGTGTTTGTCTGTCCTTATTTCATACTTCCTGCATATTCGCTGCGTAGCCAGGGTTCAGTTTCATTGTCATCAATTGGTTTCTTCATACTGAACGTGAACCGTTTTACAGTTCCGGTTCTCCCACCATGCCGGCACTCTGTTGTCCAACCAAAACTTTGAAATGTACAGTTGTTGGTATTGCTGTTATGAGTTGTAGTGCACCAGAGGAACTGCAACGGATGGATGTAGAGGTAATAACTACAGAAAGCACCTGTTTGGTGACAAGAGTACCAAAAATAACAGCCTTCATATTATATGAGCAGTGAGCATAAAATGAACTCAACTATTCAGAACTATTCCTTTAACCGTACAGTTTAAGTATCAGACACAGATACAGTTAAAGGGTCACGGTTCGCTTGTTTGTCAGTGAGTGTTATTGATCCTTTTACTCATGTATTTGGTTCTCTTCCGCATAATTTTGCATAATGTTATGTCCTTTTATGTGTATGTGTATGCTGTCGAATATGACAACATACTGGCTTTCAGGACAGGGAATGTTGTTCTGTAATAGAGATTTTTGTTTACTTGCAATACTGTAAATGTGCACATATCAACAAGATGGCTTTCAATTCCTTATTGACTTCCTGCAGTATTAAAAATGTCTTTAAATCTCCAATAAAATTAGGTAAATTTTTCCACGGGCAGACCCATGAATTGACTTTGGACTGTGCAGATTGTGGAGTGACAGCCAGCGCCAGCACTGTGGTGCCAAATGAAATACACACCCGACCTCTGTGGTGACCCGATCCATTGTGTCTATGCATTTTCTACCGCAGAAATTTATGAGAAAAAGGGTTCAGTGGTCTTGGCAAGGGTTAACACCATGTCAGATTGTTGGAGCCACACTGATGTGCTCATTGGGCGTTCACACTCCCTAGCTGCCAAGGAGAGGGTGGGTGTTTGGCTGTGGTCCCAACATATGTGCACAGCACACTCACTCACCCCTTATAACACACACAAACAACCATACACTTTTTTGAGATGTTTTCTCTGTAATCTTAAGCAACTTGTGAAAGGGGACTTCGGGGCGTTGTTTGGCACATTCCCGCAATGCAAATGAACCCTGAAACAGTAATGAGGTAGTTTGGTGAACTCAGAGGGAGTTTACGTGTCAAACAGTTAAATGGTAAGATTACCCACCACCCCCCCCGGGACTGTAGATATAACACAGCCTGCTCTTTGATGTTTTCACTTCTTGAACAGCAGGTTTAGAGATAGCAATGCTGAGCCGGCGACATGTTTAGCATGAAGTGGTTTTGTGAAGGACAAACAAAGTGTTGCAACGGGTCACTACTTTTCTTGTGATGTGACTGTCCCGGTACCCTGTCACCAAACACTCTGACCCTGTCACCCTGGCAGAGGCAGTACACACACACACACACACACACACACACACACACACACACACACACACACACACACACACACACACACACTCCTTCACCATGTGTCACAGGGCTAATTATCAGGAGTCTAAAGCGATTCGAATTTCCATTCCTGAACCACCGTTAGGGTCTAGAATTAGAAGCCAGAAAACACAGAGGGCTGCTGGTCACACGGCAGAAAAACAACACGCACCACTGCAGTGCAAAGGAAGTTGAGTGCAGAATTGGGCACTGGCTAGTGTTATTTCTGAAGACAGAACGACAACAGACACCGTCGAGCTGTGGCTGATTTGATTTGGTAAAAAGAGGCTTAGGTGGCATTAATTCCTAAGGGAGGCAGGAGGAAAATCAAATTGTTTTTAAGTGCTCTTGCCCTTCAGTCTCATTAAGGACTTTGTTTCATTGGAGAAGGCTACCAATGTAAGTTTCACGCCTTTTGGGGATATTTCCAAGTTCTTTTTGCAGTTTTCTGGTGTATATTCTGGTGTGTTGTTGTACCCTGTGTTAGGTGCTCGTAATTTAAGTGTTTTTTTTTGGATGAAAGTGTTTTACCTAACAGACAAGCGAGCCTGTGTGGGGAGGCTAGTCATCTTTGTGACTAGCCTCACCTCACAGGCCTCAACTCCCTGTTACAAAACACAGGCAGTTAGGCACTAGCAGATAGTTGTCAGACGGCTGCAAGCTGAGTTTGGAATTCTGTTATTTCTCAAGCCAAAATACGCCTTCTCTTTGCTCCATCTCTTCTCTCTCCCTCTTTTTCTCTCCGTCACTCCTGGTAGGAAACAATTACAGATCTGTTTCAGGGCTTGTGTGGGCGGTTTCTTATTAGCTCTGCTGTAAGGATCTGCCCTTCAGTTAGAAGTTTACTTTCCAGCCTTTATGAACTACCCTCTCTCTTCGCTGACTTTGTCCATTCCTCTTCTCTTCCTCTAGATAACTCCCAACACAGCCAGGATCAGGGAGCAGGTGTCCCGGAGCAGTTCACTGGCCTCCTGCACGGATCGTCCCCCGTCTTCGACTGCCGTGACGAGCCCTTCAGGCTTCCAGGTGTTCTGCCACCCAGTCAGGGCCAGCCAGAATCAAGAAAATCTTCCAAAATAAAAGAGGAAGTAGCAGCAGCTGCAGCGCCACCTAGCCGTCCCAGTATGGCTGCCATCCTGACAGACTGTGACCCAAAAGCAATTTACGCGACTGTGAACAAGGAGCATAGGGACCATGGGGCTGGGGCAGTACCTGCCGTTAGGATGCGCCCTCCTGGGGACCTGAAACTGGCACGCAGCCTCTCCAAGTCTGACTCAGACTTGCTTGTGTCGCCTCCTAGTGAGGACGAAGGAGGACTGGGAAACCGTAGCGAGTCTGTTTCTAACTGTAGCACTGGCAAGAAGAGGCTTGAGAAATCTCCCTCTTTCACCTCAGAATGGGACGAGGTGAGTGTTTGGTCTCACCCTTGGGACATAAAGCACCCTTTGGTGCTTTAGTTTTTGCTTATACTGTACAAATCAATACTGTAGATATAGGTCAATATTGACTAATAATATGTTTAATACGTTCACATTAAACAGTTTCTTCAATAATTAAACCGTAAGATGTTTAATCTAAATATAGAAAAACAACAGGAATAAATGTTTCTAAAAAACTTTAAAAAACTTGACACCAGGTAGGAGCCTAAATTACAAAAACAAGGGCCTGAATACAATTGAAAACCATATGTAAAAATACGTTGAAACTGAATTTAGTGAATTATGTTTCTAAAAACTTGTCATGAAAAACCATGGGAAGCAACCCATTAACATCATGTGGAACGCATGCATTATAGACCCCTGCCATGATAATACACCAATTCAGGGACATAGACGGTACCCAAGTACAAAATGGTAAACCTCTTATTTCAACAGTAGATTTAGAACATTAATCCAAATAGCATATTGTCTAGCATTCCTCTAGTGCACTTTTTTTTTCACAAAGCCTCTCTTGTTAGGCCTAAATCAGCTCAAGTTTACGCTACAGTCACAAGAGATTAGGTTCACAACTGCAACACTGACGAATGAAAATCTCAGTATCAACTGCAAACGACTGTTGACTGTAGTGAACTTCATCAAAGACACAAAGCCCACCTTTTGTCCTGAGGGGGACACTGTGCAATTTAAACTCTACCTTGTCTTGAACACAAAACCTTCAGCAAACACAGTGACTGTGGAAAATGCGTTTGTACACGTAAATGAAAGCATTTCATTAGTACAGTTAATTTCTTAGGAAATTTATCTTTACTGCTTATGTTGCACCAAAAACTTCCTTCTTAATTCTTTTATTGAAAATATTACTTGGCCTTAAATTGGTTTATTTTTATTTTCTCACTCCTGTCTTCTGTTTGTTATCACTGTGGATGTTCATAACTAAATATATCCCCCCTCGAATCAGCACTTTAATGCTTTGTCTGGGACGTAGATAAAGAGCTGAGTAGAGCCACAGTGAGAAGAGATTAGAGAAGACAAGAAGATGGGGATAAAAAACGACTGAGAAGCTAAGAGAGTAAGACAAGAGACAGCGATTTGGAAATTGGGATTCCAAGTGAACATACAAGCTGCGGATCTGTCTCCCTTCAGCTCTTGCCTCATCCACTTGCAGAGGCTTCACACTCCAGCCTGAGTCTGCGCAACCAATCAAATAAACACAACGCACAAATTGCACCACTGAACAAATATAGGGTCATTGCAAGACAAAAATTTTTATCTAAAATAATCCCCCTTCCAAAATGTGTTAGATTGTGCTGCTTTAGACACAAGTTAAAAAGCATCACAGAGAGCATATTTTTTTAAACATCATATAAATTTTTATGGACTGTGAATAGAGTGTGAGCAGAGGTATATACAGTCTTACAAGCCCGAGCAATTAACATAGTTTCCTCTTTATGCTCTTTCACCATTTTCCTACAACAATCCTCTTACTGTTGGCAAGATTAATTATATCCTCTAAGCTTCTCCATTAAGTTTTAGAATAAGCTACCAGTGTCTCAGTAATTTTCCCTTGTATTGTTTGTATTCTGCTCTGTTTCTTTTTCTGTTTCTTTCTTTTTTTTCTTTTTACAACTTTCCTACGCTGCTGCACTCCACAGATTGTATTGCTGCCTAGTGTTCCTTTACATGACCTTGTCAAAAAAAAACCCACAGTGAGCAGAGATAATAGCAGCTTTGAGGTCAATATCTTGGCTGTTGTGACCCGCGGTTTGTGATCGGGTGGTCCGAGATGTCCGCTTTTGCTTGATCACCTTACTCACCTTACCAGTAATAGGAGGTGGGTAGACCAAGTCTGAATTTCAGATGTGATTCTGTGGAGGAAAATTCAATGAAATACAAAATATCTCTGTAAAACTTTGATATGTTGTTGACCAGCGCCACTGATACATTTATTAAACTGTGGTGTGTTCGATTTTCTAGCTTTTAAATCTCTCTTTTGAGCCCAGTCTGAACTGTGGGACTACACAGCACACACTATTCTGTATTTAATTATTTGTCACTGGGATTATTCAAAAACTACTGACTGTTAAAAAAAATTAACATGTCTGCTCTCTGGTGGACAAACTATAGAATGTTGTGTCTGTTACTAAATTACCTCAAACCTAGATTGGCATTTCTGTACCGCAGTTTCTTATTACTTATCGGTAGACGTACAGTATACGCAATGTCGTCTGCCATAAGCTAATATTAGCCTGCCTGATTTATTGGTCTACCTTTATCACAAGTAGTGACCGATTCCAATCAAGCGTGTGGTCTTATTTTAATATTATTCATTACTTACTGCTTATTTTAAAAATTAAACATTCAAACTTTGTGGTCGCAGGCAGGGCACTGTACAGTCTTATTATCTAGTTTAACAAACATCTCACCACCTCAGACTGCACCTGAGGGATGTGGCCTCTGCGAGCATGACAGGATTAAGGCAGCAATGACATTACTTGGTTATTGGAGATTGCTGCTCTTCCCTGTTGCCCTCAGCAGCCAGAAATAATCCTTGAGTTCTTCTGTTGTCTTCTCCCTGGTGCTGCTGCACAGATGAGCTGAATAGACTGAGCAGGAGAATTGATATGGTTGTAATAGAAAAAGGTTGTAGAGGAGGAGGCACATTGGAAGGTATCACTATCCTGTTGCGCAGGCAAAGGAGAACAGGTTGTATTATTGGCTTCTGATTGAAGAGGAGATCTTATCAGGGAAAAGGAGATACACTTTAGGCAATTGCCTCATTTGCTGTATGCACCGTACTAGTGTATGTTACTGAGTGAACTGGCCAGCTTTGAGGTCATGAGAATGCATAAAGGTGTCTTTGAAATCTTAAAGTAGGCTGCTGGCCAAGAGCGCCGCAATTCATCCTTAATTATTCTTTCATTCCACAGGAGTGCATTTTATTTACTCCCCAGTCTGCTGGCCACAAAATCAGATTGGTTTGTGATTATAATAACAATGCAGCTGACCTTGAAAATGCTCCTGCAGAATAAAACCACAACCACAAACTCAGGTCTGATCAATCTCATGTACTGTATGTACAGGTTCCTTGTCATGCTCCCTGTCACACTGTGTACAGACTGTATTTGTGTGTGAACCTGCCTGTCAGCTAGACCGATAGAACTCACGTTCACACAAGACAGCTGGAATGAATTCGAAATTTACAAGCCCTAAACTGCAATGTACAAAATTTAAGCCCTACTGCCTCAACAAGATGTTATGAGGAAGCAGGTTCCATTGGTTAACTCCACCTTTTCTAATGGCAATGATTGCATGATTTAGTACTTTACACTATTTCCCAAATGAGATTTGGCATTTTTGACAAGGTAATTTCTTTTGTCCAATTTAGGAGGTGTAGTTAATGTTAATGAACTTGGATGCCTATTTCTCCTCACTTGAATAGTGATTCAGATGCCTGGGAGTTCTGTGCTGAAAGCAAAAGGCAAGAGCCCAGAATCTTTCTTCCTTCCCTTTTCAGAGAATAAGCCCGCATTTGCTTGAAATGGAAATATTCACACTGCCGACGTAAAGTGCATAGCAAATGAGAGGAGTGTGGGGGGAAAGTAGTTAAAGTTTGATTGGGCGTAACCTTGCCTCCACTCTCTTTAATGATGTTGGGAGCGTCCTCTGGAAATTGAGAAACTCCCTTCTCTATTCGCTCTCTTTCTCTGACTTCTCCTCGGCCCGTATCACTCCTTCCACTGTTGTTTCTCTATGTGGCAGCCATCTTGCCAGTCACGACTGACTGCCCTGGAACACTCTACTGAGCTGTGTGACAGCATTTGGCCAAGGGGTCCCAGGACATTACCAACCCCCCCCCCAACACATACACACAACCCTTTAAACATCTTTTTTTTCTTATAATCTGGTTTGCTAAATATTCCAGTTCTCACACCCTCTTCCCTTTTCTTTCTATATCTGTTTTACTCCTTCTCCCCTCTCCTTTTCTTCACATGAGCTACACAAACCCTCAGATGCACTGCCTCTGGTTTTAAGACAAGGAGATTTGACTTGCATGAGGTCTTGGCCTATGCATCTCTCCATTTAAGGAGCTCTGAGTGTGTGTGCATGTGTGTTTTGTGCGGGTGTGAGCTGGTGTGTAAAGCGCATGCTAATGCGGGTTGGTCTTGGTCCTCGAGATCAGACTGAAGATGACAATCCAGGGGGCACATTGTGTGGGCCAGCAAACTGAGCTCCACAGATGGGAGGAGAGAAAGGGAGGCAGAGGGCTGTAGACAGAGACAGAAGGAGAGGGCCGCCATCCACAGCCCCACTTCACTTTCAACTTCATTTTCGATTCGCATTCCACAGATCCAGTAGCCACTATGAAACCAGCTTTTGTGAGTATTGATTCCCTTATGGGCAGCAGCTCCACTGGAGTCTCATTAATCTCGTCTAACTGCCGTTAATGAATTGAATGAGAAAGTAATTGATGCTTCCTAGTATTTCTGTATATATATTTTTCGTAAAACCTGTCGATTGGTATGTGCTGATTGAAGCTTGATGCTTTATTTGATAAATACAGCACTATAGAACCTGGAAAAATCTGAGCCTCTCCCATGTTACCTTTCTACTTTTGAGTGTGCGCTTTAAAAAGTTAATCCTCTCTGGAATTTTCTGCATTTTTTTTCTTTTTTCGCCTTCTTGTATTGCCACGTTCAGAAACTCAATATGGATTTGGGGTAGTTTTTATTTTCTGTGAGGAGAAATATGGCCTTGCAGCTTGGTACATAGAAGTCTCATGTGTTTGACCTGCTGAGATCAAACTAAAATGTGGGTGTGTGTCACGGCCTGGTGCAGCCAGTAAGGTAAAATCTGTTCTCTAATACCCACCGGGGGGAGAACACAGGAAAGCCCCAGGGGGCTGAGACATGCAGCCACTACTTATAGTTCCTCTAGGCTATTCACTGGAGAGAAGTGATGCCCTTTCTATTCTAAGTCTTACAAAGGATTTCAACTTATTTCAATTTATTATATGTATTTCTACATTCTTTGGGAATGAGATGAAAAACTTCTGAAGTTGTTTGGAAGGGACATTGTTCCTAAAAGCACAAGCATGACATTGGGCTATTTCAGGAGGATGTTGATGGGATTGCTGACAGTGCTTTGTCCCACTGTGACACTGACGTGTTGGCACCTCCTTTAGATAGTGATGTGTTTGTGTTCCCATTTAATGCCATTCACTAGTCCATAGTTTTAATTCCAGCCTTTGTTTTGGTGCCAGCTTGCCAATTTGAGGCCGGTGGTCTGGGCACACTCTCTCTGCAGCAGCCTTTTGTTTCACCCTGCACAGGCTCTGCCAGGCGTCCTTTAGATCTCCAACCACCCACCATCTCTGAGCCTCAGTTGCGCAAAAACACTTTATGCTTTCAAATCCCAGTAAAATAGCAGTCGAGTTATTCTCCTCAGTCATCCTAGTGCAGCAGGCCTGCTGTGAGGAGCATGATAAATGGGTTAATGTGTCTTTAATCTCACTCTGACCATGTCTCATCACTGCTAGCTCTTCAGCTGTTGACCTCCACCGTGCTGCTGACTTCTGACCCTCCTCATTTTATCTCTTTGTTCATAGCGAGCCCAACTCACAATGGACGCCCCACCATTTCAGGTCTCTGTATTGATTAAATCCTGCAGCACATTAAACACATTCCTCTCTCTCTCCTCTATTGCTTGTCATGGCACCAAGCTTCTTAATCGTTGACCATGAAATTCAAAGCCGTCTTCTTGTTGTGGATGTGTTTTACCTTGAGGAAATCAATGGGCTATGTCCCCTGATAAGGATATATTTACCCAGCTCCAACACTACATCACACATGCCTTTCACGGTAGCTGCTTCTGCATCTCACTGGACCAGCTAGCATTTCCTTTTCCATTATACTGGTCAAGTCAAGCCAATACACCAAGACAGAATGCAGCTTTGTGTTTTTTTTTTTTTGTTAATACATCTATACACATATTGGCCTTGTGTTTAAATGTCAGAGCTCGGAACTTTGACCATAACCTGCGTTGTGAGCGTGCTTAAATGCAACCAGTCATTTCTTTCTTCTTATACACTGCTGCTCAAGGCATCCAGAAAGGCACCCTGAGGTTGTTGCAGATGCGGCAGCCGGAGGACAGAAAGTTACAACCTCTGCTTCAGTGTTTAAAAGTACATGGGCGTGTCTTATCTCCTTAGAGCCAAAGAAGAACGAGATCACAGCTCCCAATTGGCCCCCTTCTGCTCATTGCTGAGGAGTGATGCCATTGACAGGAGCATTATCCTCCCTTCAGTACAGACCAAGGCCACTTTATGAGATGAAACCAGTGTTCTGCCCTCATTATCAACAGCTCTGTCAGTCAATGTGATTTTGCATATTGGATCCCTGATCAATGCCTGTGTTCATCAGCAGCTTTATAACTTCCTATGTCCTGCTGAGGCCTAATAATTTAGGTTATTAAAAATGCGACACAAACACTTCACATTTAGGCTTCTTTGTTTTTTACTTATTACAAAGGAGAGAGCCTAGCTGAACACACTTGCAATAACCAATGAACACGCAGGATACTTTTATCTTTTGCATCTCTGCTGGAGAAATTTCAGCTACCCCACTGCAGTAACTTTCTTGCCGAGAGGTTCCATGAGAAGATCAATACCACTCTCATACAATATATGGTAAATATGAAGCCACAGCCAACAGCTGGTTAGCTTAGCGTAGCACAAAGACTGGAAACATGGGGAAACGGGTAGCCTGGATTTGTCCACAAAATCTGCACCCTAACTAATTGACATTTTATCTCACGTGTTTAATCTGTAGAAAAACCGAAGTGTCGAAATTACAGGGTTACAAGGTTCTTTTAAGAGGGTTATGTGCCAGACTCTTTCCTGGCCAGTAGCAGTGACTTCCTAGAGTCGACACCCCAGGCAGTTAAGAAATAGTCTAGTGCAAAACCTCCAGTTAAACCAATGTGTTGTTTTTATACCTCGGTTCTTCTACAGATTAAACAAGTGACTAACATGTTAATTAATGAGCTATAGAGGTGCTGTAGGTAGGCGGATTTTTATACCTTTGGTCAGAGCCTGGCTATCTGTTTCCCCGTTCTCCAGTCGTTGTGCTAAGCTAAGCTAACCGGCTTCCGTCAGTTATGAGAGTGTGGCTGACCTTCTCATGTAATTATTCCTTTAATTCAGTGGAAGGCGGGGGGGGTGGTAATGTCCTACAGCCACACAAAAAACAGTAGCAACCTATAGTGGCATGAAAAAGTTTGGGCACCCAAAATTCCCGTCACTGTGAACTGTTAAGTGAGTAAGATGACACATTTCTTTAATATTTTAAGCAAGATTACTTTTTCATTTCCATCTTTTACAGTTTCAAAATAACCAAAAAGGGAAAAGGGCCCGAAACAGAGGTTTGGGCACCCTACATGGTTAGCTTATAAAGTCTTTCAGTTGTCTCAGAGATTCTTGGGCCGTCTTGCATGCACTGCTCTTTTGAGGTCTATCCACAGATTTTTGATGATGTTTAGGTCAGGGGACTGTGAGGGCCATTGTGGATTTTGAGGTGTTAAGGATCATTATCCTGTTGTAGAAGCCATCCTCTTTTCACTTTCAGCTTCCTTACAGACGGTGTGATGTTTGCTTCCAGACTTTGCTGGTATTTAATTGAATCCATTCTTCATTCTACCAGTGAAAAGATCCCCATGCCACTGGCTGTAACACAAGCCGAAAGCTCGATCGATCCACCCTTGTGCTTAACAGTTAGAGAGGTATTCCTTTCATGAAATTCTGCACCTTTTGTTCTCCAAACATAGCTTTGCTCGTTGTGGCCAAAAAGGAAAAATGCTTTGCTATCTTCTTACAGCCTTCTCCTGCTTTGTTGGCATCAATTATTTTAATTTTCAGAGTGCTAGGCAGCTGCTTAGAGGTGCCCATGGCTGCGGATAATTGGGACAAGGTTTGACGAGTCAGAGTATTTATAAAGCTTTGAAATTTGCATCACCTGGTCTTTCCTAACAAGCCATAGCCCTAAAAAGCTAATTAAAGTCTGAGACCTTGGTAAAAGTTATCTGAGAGCTCAAATCTCTTAGTGTGCCAGAACCTTTGTATGGTTCTCCTTTCCTTTTTTCACTCTAAAATTGTACATAACAAAATTAATACACTAATATTTCTTATAATATTGAAAAGAATGTTTCACCTTTAACTTGATGTCTTTTAGGAGATCAGTTCATCCTCTACTCACCTAACTATTCACAGTGACCAAACTTTTTTTGGCCAGGTGTGCCCAAACTTTATCATGCCAATATACATGTATTTTTTCTGAATCATTTCGGTCTTTGCTTAGGTAGGAAACGTGCCGTCAATTCACCATCAACATTCCTGTTTAATGACTGATGTACTGAACATGCGGTGCTAATAGATGGAGATTATTTGTCGAGCGTGTGTGACTAATCCATATCAGGATTCTAATCAACAGTATGGAGAGGTAACATTGGGCAGATAGACACCTAAAATAATGTGATCCTCCCTCTGCCCTTCGTCTCACACCTCTTCCTTTCTCGCTTTCTATGCCATAAATTATATGTTTTAAGTGCTGAGGATTCCTGTGGAGAGTGTCTGTTTTTTTTTTTTTTTTTCCAATCTAGTCTAAAAGAGTAATGTATTGTACCGTACACTGCAGCTCAGAGTTAATATAATATATCATATCAATAATTTCAGTATCAACTGTGTAGAGAATCTTTGTATAAAACAGGATGATTAGAAAAGCCCTGCCAGAGGATAGCTGGCACAGTGTAGGTATCAGTATTTGCACAGAAGGAAGGAAAAACAAATCCCTGAATTCTCTCTCAGCAGACATTGACGACTTCTCCCACCACAAAACAACGAAGATCTAATTCCTTTGAGAGCGTAAGACGTCCATCTTCTTAAAAATATCTCCTGGTCCTGTTGCGGTTTGGTTCTGTCCTCTTCTTGGGTATCCTTTGTTAGAGGTAGATGGGATTCTTTCAGACTTAATGAACCCTTTTGGAATGACATAATCTCAGTGATTATTCATTTCTTCTTCTATGCAAGTCTAGAAGCTTTAATGTACTATTAACTATCCAGTCCTACAGCAGCACATTTAAATACATGCATCATTCTTCAAAGTTAAATTTTTCTCTCTGCTCCTACATTTATCTGCCAATTACATACCATTTCACTTCTAAACATCCATGTACTGATTAATGATGACAACCTCACAAATGTAGACTTGGGTCTCCTACTGGCACCATTTTCCTTATATTAATTATACTAATGGGGATAGATAACCTCTAGGGGGGCTTTTAGAGCAGCATGCAGGACTTGGACTCGGTAGCCAGTGGCAAGACCATAACTTTCAGATAAAACATTTTCAAAAATGCACAAAAAAGATAGCTATTCACTCCAGTTTATAAAATGTGCCTTTATCCAAAAAAGAAAAAAAAAAAAGACTTGGAGTGACAGTACCTGACAGGTGTGACAGCAGCACTGTCAGTTTGTACCTTTTTCTTTTTCTGCACTTTCAAAGTCCATGAATACTCAACCCTGGACTGGTTGAAAGGCAGGAGTTATGTTTCTGTGCTGTGACAGGTGTAATATTGCAGCTCAATGGCCCACTGCTGCTTCAGTGCCCTTATGAATGCATCTGAAGGATTCAGTATTCTGATTGTTTATGTCTGCATGTCCGCATGTGTATGACAAGTTGATATCAGTGGCAGTGCTTGGAGACAACCCCCAAGTAATGTTCACATGCATTCTGTAGAGATGCATGAAAATACTGCAAGAAAACATGGGAATCCGGGCGTCTTTTCCGTTTTAGTTATTGCTCTTTTTTCGTAGTCTCTCTGGGTACTTAACTCCCTTTGTGCTTTGTATTATGAGCCTCGGTTGCTTTTTTTTTTTTTTTTTTTAAAAGACTTTCACACATTCACTCTTAGCTCTCTCTCTGATTTCCCTGCCAAAACTTTCCTTTGTGATCATTTATGCCAGAGTGTGAGACCGGTATGTTTGTGTAAATCAGTATCGTTTTGGCTGCAGGCAACAGATGAGATGCTACTACCTGCAGCCCAGTACCAGTAGCTCCACCAATATGAGACAGTAGTAATTACTGTAATGCTGTGGCCATAAATGAGATCTAATGGCAATCAACCATGGTGCAGCTGCTTAAGATGCCCTTCAAAAATGTTTATTCACGTGTCTTCATAAAACCACTATGACTGACTTTTCTCTCACTGAAGGTACCCTCCACGCTGCCATTTGCTTCTGCAAAGTGAATGTAACATTTGGTGGTTTATTGTTTAGGCATGGGAACAGTTCTGTGTTTCTTTTTTTTTGTTGTTTTTTGGGTTTTTTTTTTGCTGGTGAGAGGTGGCGGCTAAAGTGTGATGACCTCTCCAGGTTCTTATCTCTCTCTCTTCTATTCCTGTCCTCAGATCGAGAAGATAATGACACTGATTGGTGCTGGCATTGATTTTTCCCGAGATCAGCAATATGCTACACCAGGTAGAGTATGATCATTATTGTTTTTTCATGCTGTTTAATGATCATTATTGTTTTTTCATGCTGTTTAATGATCATTATTGTTTTTTCATGCTGTTTAATGTTGAGTAGATTGCAATGCCTAATAATTGAGTGTTTTATCTCAAACTCAAAAATTAAACAGTGAACTGGATATTTTTTTTATTAGCTTTCAGTGCTGATTTTATCTGCTTTTGCTCATCTATGTCATAAATTTCACCACTATTACATTATTAATCTCTTGAGAATCTTACTGCGAGCCCTCCAGGTTTGAACATAAAAAAACAGAAATTACCCATTTGGCTGTAGGCAGGGATTTCAGTGGGCAGATTTAGACTGTATTTCTTTGCCTGCATTCCCTTTAATCAGGCTTTTCTAAGTACGTGATGCATATGCGTTTATTGGCACGGGAACTTCTTTGACAGTGGCTGCCGTACTTGTCTTGTTGTGGACCTATAACTCATGCTTTCGCAACAATACCTACTTAGATTTTCTTTGTAGTCATCTCCAGGTTATTTTATCCTTATCAGTGCCCTCAAGGGAAATCAAACAGGTGCCCGGGAGACATGGTTAATGAAGGATGCATCTGGAAACGAATTGCGATTCAGTTATCAACAGAGAATTTGGTACAAAAGTATGATGTGGGTCGACAGTTTGTCTGTTCTTAATAGAGCAGTTGAGGAGAGGGGCAGAGTGAGGCAAGTCAACGTTTGTGAACAGCTTTTCTTGCCGGTGGTTAGAGAGTAGACAGGAAAACCACGGGGTTCATTTTGTGTGTCCTGTTTTTTGAGGCAGTGGTTCCAAGCTGTGCTGTATGACACAAATCCAGCCTGGTTTTAAGCCAAAGAGGCCAGGCCGGGTCAGGCCAAGTACTGGTCTCTGAACCTCCCTTGAAAGTTACCAAGTGTATTTTCATTTTTAAGACCAAAGTGCCTGAGAGACACATTATTAGATCTAGCCTTGCGATCTGTAACGTAATGTCTTTGTGTTAAGGATTCTCTTTCTACTCTCCTCTTATTCTTTGGGCTTTTGAAAAGCCTGTCATCAGGGTTGATGAATGGTGCCTGGGGACTTACGCTGTAACCTGAACAATCGACTTCTTCTCCCCAGCTTTCCCATCTCACATTGTTCACCGTTCTCCTCCAGTTTACAATTAAGCCACATTATAATATATTTGAGCAATGTAGCAGATCCACTATTCCTTAGCACAGAGTTGTCTTCCTTCTTATTCTAGCCCTCTTGTTTATTACGCCCTGCACTGGGGTGGGCTGTTTAAATATTAACCACTACGTATGTCATGGGATGAGCTCATTTCGCTTTGTAGACTTGAGGAAAGCTGAGACCACTGCAGTGGAGTAGTTAGCTCCCCATCCCTGGCTGTATCGGTCTGGCCCGAACATGCTGTAAAAGTCTGAATCCACTCCTCTGTATACATGAGCCTCAACCTTGTAGCCCAGATAATAGCTACGTCTCAGTGAAGACGTTGTCAGGAGGCCATCAGGGGATTTGCTGAAGAAGAGTCTGATGCGCTTGTGAGAAGCATCACCCCCCCACCCCCATCCCCCAACCCCCTTCTCCCTAATTCAGTCCAGTGTTTACCTCTGCTCAGTGTTGACTGGAGAGCTGTAATATCTCTAGCTGATTGGCTCTGTGCCTGCAGTCACTTTTACTTTTCTACTCTCTACTGAGCGACTTCCACATCAGAGTGGAAGAGATGGTGGAAAAGGGAGAAGGAAACCTAACGGGTGTGAGAAAAGAAAAGACTGGGAAGCTGCAGAAACTCAAGAGCAAATGCAAGTAGTGTTTGGGGGGGGGCTGTAGCTGAAACGGTAACTGGCATTGACAAAGAGCAGCCACCTGCAGTGTTTCAGAGAGGGGGGGCAGCGGTGGGGGTGTGGGGAAGCGCATGCAATGAGGGGAGAGAGAGAGAGAGAGAGAGAGAGAGTGAGAGAGAGTGAGAGTAAGGGAGGAGAGAGGAATTGCAGGCAGTAGTATTGTGAACAGCCAGGACAATAGAAGGACACCACCTCGCATCTGGAGGGTGAGATGGTCTCCATTCTTCAGCTCGGAGAGGACTGCAGGAGCTTTTTGTTTTTTGCTTGACTTGACAGCATCTCACAAACTGTGCCAGACTGAGGAGAGACAGTTTTATAGCGCTCTCTTGTCAGCAGAGGAGTTCAGTCTGGGGGCCAGCTATTACTAACATGCTCTTTGAAATAGCCGATTGGATCATTGAGAGGATTATTTTTTATTTTATTTATTTTTTTTTTCTCTTCCCTTGACACATTTCCAAGCTTCTGGAGTGACCAAAATGGGATTTATGACATGGAAATCTCCTCAGGAACAAGATTGTTTTTTTGTTTTTTTAGCAGATTGAAGAGATGAGAGCACCGACAACGGAAGCCAAAGCTTTAACATGTGCATTTTACACAGTCATTTTATTTTAGATTATGATATCTGTTTGTTAGTGACTTGACAGATTCCTATGTGTTGGCAACTTGGTGATATGTAACTCTTACCTATGAGCAGAAAAAATATTTATTCTGTCACCTTTTAACTGTGGTTGCGACGCATTTATCAAATCAAGAGTTAAAGACAACTACACCAAATTTAAGTGTCTAATAATTGACTCCCACCATAGAAAAGATTTGCTTTGTGTTTTGAAATTGAGTTAAAACATTACAGTAAAATGTTCAAAGGAGTAGAGGCAATCATCTGTCCTTGTATAGGTTAGGCTCCTGTCAGCTGTCAGTATAGCTTTTGTTCGTGATCAATATCAGCTCATTGCAGTCGTGTCGCAGGTTTGTGTCAGCCCCTCCGCATTTTCTGCTTTCCATGGGAACACCGTCCTGGTCTCTGATAGATTCTTATCAACAGTTTATAATCCTGTGGGTTATGCGCTGAGTAGGTTTGGGTCTGTGAACCAGGGATGAGCGCATTTGAAATTAACTGTCTCCTGCCTTTGTCTACAAGTTACCAGAGAACTTTCCACTCGGCCGAGACAAATCACTTCCCCTGGAAAAACTGCTATGAGCTGCTGCTCTCCACTCTGACCCCTGTGAGTTTCTCTTCACGACAAAACTGGAGCTTAATTAAATGAGCTGCAAGCTTTTATTTTTGGACAGAAAATGCTACCCCCTGACATGGGACATTTAGATTTTTTTTCCTGGCTGGATATTAACTGTTTCGGTACACACTTGCTTCGGTTAAGTGGGGCAGCATCGTGTTGATTGTAGGACTGTTTCTGGCCTGCTCCTGGCTGACTATCATAAATAAGAATTTGTCGATATCAGCTGGTAGTCGACCAGCTGATTTCCCTTTACCATCTCCTTCACCCCTGAGATCAGGGGTACTTTAATCCATCTTGGGTGACTGTGGTTCGGCCCCCGCTTCCGTGCGGGAGCTGACGCCCTGCCCACAGAGGACACTGTCTCCTCCGACTTCCTGTTGCTGGTGCACTCGGCTCTGCTGGCCGAGAATGATGTGGCAATGCCACTTCTCATCCTCAGAGTGCCGTTGCTATCGGCTGAAAGGTTTCTCCCTGCTGAAGCGCTTTCCCCTGTCAGCAGGTGCTGCAGGCCGGCTGCTGGACCAGCCTGTGGGCGACTGGCTAGAGCACGTGGGGCTTCCGCAGTACGAGAGCAAACTGCTCCTCAACGGTTTCGACGACCTGCACTACATGGTGAGTTCCTCACTTCTTTCTTACAATGAACCTAACTCTCTTGACAGTTGTATCCACTTCCTTCCCTTTGACTTCTCACTTTTAGGATCTTAATCTCTTGTCCTTCGTCGCATACTTCTACTTAACTCCAGTTTGTGTCTTTGTGCATTAATCCAATCGATGCCACCGTCCATCAGCTGTTAGATGATCCCATTAGCTTCATCTGACATTCAGATAGCCGAAATTCTGTAACAACCACTCCCACGGTATCATGAGTCTGGCTGGGGTTTCAGTAGCTCCAAGATTTTATTATAGGAACAGTTAATTCTGGGTGGATTTAGCACATAATTCAGTATCACACATTACATCACATGCTTTATAAACTTCACAATATTCAGTACTTGATTACACTACAGAACCTTTCTTCTCATTTCTGTGACAGGCTTTTAGGCAGGGCAATCACTGGTGTTTACTAGATTTAACTGTCCATTCAACTGTTGTTTACAGCAAGTTAGATATCATTATGCCTAGCTGTGTGTTGAATCAGGTTTATCCTGCACTCTGGGACTCCCAGACAGTCTGTCTCCAGCTCAGGAGGCCGCCGTCGTGGCCTCTCACTTACAGCCAGTGAACCGGCTGCCTGAGAAGCAGCTGATGCCCGGCCAGAATGGAGGAGTGTCTCAGTGAGCAATGGGTTGCTGTTGCCAAGCTGACAAGTTTATAGAGCCCACGGTGTGCGACGCCACCATGAGTTGGCTCTGTTGCTTTTTTTCAGTAATGAGGACTGATGGAGGAGAGAATGAGGGACCCAGCTGGTAGGCTGAGCCAGTGGGCATGTTGGAAATGAGAAAACTGTCCTATGTGTCAAGATCAGGCATATCATACACCTCCTCTTTAACAGATAAAGAGCCGTGTGTTGGTAGGTTTCCATCCCGTTCAAACGCCACATTTGATTTGATTTCACTGATCACGTTTGGTGAGGGGAAAAACTATGTGAACACATGCAGGCAGAGCACAGCTCTCAGCATCATTCACATGTCTCTTCCCATGTGCCAATAGTATGAATGAATTAATGAATTAATCAAAGTTCTATTGTTGTGTTATGTATACAACTACACTCCCACCACATGGGATTACAAGACATCACACATTCCTACACTCAAGATAAAGAGAGCTGCATATATGTTCTCAAACAATACAAAGAAATCCCCAAAACAAAGGAAAATCAACATGGACAATTTTCTTCACTATGTACAACAAAATTCATAAATCACTGACAACACATTTACTGTGTAATACTGAGAAAACCAAATGACTGCCAATAAAATTCGCCCATCTCACCTTTTCTGGGCTTTTGAGACAAAGTCAGCTTACGTCAACAGCCATTCCAGTTTTTGATCATCCGCACGCCAGAATATTTCACATTTTTGTTGAGTCCTTTTAATCAGCATAGTTAGTACAGTGCAAAAGAAAAGATCTCAAGAAAGTACACCCACATGAGCCACTATAGCTCTGTTCCTGTTGTAGACCTTAAGGTAGAAACGCCCTACAATACACAGCGATCTCAGTATTCGGATGAATGCTGAATAAGGAGTTGGATCGCCATTTGGGGCTGAACCGTGACCCTTCTAAAGATAGGATGTAAATACATAAGGACATACCAAAAGAATAATTTAACCGTCTGTGCACATTGACAGTAAAGTCGTCTTCTTTTCTTTTTTGTGACAAATGCTGCTGGAAGCCAGACATGGCGTGCTTGACCTGACAGATCTTGAACCCTGAAATTATTAAAAGCAACTGCCTCAAAAATTGTGACAAAGGGAGTCATAGGCTAAACCCAACCCACGGTGAAATTAAATGAATACAGTTTCCAGTATATAAAGATTGGTGGCTGACAGGTGCCGCTTCTTCATGCAAACTAATATGAGCCTCTGTTCTCCCAGTAGTTACTGTAATGATTAAATTAGTTCAAATTAAGAATCATCCAGTAGAGTCATGTTACGTTTCGATTATGTCCTCCCCCTGTATACCAGAGTTATAAGTATCACAGGTGACACTTGCCTGGTTTGGTGAGACATTGTGCAGCTGACAACGCTCTGGTCCATGTTTATGTCTTGCCAAATGAAGTTTATTGTCTGTTGGTTTCTGTTATTTAAGACTTGTTCATTTGACTTGTAAATACTTTAGATTAAGACTTCTTGGTCTCCAGAGAACAGATTTTTTTTTTTTCTTACTACGTTTTAGTTGTTTGCAGGGACCACGCTGTCTTAGTTTGTCTTCTGTTTCTTATCAGGAACCAAAGTATTTTACTGTTGTGGACAGGATTACAAAGCTAGAAATATTACACTAATGAACGCTAAAGTACATGTGAAGCGAACATCTCACACTCTTGTATAGGAGCCTATAGCTGTGGGTGCCAGTTATGGCTGACTAATTTCAGTGTACAATGATACTTGGATGAATAATTTTTAATCTCCTTTAGAAGAGGGGGTACTACCTGCCTCTATCCTTCTCAGCTGGTGTCATCAACATCCATGTTTAAGTCTGTATTGAAGCCTCTGAAGTTACTCTTTGGGTTTAATCTTCCTACTGTCTTTTTTTAGTCTTTCAAGGTCTCATTCCTCATTCCTTCCATACTTTTTTTTTTTTTTTTTTTAATCAAAGCAGAGAGCTGGCAATGTTTCTATCTTTAAACACAGCTTGCAAACCACCTGGCTTCCTGAAAAAAAAAGGATTTAGAACAGAGCTTTAACCTTTAAACAACATATCCTTCCCACGGCAAATGTTGACATTTTTAGAATCAAAACTTGTTATTAACTGGAAATGAGAATTACCCTATGAGTCACCATTTCTTTGCTAAACCTTTCTAATTGTGTTTAATGTACGCTAATGCATTATAGTGGCGACAGGAGGAACAGGCCTTATTTGACTGTTGGCTGTGTGACCAGACAGATATTTTTGCCTAATTTTATTAGTAGTCAGCATTAGGTCTGGATATGTATGCAACAAATTCACACTCAAAAACAGTCTAAAGAATTATCACACACACTCATACATACATACAGCTAGATATTGCAGATATACGCCATTTCCGGAGGGTCATGGCTGACTGAAACCTACTTGAGACTCTTAATACAGCCATGGCATCTCGTCTATAGCTGGGCTGCTACAATAGCCAAGAAGTTAAGAGGCTGAATTCATTTGCACTCAGAAATGGTCAAATCCTTTTCATCATCAAATGTAGAAAGTCAGCATAAATTGAGCGGCAAAAATCTGGCCTGAACTGTATTAGTCTTTGAAGTTTGGTCCGTAGGCTTCTTCTAATCTCCCCATTGGTATGAAAAACATTGGTTGAGAAATGACATGTCCACTGTAACCAGTGTGCACTGAGATCACTAATTAAACAGTCAGACTGCTGAGATCTCTGTCTACCCTGCAGGCTCGCTCTAAAAGTGGATCAATAACAGCAGTGATTGTATTGTGTTCAAGCACCAAGGCAGAGACAAGCCTCTTCTGAAACCAATTAGATGCTTTTTATCGACCCATGGAGCAAATGTCCTGATGAAACAAGCTCTTGCGCAGCCTTGCTGTTCTCCAGTCCCCACCGGTCCTGACAAGTAATGCTTGTTGAAACGAAAACAGCTCCTTTTCTTTCTACTCTACTTCTGAGCACAGTTTCTGGTGGATTTATCGTCAGCTGTGACAGGGTCAGCCGACAGAGCTTCAGGTTACTTTGTATTCGAGGCATCTGTGTCTCCGACGCGTCACTCGCTTTGAAGCTGGTGTTCAAGAAGCTATCTGGAGAGGAACAAATTTACTTAAAAGTTTCGAGTCGTCGGAGGGGATTCAGTGCGTAACAGAACCAATCAAAAAGTTGCACAAAGGTGAGAGAAACATCAGAACGCACAATATCTCAGTTCAAATATCCCTTTTCTTACAACTTTCATCTTTTTTCTGTCTCCATTATTTTCTGCCATTAAATAAATGCAAAGAGTCTGTGCTGGGATGAGTCAGTGCCACCAAAGGCCGCAGACAAATGGGAAATTCAGTAATGGCCTCATGCATTAAAAGCTCAACGATTGGGAATGGATCAATTGATTTTTCCATTGTGCTGATGGCGGTGATGTATTGTTTTCCATTTATGTATTTGAAAAACATTTATGCAGGGATTAGATTGAATACCACGTTAATTTTTTATTATTGTCTTCGGACGTTCTGTAACTTTCGTCTGAGTCTTCCTTTGCAGGCCCGTGTGGTCTTACGACAGCCTGCTTAGACAAACTATGACTTTTGGTGCTGCTGCTTAGCCGTCTTTTATACGGTCAGAATGAGTGATCCATGCCCCCGAGCCCCTGGCCTGCTTTCACAGTGCTTCTACAGCAGAGGGACTGCTGTGGCTGTTCTATGGGTATGCAGAGGAGGAGGGGGGGGGGCATTTTAATGAGAGGACAGGGTAGAGCAGAGATGGATGGGCCACAAAAGCGTAGACACAAAACCAAATAGCTTACACTACTCTAATGTATTATTTTCACCCACATTGTGCTGATGTCAGCTTTCTCTCAACTAATGCATTCTCACTTTTAGACCTGAGGGTCTGTGGTGAGGAAAAAGTGGAACCACATTAGTTAGACTTCACCCCACAGAGTTGTCTCCACCAAGTCTCTCATGTAACGCTGTTTGTGTGTGGATATATATGTCCTATCAAGATGTAGCAGATGTAGCAGAGGTAATATCTATGTTGCAGGAAATTAGAATTTTATCAACTCATCTACCTTTGAAAGACTAGATAATCCCTTTCAAACAGCTTTCACCTTTTTATAAGGGTTCACATTTAAATTCCATGCATTCAGTAGGGTTTGGTTTAGCAAAATGTGGATATGGGCTGCAATTTACAATTATTTTCATCATCAATTAATATGGCTATTATTTTTTCAGTTGTTTAATGAATTGTCCGTAGTAATTTCCCGCTGCCCAAGGTGACATCTTCAGATATTTGTTTTGCTTGACCAACAGTCCAAAACCAAAAGATGCTCATTTTCATAAAATTCATAAATAACAAAGAAAAGCAGCAATTCCTCACATTCAAGAAGTTAAAACCAGACAATGTTTGTCATTTGTGCTTGAAAATATGATTGAAATCATGAAACAATTATCAAAAGAGTTGGTGGTTAATTTTCTTTTGTTAAACTAATTAATTAATTAATTAATTTGTGTGACAAATTTAACTTCCTCAATAAATGATGATTCTGTTCTTTTTTTTGATTAAGTGATTAATGGTTCAGGCTTTGAAGTTATTAAAACAAAAGTTGCTAGCAGTTAGCAAATGCTTAGGATTTTTTTGCTCGATAAATGCCTTAAACAGTTAATAAGTTATGGAAATTGTCTGTGATTGATTGTTTGTGAATCGACTAGTTAATTATAAGGACTAATCATTTCAGCACTAATGCATAAATGAATGCACTAATAAAAACTTCCAAACCCACATTCCCTTATTCACAACACACATTTTATTCTAATAACATGACTGTCTTTTTTCACAACAAACATTTTAACAAGTCTCAATATCTGCTGTGAATATCAATAAAATCTCAGTCTGGTGTTTCTTGTGTTAAATTTAGTGACGGTGATCATGAGCTGCATCATAAATTTCAGTAAAGCCCATAAACAGGAAACTTTGGATGCAACAAATTATAAAATATGCATGCGCTATAGGCAATGAAAACACTGAAAACACATTAAAACAACATAAAATAGCTGCATTAAAACACATCTACTTAACCATAAAAAGTGTAAAGAGCAACCAAGGAAATGGGAACAAAAACAGTGGAGCCAGTCTGTTACAGCTACCCCCCCCCCCCCGAGCCATTTATCGGTTAATCTCCAGTGGGACAGTGATGCAATGATCCATGCACTACGAAAGCACTATTATCCATCCAGCTCCCCAAATAGTTTCACTCCGCAGCTGGAGAGGCCGAGATCAGCGTGTTGCCCCTCAGGGATAATGGGCTTTAATTGTCGGTTTAGAGGTATGAAGAAAGCAAAAGAGATGTGTCATGATGTCTGTTCTCACATCTGAGCTCTAACAAACATGGATCACCGTAATCAGGACGGACATAACTTACTCAGTTATGAGTTCAGGCACTCATTTTGCTCTCAGTCTGTCTTTCTTTCTTCCTTGCTCCATCCCTCTCCTCATCCTTTGCACCCCCTGTTTACATCTACAGTTTCTGCATGAAAAACAGACTGACTTCTCTTCTGTCCCGTTACTGCTGTGCGTCCGTGTGTGTGCGTGCGTGTGTGCGCAGAGGAAAGCACCACAGGATTAACTTGAGATTCACATTGAAGAGTCAGCCGCAGAGGGCCTGAGCCGTCACGATTTGTTCCTGAGGCAGCAGCTCCCATGTAGCATCATGATACTTTAACAGATGAGATTTAGTTGCTGACCCCTTGTGTATTGTATCTCAGGGAGCAGTTTTGGCTCACTGCTCTACAGTTGACCACATGCGCTCCTCCCATTTACCGGTCATCTGAGTAGTTATGCTTCGTAATAACAAATTTATTTGGATTGTTAGACCGTTAGGTCAGCTAACAGGACACTGCTAATGAATTACATTCATTGTAGCAATAGAGACTTTTGTTTTTACATGTCAGGGTGTTTCGATTTTCCTCCTTTGCAGCCTACAGCTACAGGCAGCTATCGAGGCAGTAGTATTCTACCCCTCCATCTCCTATTGCTGACCACTGCAGTTCTGACATTGATTCATCGGTCCTTTCCCCATTATCCATTACCTGTCACATGATCTCAAAGGTGGCACTGCGTGTAAGCGAAGATGGGTTTGACCATCATTCACACACATCCCTGTCACTCCCCTCCCCCACACACTTACGTCTCATTTGAGGGGTTATCGACATGGCCCCCTTGCTACAGTCAGTAGGTTGGGTCTCAGGAAGGGGTTCGAACATTTCACTCAGGAGTAATTGACCTTTTTTCTGCAATGGTAGCATTCTTTGTGATCAATACTTACCCTGCAGCGCACGCTCTTCTCTTGGATGATTTGTCTAACCTAGATTGACGTGTGTTTTAAATTTTCATATAGGACTTGGACCTTATATATATGTAGAGAGAGAGATTCATTCATATGACTTGATCAGGTAATACAGCCCGACTCTCATGCAGTATTTAACGTTTTGCATTGTGTTGCAGAATGGCATCATGTTTTGCCTGGAATTCGTTGGATGATTTGCGCTCTGATGCACCCGTCACTCTTTCCAAAGCCTTTCCCAGGCTCCAGTGTTCAATTCAATTCACGTATCCTTCAACAACGATGCTGATTTTTCTTTTTTCTTTTCTTTTTGTATTTTGTTCTACAGGGGAGCAATGTAATGGAGGACCAGGACTTGAGAGAGATTGGGATCACAGACCCAAGCCACAGAAAGAAGATCCTGCATGCCGCACGTTCGATACCTAAGGTGAGAATTCATTGGTTACTCCGTCAGTAGTTAACTCAGCAGAGTAAGACCTGGTTTGATGTCTTGGTGTTGCCTCTGACGTTAGATCACAAGATGCTAATCTCCCATAAATACCAAGGCAGCAGTGCAGTGGTGGAAAGTACATTTACATTTAAGTTTTAAGTACATTTACCCCAGTACTGTACATATATACAATTTTGAGGTACTTTTGCTTGAGTATTTATATTCTACGTTACTTTACACTTGTATTCCACTACACTTAAAAGGGAAATATTGTACTTTTCACTCTCCAGTATTTATCTAATAGATATAGTTACTGGTTACTTTTCAAATTAAGATCCAACATAAGAAAATATATAATCTGCTTATAAAATATTATTCATTGTTAAAAGATTAAACCATTAAGTAACCTCTTACAAATAACATTGTCTAGTGGGGGCCATGTTTCACATTTTAGATGTATTTTTGTTGTTGTTGTTGTTGTTGTTAACAGTTCCACCAAAAAGCGGTTTCCCCTCTAAACCTTCCATATTGTTTAATTTAAATAGAGTAGAAATTAGTCCAATATTTCTTTGGTTTTTTTTTGTCTTTTCCTCGCCCATCATATCATCATGAGTACTGTAGGGCACCTGACCGCTAGTTTAGGAGCAACTGTATATAAAGTAGTTAACAATCTAATAATGTAAATATGATATCAGTCACAGGGACCATTTTTCTGCAAATGCTTTTACTTTTAAACCTGTTAAAGCATATTTTGCAGGTAACACTTTTGTACTTTACTTAAGTAGGATTTTAATGTCGGTCTTAATGTTATGTCTTTTTTAAATTGTGTGAAAAGATCAAACTACTTCTTCCACCAATGCAGTGGTGTAAATTTAACCTATAATCTGTTACCTCCTTCAAATGACTTACAACACCTGCATATTGGAGAAAGTTCCTTTTTAGTCAGGGAGGTAATTTGGTTAAAAATGCAGCATACAGTGGCACAGCCATTGTCCCAAACCCCTAAAAGCATCAGTGAAATGATTTCGTCTCCTACAGGTGAAAGCGCTGGGCTGTGACGGCAGCAGCTCCCTGTCCTCCTGGCTGGAGAATCTGGGACTTCATGAGTACTTACACAACTTCTTGGCCAGCGGCTACCGCACTCTGGACTGTGTGAAAAACCTGTGGGAACTGGAGATCGTCAATGTGAGTCCCGGTGACGTACATGGACTACGAGGTGTATCAGAGGGTGAAATTAGTTTCCCAGCGGGTTCGGGATAAGGTATAAGTTTGAAAGTTCACTTTAGCTGCCCTTTGGGGACCAAGGAGACTTAAACTCTGAAGGTGAACACGTAAGACTTGGTTTTGAATATTGGGGACGTTGTTTTCAGTGCTTCAGCTGGTTAAAGGTTTAAAGGTCAGAAAACGAACCAGTAATATTTAAGGTACTAACACTTTAAAAAGAAGTGAACACGTCACTTTGGAGAGAGAGAACTCAATTATTTGTCTGTAGATTTGCAGATCCAACCTCACAGTTAGTCAGACAAAATGATGCCTGTCAATGTGGCGAGATTATCCAAAGGAATCAAAACAAAGTTGTCAAACAAAGATACTTGAGTCAGACCTCTTCCAAGATAAGAGATTTAGGGTCTCATTTAAGGTTAAAAGCTTGAATACTGAAGGGAAAGTTGTAATGATAAATTTAGTAGCAGTGTCCTGTTTCTCTTGGTGTGCCTCCACCTTTCCAGCACTCCTGCCTCCTAAAGTGCTGCTCCACATCTTCCTCTTTTTTTTTTCCCCCAGGTGCTAAAGATCACCCTACTTGGTCACAGGAAACGCATCATTGCTTCCTTAGCAGAGAGACCGTATGAGGAGCCTCCAGTCAAGCCTCCCCGTTTGTCTCAGATCAGGGTGAGAACCTACAGACTCATACACTCATACATCAACTTTCTAAGTTACTAACTTTACATCCAGCTACATTTTTCTTTTCTCACACTTTGTATTGGCATGTGTGGTAAGAAGAGATAAACAGGAGTTTGATGGTTATCCCTCCCGTCAGGCTTGGCTCTGTTAGTTTCAATCACAGATTTGTTTTTTAGTCCTCAAATTCTACACTGTTATATTCATCCTGGGACGACTAACGGTGTCCAACTCCGCCTCTCCAGTGCCAAGACCTGCCTGGATCCCAGACCTCGTCCCCCCTCAGTCAGATGGAGTCTTACACAGGGCGCTCGATGGACCCCCTGCTGCCTGTAGGAGAGGCAGGGAGGAAAAAAGTGCCCAACACCGACTATGACGTTACCCAAAGATATCGCAGTGAACGACACAGAACTCATGTGTGTTTAGGTTTATCTTTATCTCTTACTTCAGCAGTACATAAATTCCAGGATCTCTATGTGATGTAATGATTTTATTGTGCCCCCGCCAGACATCTTTGGTCATAATACTTTCGATAATAATTCCAGGAACGGTACGAAGAACGGCATCGAGAGCCTCGACTGACCCTGCGGCCGCCGAGTCTGGCGGCACCATACACCCCGGTCCAGAACTGGCATCACCAACCTGAGAAGCTCATCTTTGAATCCTGCGCTTACGAAGCCAATGTACATTTACGCGTTTCTCCTTCCTAAATGATGCTGTTTTCATTGAACATGCACAGCAGCGCTGAGTTTTTCTCTTTCCTTTTCCCGTTTAGTACCTCGGTTCCATGCTTATTAAGGATCTACGGGGTACTGAGTCCACGCAGGATGCTTGTGCCAAAATGCGGGTATGCTACGAGTCTCTTCCCCGATCTCACTGAACAGAAACGTGACATTATGCGTATGACTGAACGGTAAAATCACCGCAATGTCCTTTCTGGCTGCGCTGTTCTTTTGTCCTTCAGAGGTCGACAGAACAAATGAGAAAAGTCCCAACCATCGTCCTCTCGATCACCTACAAGGGTGTGAAGTTCATCGACGCAGCCAATAAGGTCAGCTACTACATGCACACACTGCCCTGCTCGGGGTGAACGTTCACCCTGCATATATTTACTGTGATGTTCACTTTAGTAATCTTTTGAGATCATTATTAAGAAAGTGCACAGTCACAGGTCATGCTGTTTCCTCTCTGTGATTGTAAATGTCATGACTGAAAGTTTATTTCAGACTCGTTCGTGTTGCTATTTCTCGGCGGGAGGCAAGTCTGCTCATGCCGACGTTTATCTGACGTTAATAAAATTGCCGCCTCACATTTTCATGATGCATCATTACTCATAGCATTCAAGTTGTGTGTGACAAAGCTTGATGTTCTTTCGGTGTTGTGATATACCGGTCATTGTCGGTCTGTCCTGTTACTGAGTCGTGTACTGCCTCTCCTCCCGGTGCAGAACATCATCGCAGAGCACGAGATCCGAAATATTTCGTGTGCAGCCCAAGACCCAGAGGACTTGTGCACATTTGCCTACATCACCAAGGACCTGCAGACCAACCACCACTACTGCCATGTGTTCAGCACGGTAGACGTGGTAAGGATAACCCTCACTGTCCCGTCCCCCGTGTTCCCCAGTGTGAAAACACACTGGTTTATCCGTCTCAGAGTGAACTATGTCAGCCTATTCGGACACGACATGATGATCACTCATGTTAGCTGGGTTTTAACACAAACGAGGGGAAAGTTCTGAAAGGGGTGTTGAAAACTCTCCTTAGTGGTACATTTGAAATCCGCCAACATCGTGTCCTGTACTTACACTGAGCAGATGTGACGGCCTGAACATTCAACACTGTTATCTCCAGACTGCCCTATCTCTTCAAGGTGTTACGCTTCAGTTGGGGTTGATTGCCTCCTCGTAGAGACAGTGCTACTCTGGCCATGATAACAAGTCCTCCATTACCTACTCGGGTCCCCCCAGAGATCAGATGATTATCTTGCTAATCTGCTTTATATCGCAGCCAGGGTCATTCCAGACAGCACTCAGCGCAACAACAGTTTCCGCTGGGTTACTGTAGTTCTCTGAGCTCTGGGATTTGCTCTGCGGTGTTGAAACAAAGCCGTTTGATAACCGACAAAGGCCACAACACCCGTGAGATGTGATCAGTCTTTTTAAACTGTGGTGAGCATGATGCTGCTATGAGCGCGTCCACCGGACACAATCCTCACCTGGGAAAAGAGGGATTGACACATCAGGGCATTAGGTAGACGGATGACATATTTGTGTCAGGGCAGATTCTTGATCGAAGGATATGCAGATGATTTCAGAGCTCTGTGCTCTGTGTCTGTTGAAATGATGCAACGTGTCCTCCATATAATTTCTTTTTTTAACTTCCTGAGCCATGTAGTGTGAAGCTTGAATCCTCTGTCTTTAGTCTGAGGTGCTTGTTCATATTTGGAAGCTGTCAGGATATAACAAAAGAAAGCAGCAGAGAGATTTAATACTAAGCTACAGCGGATGTATCCAGTTCAGGTACTGAGGGAAGCTGCTCGGTGCTGCACAATACTCCCGGGATTAATGCCACTTCTCCATGTTACGCAATTTTGTTTGAAGAAGTCTTAGGGAAAAGAAACTTTGCTCTGATATTTTTTGCTGTCTCACTGCAAACTCAGTATAGTGTTGTTCTCCTGGCAGAGAACAAAACTGACTGTGAGACTCCAAGTCCAGAATATTTACGGGTTGCCTGCTCTTCCTTTTTGTCCCTTTCTGTATAGAACTTGACCTATGAGATTATACTGACCCTGGGCCAGGCGTTTGAGGTGGCCTACCAGCTGGCTCTGCAGGCCCAGAGGACTAAACAGCACCAGAGCCTCCCAGTGGGACCTGGTTCAGAGGTCACTGAAATCAAGTCCAGCCGACCTGTACCCAAACCCCGCGGCAGTGTGCGCAAGTCAGCGGTGAGTTGGACATCGAACATATTGTAGCACAAAACACCATATACAGTAAACAACAGGAGGTTGGCTATCGTAGTTTACCTGCTGATTTGCCTGCTTATCAAGACAGTCAGCACTTGGAACCGCAGCAGTAGATGTGAAACACAGCTCATGAGGGCAATCTGGGTACTTTAAAACTCTTAGCGCCTGATTGCTGCAATTTGCATCAAAATTTAGACTCCTCCTCTGAGTCACAACCCAGTCAATTCTGAACACACAGGCGCGATACACGTATTTTTAGATTCAGTGGGATATACCCTTTCCAAGAATATCTTAAACGCGATGTCCACTGTGAATACACGTCCATAAATCTGCTTAGAAATCAGAGAAAAAAAATTAACTCCCAAACTTGCCTGAGAATCGTCATGTTTTCAAGTTTTCTTCAGTAGCAGATTCATCCAGTGATATTTTCTTGCACATCTATTGGTACATTGCAAACAAGGACTGTTAATAGCTAAGTCAGCATACTTTTAATGGAGCCAGTTTACACAAAATGTAACAAATATATAAAAACGGGGCTCAAGTTAGACACCACAGCTAACTAAGGGGGGGAGTTGGAGATATTGGGCAGGGTACAGTTGTCTCAGTTTTGTCTGAGGGGGAGACCACCGGGTCAGACTTTGAAATCATCTGACCGAGTGCATTGTGCTGTTAATATTAAAAAAAAAAAAAGAGGTCAGATATTTGAAGAATTCAATATCCACAATTTGGGAAAAAAAAATTATGCCTGCTTTAATATAGTGTGTACTGGTGTAAAACTAAAGCATGAAGAGATCTAAACTCCAGCAACAACTTCATTGTGAGACCAGTGTGTTTTTCGGGTTGATCAGGGACCACGATGAAGGCCTCAAGCCGGAAGACATTGGTCTTTCAATAAAGTTGTTCATTATACTATGAGGGTTGTTGGAGTATCGGCCTCTTCAGACTTTTTTGCCCTTCTACATGCCCCTTGGATGTACTGTAGATGAAGTTCTGCCAGAAAAAACTTAAACATATCATGTATCACAGATTCAAACATGTAATAATTATGTTTTCATTAGAACACAAATCTAACTTTTTGGAATCAGACCCTCAAAACGCAGTGGACAAGTCTTTTTATCAGTCTACAGCTTCTCACATCATCATGATTCACTGCGGATGTTCGTTTTGCCATTAGCATTAAACCATTAAGAGACGAGCTTGCGCTGAATCTAAATGAGATAACTACACCTCAGGGATGAGTCGCACTTGTCCGGCTCCAGCTTAATGAACTCAGCAGAATCATATAAGAATCTGACCTTTGCTGTCTCTTCGTCACTGTCTGCTTTTTTTCCCCCTCGCCTTTGTATTTTGAAATGTACATTTTCAACTTTTACTTGATCGGTGGTAGTTTTGCTGAGCACAAATGCACTTTTCCACAACTGCCCTTCTTCGCACTCCTGCAGTTACACACACCCACACCTGTAAGATGTCCAGTACAACCAGTCTAATCTGTGTTGGCCGCAACAGATCAGACTCCTCCTGTTTCAATCTACTCAAATCTGTGTCAATTTCTGTCCCTTTAATTTTCTCTCTGCCCCTCCTCCTGTCTGTTTCTTTTGTGGTCTTTCCTTTCTTCTTGCTCTTCCCTCCTCTCTCTCTCTGTCTGGCTCTCCTCCTGGCGGTGTTTATGTCTCCCAGGACTCTCCTCCTCTCGACAGCCGTTGCTGTTACTGTTACACCTGCACCACCCACTGCCCCTCCTTCCTACCGCTGCACTCTGCCAGCCCTGCTGCCCAGGTGCTGCCCCCTCATCCTGCCCCATCTCCATCCTCTCACACTTGGCTTTCCTGCCTTCTCATTTTTTTCCCTCTCACTGCCTTGAAAACCCCATAATCCTCTGTGCGGCTTTAACCCATTTTTTATTTGTGGATTTATTTTTCTGTTAATGTATGTTTTACTGTTGTGTGAAGATACATACATAAGTTACACTATGTGTATTGTACTTTTGACTTTGGGGCCCTCTAATGACAGTTTGGTGGTAAGACAAAAATCACAGAGAAGCCATTCCAGTGCCTGGTTTTTAATAATGGAACTATAGAGAGAGTACTATACTGTTAGTGTTACTTTACTGATGGTTTAGAAGTGTTTCGTAATTCCTTTAAAATACACTTAGAGAAAAAGTTATAGAGTTAATTGAATTTGAAACTCTGTGATATGGCCTGAAAGCTCCAGAACAAGGTATTAAATTGAATTTGGGATGTGGATGTGATTTTTGTTTCTTCAAAAGAATACAGAGTTCAAACTAGATTATACTGAGATTATACATTTAAAATTATGAAATAAATTTAATTAATAACTTTTTAACCTCATCTATAATAAGTGAATAGTGAAGTACACACTAAAGTGTTGTTTTATACAGCTACAAGTGCTATAACTTCTCCTATGAAGACGTATTTTATATTATTACAACCCTCTTTTACTATATTGTCATTCATTATCTGTTAATACACCAGTCTACATTTTCGGGTGCCCACAGGAAGCGTTATAAAACATTCAAACATTATTTAACGCTTACATACGCTTATAACTACATTAAACACCATGTTATTACCAATTTATTAAATGTTTATATATTGCTTATAAATGCTGTTTGTACTTACAGGGGGACATTGTGGACCAGGAGGGGGATGCTCAGTCCCAGGGCAGTGCCACATGGCTCGTGGACCCCAAGGAATCCAAGCGCACTATCAGCACTAAGTACGAGACCACCATATTCTGAGCGGACCCCTCTTCCCACTGACCTCTCAACCTGGGCCTGGCCTCACCCCTCTCCCTTCCCCTCCCTCTGTGTGCCTTTCACTGTGACTCTGCACCTCTCTCTTGGCTGGACCCCCGCCCTCCCCCGTCTCTGTTCAGCCGTCACACGAGTCCTGCTTTCACAACAGCACACCACTATTGAAACCCTTCCACTTTATCAACCCTCCTCTTGCTGGTATCACTCCCACTGCCACCCTGCCAATCACCTTCACTGTTATGCTCCTTTCTTTTTATCTTGTATGTTTCCCGAACTCTGTGTACAATGCTTCCTTTTTTCCCAGTCAACATCCTGGTATTTACTCGAGATAATAAGCTCTGTTTTTCTTGGTACTTTTTCCTGCTCTATTAGGCGACGGCTGCTCTGAGGCTTTTCACTCTGATCTTTCAACCCCTGACTGTGTTGAGAAAATCTGATATTCCACAGCCAAGAGCGACCCACTGCACACATCCTTGTACCTGGATGGACATGTTTCATGAGGAAACTGAGAAACTGGTCCTGTAATTCTATGCATCAGTTGGATTTTAGCAGACTCTTTCCGTTCGGTGGGATGCATTTTGTGGTGTTATAGAGGTTACACAGGGTTAACTAAGGCTAAATTTCCTAGCACTGTGATAAGGTCCCTTTGGAGCTAATGAAGTAAGCATTTAGGGGGATTTTCTAGTGGGGGAATAAAGGGAACAAAATCGGGGAACAGAGGCTGATAGGGAACCACATGTTAGTGGCCGTCGCTGCTCCAGAAAATAGACAGTCCAAACAGTCGTAAGACTGGCATGCCCTCCTCTGTCTATCAATCAGTGCACCAGGATTTAAACCTGATGCTTCTTCTGGGGTGAACTAACTATAACTAAGCACTTTTACCAAATCCCCAAGTGTGTGTGAATAAGTGCATCTTCCTCTGTCTTGTCTTTTTTTTTCTTCTTCTTTTTTTTCCACAACAAATGCCTTCTATGTTCATCCTGTTAGAACCGCCTTTTGTTTTGCCAATCACATCATGTTATATATTTAACTGTTGCCCCTGAAAAGGGTTAATCGTTATAAGGGGGATAATCCATCAACATCATCCATTATTTCAGTGTTATTTTTACTTTATTTTTAACCTCACTGCTTTGTGTGCGTGTGTCTGTGTCCCTTCCCTATAGCTGAACACTGTGGCCACTCCCAGCCAGTAAGAAAGGACAGGAATGAGCCCTGTTGCATGGTGGGTAGGATGTTTTATTGGAAAAGTGACCCACTTCCCGTGCAGCAGATCACATCACCGGTGGGATCGTGCTCGCAGCTCACCACAGTAACACAAGGGGGCCTGGAGACAAACAGACGTAAAGCTTTCAACACTGCACGCTCCATCGGTTCATCTAACCTCACCGACTTCCTCACTCCATATACACACACGCCTCCGTACAGCTTCCTGTCCGTCAGATAGTGATGGTCGTCCCGGCCAGATGTATTTGTTACGCTCCGCGCGTCGGCTGAGAAATGGATCGTCAGCTCATCAGGTGTGGCTGTGTGTAAAGGCTGTCAGTCCGACAGGCCTCGCTCACAGAGAGCTAGTGGTTTCTCTTTCGGGATTTGCAGGTTTCGATGCACAATTTGTAGTTAAAGTGGAAGCGGCTGAGATGAGGAACATTAATCTTTTTTTGGGTATGATACAAAGGTACAAACTATGAGTAAGAGACCTCACACTGTAAGAAATCTCACACTCCTTCCTGGATTATCTGGCCTGTATCCAAACATTGTAGCTTCTCGCCATGACCATCAGCTTCTCATCCACAACATACATGTATAGCTGTAATAATCGATGTCACCTTGCACGGGAGGAATTCTCAAAGGGCAGAGGAACTGACACTACAAAGACTGTTTTATAGTGATGTAAGAGGGGGTGGCTTTTAATTTGATTTGAAAGTTTTCTCTCTCTCTTTTTTTCCGTATGTTTTCATTGTTTTGTAGGACAATGACGTGTCCTAATGCAGGAACTGGATCACGTGAGGTTCACTGTCGTTCTCTCTCTCCTTCCCTGCTTCTTTGTTCGGTTAATCTATACAAGATTATTCACCAAACCTGCCATGCAGGCTGGTACGTCTTTAGATTTTAGCTGCAGAACAGAACAATAGGGCAGAGCATGTCTCTCCTTGCTAATTTCCAGTATGTTGACTGTTAATGGTACTTTTTGGTCAGCTGATGTGTATATGGGTACGTAGTCAGGTCGTTTTGATTTAACTGTTGTATATTTGGTACGTTGTCAGGCCAGTACGGTAACTCTACGGTACACTGTCTTCAGCTCGCTGGTGTCGGCACCTTCAGCCATCAGCCTGGTCCCGTTCTGCTTTTGCACATTGCTAAGGATCAGGAGAGATATTGTGGGACTAATCTGAGGACAACAATGATGAGAATGATATTGTACATGAATCTAGCGGTCTGTATTTTGATACTTGAATGATTTTTGCTTTTATAGATATCTCTATATATATATATATATATATATATATATATATATATATATATATATATATATATATATATATATATATATATATATATATATATATATGTATCTATATACATATATATATATATATATATATATATATATACGTATGTGTATGTATGTACGTATGTAATTTTTGACGTTTGTCAAAAGAGAGAAAAGGACTATGTCTTATAAAGTTAAACATATCGTGAATAAATACCCTGTGATTTGAAAAAAAAAAAAGGCTGAGAAAACAATGACTCAGAAGAGGGACCTCACTTCAGAAAAAAGATTGTAAATAATCTTGGGCTTCCAGTCTTTTTTTATGATTATTTTTCATAATTGTACAACTAATAAATGGCGCAATTAGATATGCTGTCCCTGTTGACTCTTTATTTGTCTGTTCACTGATACTGTTTAGTGTTTTTTTTTCCCAACTCTGGCAGAATTACCTGCAAAATTTTATCACGAGCGTCAGTTCCTCCGCAGATATCACAGCTGAGGTGACACTGTGGTTTTGATACCTTCAGAGTGTCTCGATTTGTCAGAGGGCAAACAAGCTCAGTGGATGTGCCAGGATGAAATGGTTGCCCTACGCCCTCCAGGTCCAACTCGTAAACATTTCTCACAAGCTTGACAGTAAAATACCACCACAGCCTCTCCTGACAGTCTGAACAACAAGCTATTGCATTGGGTACAGGCTGCAGTGACAACATGATTTTAACGGAACAAACCTGTTTCTGCGGTATATTTCTTTGCATTAAAAGTTGTGTTGCAGCACAACACGACTAACACTATTTTACAGGCAAAGTGTTTTACCTTGCCCTCTCTAATCCAATTACCCAACTGTGAAGACCTTTTAATATCGTTGTGACTTCAGAAACTTCAGTTTTAGCCAAAACTTTGTTCTGAAACCGCTGTGTTCTATTGATTTTTGTGCTTGTTTACTTGTATCAGCTGATATTAATTCAAATATCAAATATTCAGACATTCATCTAATTGCCCCAGCCCCAGGTTGTGCATTGACATTATTTTTTTTAAAATCTTGGTAAATATTATTTATTTCTTAATAGGACCAACTCAAATGAACTTTAAATATTTTCCTATTGATGTCTCATTCTAGAGAGGCAAACACCTAATCTTCAGATTTTTTTCTTTTTTCTTTTTTTTTTTTTTTGGTCGAAACTAACCTCAAATGCTGGAAAAGACCCAGTGTGCAGGTGCACATAGTTAACAAAATAGTTAAGAACATAATTATATGTCATCTAATTCTTTTTCATCTGATTTCTCCTATTTGTTCAGTCTTTTGATAGTCACGCAGTCGTGGGGCTAATGGCCATAAAATGTATTTTACAGTTTGTTACACTGCTGTTATACTGTAAAGATTTTCCCAAAAATCTAAAATAGCTTATTGCTTTAGGCTACGCATAACAAATGACACCTATAAAGTAGGACTGTTGCATTAGCTTGACCTTGGCACTGAAATTACATTTGAATCATGTAAAACCAATGGCGGCCTCACATCCCTTATCCAATGACGCGACTGCTGCTGGAATGGAAATACGCCCTTGTCGAAACGCGAAGTCGCTGGCCAGCACTGAAAAAACATCAACACGACGACAGATCAGAAGATGATGGGTTACTGTGTAAGATGTGAACTTAATACATCTGCTCATTTTCATAGATACGCCACAGACGTCACAGATGTATGCTGCTGTTCCTGAAAAACTGATTGGCCTGTTGCCCCCTCACTGTGAGATTGATATCTGCAGACAGACCTGCTTTGTTCATGAACTCCGGCATGCACAAACGGACACTGACGCCTCTCGGTGTCCAGCCTCTAGACAATGGAAATCATTTGCAAAACAAGCCGTGCGGTATTTGTTTTTTAGGATACACAAGTATAAACAGAATGCACCATTTTCTAATGGGACAGCCTTCAGAAAGGATTTATGACTCCCTTTGTTAATGCTTTATAGATTGTAACATAGGACGTAAAATATTAATAAGATTCAGTTTTTGGTGAAAAGGTTGTGAAAAATCTCTTTGGGTGGTGCTTCTGTTATCTGTTTGGTAATAATGCAGATAAGAATGTAATCCATCAATACATGTTCATGGGTTTTTTTCAGTTTCTAACAAGCCAACAGGTCCGCAGCTATCAGTGTTGTTAATCCACACTGCAGCTGTGGATGTCAATGCGTTGTTAATGATGCAGCCAATCGGAGAGGGGTCTCCCCAATTCAAAGCCAAAACAAGAGTCACTCCTAACAGCAGCCCAACGAGACGTTTGACCAAGCCGTTCAGCTGTTCTTATTAATGGCTCACGACTAACCTTCGAGGCATTAGTAAATGGTGTATTAATACTTACAAACGCATTAGTCACGACTTATGAACCCTTTACGAGGGGGGTACCTTAGAAAGCAGTGCTCATTGTGAGTACACACACTGGCGTTGAATCTATGTGACAGCTCACAGCTGTGTTGGCTCGAGATTATGAGTCGTTACGGGCAGACCTCGATCAGTTTGCTACACGTGAGAGCTTCGGAGGTTCCGCTGGTCCCCAACGTTGCACCGGGACTGACGAGACCCCAACGACGAGCGGATGGATTGTCGCGAAATTCCGTACAGGCATCCGTGGTCCCAGACGCTGCATCCCACCCACTTTCCCTCGAGCGCCACCACGAGGTTGACATGTTTTTGTGTGGGGGGGGGTTATTGAAACATCCAGGCAACTGCTGGAAGGACTGCCCTGAAATATGCGACCCCTCGGGTTGACTTGTTTTACAACCCCGGTGATCCTCTGACTTTTCATCTAGCACCCTCTTGGGATCCAGACTCCATCCTGTTCGGTGCTTGGTGTAGGGGGGGCCCCCCCGAATGCCTGCAAACGCTTGCGACATTCCCGATCATTTGTGTGTGGGCCCAGCTGAAGTCAACACCTTAGCATTTAGCTCAAAACACCACGGTGTCGGGGGCAGACTCATAAGTGAATAGGTCCATTTTCCAAATCCGAACAAATATAAAAGCCTCTCTTATTATTCCAAGTATTTACACGCAGTATATGTAGCCTACAACTCATTTTTATTTAATGTGATATTTGTTCTTACTTTTGCATGTAAAATAGAAGAATAAAAATCAGATTTCTCAAGCAACATACAGACTGCACGGAGTTCACATACAGTCTAGGGGTTGCGCCCATCCGGCGGCTGTTTTTCCATTGGCTCCCCCCTCCGTCAGGTGTTCCCCGATTGGCCACACACCAGCCTGTCCTGGAGCTAATTGGCTCACCTGGGCTGCAGCGTTTCCCCCCCCACCACCACCACCACCACCACCTGTCCCGTCGGTCACTTCTCGCTACTGCCGTCGCGCAGTTTTACTTCCAGGAACGCGCGCGGCTGCCGGAGGCGAGAGAGAGGTGCGCGGCCGCCACGGACTCAGGTCTGGAAACGGCGGCACCGTTCGACCCGAGACCTCGTCACTCGAGCATCTGCGGTGAGTTGTCGGGCGATCTCGTGGTGCACAGAGGAGTTGCAAGTTGTCGGGAGAAAGGTTGTTTAGCTGCTAAAAACCACAAATCAGTGCTTTTCTGAGAATGTTATCATCCTTGCTTAGACCTGTGTGCGTGCGTATGTGTGTGTGTGTGAGTGTGTGTGTGTGTGTGACAGAGAGAGAGAGAGCCATTTGGTCAGAACAAACTTTGACCTCTAGTTACACGTTTCCGTGCTTTTATTTGATTTTTTTTTTTTTTTTCCCCCCTCAGTAGTTGTTGAGGTTGTTGAAGAGTGTGAGTGACCCTCACTGCACAGACAGTGTCAGTAATCATCCGTCCGGGTCCAGAGGAGTTGAAAAGAAGCGGAGGGGCAGGTGACACACTCGGCAGAAGACTCCCGTCAGTGTTAGAAATATTCCCACATATGTCCAGCACCTTTTCATGCTCTATGGAAACCTGTGTTTCCCTTCTTTTTTTTTTTTTTAAAGATGACACATTGATCAGAAGCGATCAATCGCTCAGTATCGAGTGGCTTAGTAGACACTGAGTCAGGCAAAGGTACAAATATTTGCACATAAATGTCAATAATAGTCCTTTTAGTGTGACAGGCTGCCAAGCTAAACATTAATGAAATATTTATGTTCACTGCGGCAGGTTGAGAGTTGCACAAACTGCTGTTCACCATGAACTTTTGTTTACTGTTAATAATTAAACCCGTTCTCTGACTGGCTGCCCTTGAACACATACTTTGCATTTTTTTGGACCCCCACCCCCCTTCACATACACACACTGTGACCTGTCACCATAGACTGTAAACGATGACTCCTGGGTTTGTAATAACCCCGGCTCGCAGACGGTGCAGCTGTTCTCACCGCGAACACATCGAAGGCCTGCAGTGGACCCCCCCCCCCACCCCTTCGTAGTTAAAGCGTATTATCCGCCGAGTTGTGATTCCAGAGGAACGCCCAGGCACATCAGGACGCTCGGCTGAATTTAAGACCTGTCTTTAAGACATGGGAGCGAGCAAAGTGACATTCCTGTCTCTGTTAAATCCTGACTCAGCTGTGGGCGTAGCAATCTCTCCCATCGCTGCCCTGCGGCTTTGTGGCCTTGCTCGGGTGTGAGAGATGTTGGCTGCTGAGGTTTGGACATGTGGCTCCCGCTCTGCTGATCTGAATGGCCTGATGGGAGGTAACAGTAATTAGCAGCTATTAAAGCTTTCTCTGGGAGGCCGTGGGTGCTTCGTCAACTACCTTTTGTTGCCAGAAAACATGTGCGAATGTGGGTGTGGGCGATCAGGTTTTTTTTTCCCCACCTGTCCTTGCTGTGTCTTCATGTCAGTAGGGTAGAATGCCATTGCTCTTCAGCAGTCCTCTAGATTAACCAACGCAGTGGTCACACCCCGACACATATCTGAGGAGTTTCGGGATTAACTGCAAAATCTCCTTCTTAGTAAGTCATTTTTGCTTGTCACTCAGGTCCTTAAACTCTTATGATCTTAAAAATCTTCCAATGAAACGAGTCTTTCTAAATCCAGTAATCACCTCAGTTTGTTTCAAGTACTTCTAAAACAAGGTTTTATTTTTCTTCAACCTGAAAAATTTCAACCCGTCGTCTTCTTTCTTGTTTCAGCACAGAGGCACTAATTTCTAGGAAATTCTTGTAACAAGTTGAAATTCTCACTGTACCTGTTGCTTGTTTGAGGAAATGAGGAGTTTAGGGTTTGACTCTAGACAGATATGACTTGACAGTTATAATCAAAGGGACATGGAAGACAAACACAAACGTCACTTTTTTTTCTTTGTTTTTTTTGGTCACATACTGGATATTTTCACTTCTTCAGAACTCAAACAAATCTTTCAAATGAAGCAATATGAAAAGGAAAACTGCTCATCATTTTAAGGAATTACAAGCCAAGATGTTGGGGAACCGCTGCTCTAGAACAGATCAAAAAAGCAAAGGAAAGTCTGATTTTGGATTAGTTTATCCACGCGTACGACGATATGGTGGGGAATGTCCTCTCAATGGAACGCACATGTTTATTAAAACCAAGGCGGTTGCTATTATTTCTAAAATACTACGGTCCCAATGCCATGATTCAGAACAATTTGAGCAGCCATCTAGAATGAAAAGCTCTAAAATGCATGAATTATTTGAATTTTTTCATTCTTTATTGTTCAGTTAACTTATTTCCAAAAGCCTTTTTCAAAGTCCCCTGTCCGTACTGCCATTGGTGGAGCCATTCTGAATTGATTATGTATTTTTTTTTTCACTTCTGGCCTAAAAATAGTTATAGAATGTTAATTCCCCCGGGTCAGTAAAACCCCCAAATGCCCAGAAAAAAATATCGAGGACTTGACTTCAGTGCCGTCACTGGTCACTACAGCATTGAATGAAGCTCAGGAAAGTTTTGTTTTGTCATCTTTAGCTTGCATTTTTAAAATTCCACGGATTGATCTCACCTTCTCTAAGCTGCCGTCATTAAATGTACATGCCGTCCGTTAAAAGAAACATCAGAAGCCGGTCCCATTTTTATAGAAACACCGATTGTATTACACATAAATGATATTTGAACTCCCTTGTACTAGCAGAGCGAGACTTTGTTCTCCGGGAGTGGATGTCTGTGCCTGGGTTGACCTCGGCGGAACCTCGTGCCCCAGTAATAATTATGCTAACTCACAGATGGCATGCAGCATTAGGCTCAGAAACGTCATGTCATTTCGGCGGCTAATTTGCAAACAGTGACACTGACTCATAAAAACTTTAATTCCTTTGCTTTTACATGTTTAATCAAATGTTCTCTGAGATAAGAGAACAATAAAGTTCACTTTGCTCTGCTCCCACGAACACACCTGAACCTGATTCTGCAGCTGCATCTACATGGTTAATAAGTCCTGTAACAGGGTGTAAAGCTATTGTCTTTGAATACAGTATATTGCATTTGCGTGACCTAGTTAACCAAAATCCACCACAGAGTTTGAACCCGAGTTGATCAAATATTATCTTTTCATGTTGGTGGTATTTGCTTTTGGCACTTTCTTATTCACTGTAATTACTTCAAAGGGGGTACGTGAGGAGGTAGGAACTTTGCTTTAAGGGGCCTTTTCGACAAGGTCTTGTGAATTCATTTACCACCCTATTTATTTCTAAATCATTCTTCTTTTAGTGAGGATTTCAAAAATCCCCATCCCTGTATCCCTTTAGCAGATGACGAGCCAGTAATAATCCCTTGAGTTTTTGGCTGGCATGCTTTCATTTTGCTGTCAGGCCTGACACGGAATAATGGACAGGAAACACAAGTGAGCAGTGTAGTGCTGCAACACAACACGGCATATCAGCTGTCTTTACACCGATTGTACATGACGGAAAGTGTGTCAGGCACATTCATAAACAAAGATGAGCATTTCTCACTTGTTTACTGAAGCGTAGTGACTGGAATACCATCTGATAAACAATGCGTGTACTGCATGACCTGAGTGCTATGATGCAAAATATTCTCGTCCTGTGTAATAATTCAGAAAGCAGGTCTCACTACAGCTGTGAATGTAATAAGCCATTAACCCAATATCAATAATAATGTAATTTTGTTTATGTTCTGGTAGCACAATAAGTTAGGGCTGCAACTAGCGATTATTTCTATTACCCATAACTCTGCCGCGATTAATCACCTGAAAATGGTCAAAAATGCCAAACACAATTACCCCAAAGGTTACATATAGAAATGATGTTTTGTCCAACCAACAGTCAATACCTCCCAAATATTCAGTATACTATCATAGAAGACGGAGAAAAGTTTGAGTCATTTTTCATGCAAAGATGCCAAACGATTAATCATTTATCAAAATAGTTGTTCAACGTATCTTTTCAGCTCTATAATACATTATATATTATAATATATTAGTTTTCTAGAAACAGATGAGGAAAAGATTCAACTCACAATCATCCATTCTGCTTATTAAAGGGATCAATATACATGACAGAGGTCTATAATTGTAAATATTTTGCATTGCACAAATATCCATCCTTATGTTGACCTATTAATTTTAATCCAGGCCCTGTCTTATGTGAAAATAAAATGTTCACTAATTCATCCATTAATAAATTTAATGACTCAATTAGCATAACTGGTTATACTTAATACATCACAGTGATGTATTAATAGGAGAGTTATTACATTATGAGGATCATTTAAGCATGAGCTTTTCATGTATGGCAGTAATTTATCATACTGATGGAAAGATTTGACATTAATTGTTGTTGTTTTGTTTACTGACTTATTTTATGACCTATTTAAGCCTCAAATTATTGCTTCATCTCATCTTTACCTGTTGTAGGAAATCATTCTTTGTATCAACATTTGATAGAGTGTTCATTTGAACATCGTGCAGTAACTGTGCCTCATGGGTAAATTTCATCCGATTCCAGTTTGGTCTTTCCATCCTCTTCTTACATTTTCTCCTTGACTTTTCAGAGTCTTTGTCAGACTGACACTTGGTGAGAGTTACACCATTAAAATAGGACCGTGAAGCACAGGTCCTGCCCTCATCCTCTTCTTTGTGCAATGCCGAAGAGTAACACGTGGCCAGGCGGCGTTGCCATGGAATCCTTGAGTAATATGGAGAGTGCTGGGAGCTGCGACAGTGTAATTAGCGTGAACTCTGGCTATGTGAGTGCTGCTGTAGATCTCCTCATTTCAGTCATCTGTCCCAATGACTCTGCTGTTTGTCTGTTTATCGTGCGACAGATATCGTATTGACGTTTCACTAGTTTCCTCCGGCCTGCCTGAATAAACGTTACTTTTGACAATACTTCTGTCCTAGGCTGGAGAGGGGAAACAGAGAACTGGGATTTGCGTGTCAGGTTGTAATGACGTCTGCATGGGCATTTATAGTCAATATGAGACAGTTCACATGAGAGATGATGAGAGGAAGTAAGGTGCAATACTCTCATGTTTGTTCAGAGGGAGGCCTTCAAGGGGTTGCAATGAGCGATTTTTTTTTTTTTTTAAAGATGACCAGAGGTGAGAAGATGTCAAGCTGTGCACAGACACCTATAGTTACCTGAAATAAATTCTTCTGAAAGGCCAGTAGGGAATGAAAGACAGTCAGGACCATAAAAGGAGTGGTATAATTAGTCATTCTTTTGCGGCTGTTTGAAGACTAAACAACTTTGACCTATTGCTCCTGCCCTGTCTCTCATGGACGTGATTAGGGTTAAATGAAGGACAGAGACTGAAGAGTTGAGAGATTCTGTCGAAATGCACTTGTTTTTTATATATCTGTAATATATTTCACACTCTCTTTTTTTTATTTTTTTATTTTGTGTCCAGAGTGAAGACAGTATGGAGCACTTATCTGCAGAAGAGAGGGCATGTCTAATGTATCTGGAGGAAACCATTGAGGCGCTAGAGGTGCAGGAGGACAGCAGCTTATCCAATGTTGCACCAGATCCTGGGTTAGAGGCAGAAGAAATGGGTCGGACAAAAGTAAATGGTATGCTCATTTGATATTCTTTTCTGCATGTTGTCCTAGTTGGCTATGTGTCCCATACCTGCATAATAACTGCAGCAATTGTGCTCTCCTTTCTTAGATATTTCCAGTTTCAAGATTGATGAGGTTGGAGGAGCTGAGCATGCTCTGAGTCGAACCTCTGAACCACAGTCCTCTCCTGTTTCAGCAGCCAACACAGAAGATCTCGTCTCAACATACCTGAACCTCATGACTCAACCTGAACCTCCAGCCACTGAATCAGTCTCTACCTGTAAAATCCCTCCATCTGCTACTCAGGCTGAGGTTCTGTGCATATCCACGGATGGAGATGGTAATCCGAAGATTGTCACAAGTACCAGACTTTGTCCAGGTCAGTCCACTGAGGCCTCTGAAATAGATCTGGGTCTGATCCCTCCTCCCTCAGACTTCATGGACGAACCACGCCCTCCCGCACACCCAGAGAAACTCAAAGACCATCCTTCATCTGCGGGGATATCCAGTAACAAACCAGGAGCAACCGTTGACTTGGAGCAGTTACGTCAGAGAGCCTCTGCGAAGAGAACTTCAGTGAGCTCCTCTGTGACCCAGGAAACTCCAAACATGCCTCCACCTGAAGTGTCTCCCTTTCTAAGTCCACCAGCCGTCACCTCTGGCCACCAGATGAGTCCTCCTCCCGAGGCTGATGAGCCCCGAAGTCCACCTGCTGTGGCCCCTAAGCCCAAGAAGCTTCCTGCCAACATTATTCTGAAGTCACACAAGGCGGCGGTGGCTAGCTCTGATGGCAACTCGGGACATTCGGTCCCCACTGGCAGTGACTGGGTGTTGTTGGACCCACAGAGGGTCCGCATTGAGGCTCTCCGAAAGCTTGGCCTGCTAAAAAGCGATGAGTCAGATTCAGGTCCTTCTCTGAGCCCCAAACTTTCTCCCAAAACTAGAAAATCATGGGGCGCTCCTCCTTCCCCCATCAGCCCAACAACTCCACATACACCTCCCTCGACACCGTCTAACAGCCCAATTCCTGCCTATGTCCTTCTACAGTCTCCTGCTGCTCTGTCACCATTAGCTAATTCTACAGCTCCTGCGATTCTCTCGGCACCCGCTGCTTTCAGTGACCCCTTCGGACCTCTGCCGTCAGATAATGAACTGTCTGCCGTCAAAGATGTTTCAGAGGCCAACGTTAATGCACAGGTGAATATGCCTCCTCTTACCCCTCCTAGCCTGACCAAGCAGTTAACCCCACCCAAGATCATAGATGTCAAATCAGCCACCCTGGAACACTCTGGCCTTGGTCTAAGCAGCTATATGGCAAGTCAAGTCTCCGACGAGGTCGGTCAGGCCGTCAGCAGGGAGCAGAACCCCAGCCAGCTGCGTAACAATCGGCCACGCCCTGCCTCTCTGGGGAGTAGGAGGGAGTTTTCAAGCGCTCAGGGAGATGGTTTGCAGGCGGGCCGTGCCATTAGTCAAGCCCACACTGCCTTCCAGCACTCCGGAGACTCTCAGAAGCTGCCTCGATCGCAAGGCATCAGTGTGCTGATCTGCCCTCGTGCAGAAAACGGAGAGGACCGCCGCGAGGCCCTGAAGAAGCTGGGGCTGCTCAGGGACTAATGCGTCTTCGCCACATCTCACACCTGATCTAACTGCCATGGACTCCCTTCAGACACTATATTTCATACACAACAGATGAAGGCATCACAACCCGTTGGGGAAGCAGCTTAACTACATATTTATGCATTTTCCATTTTACTGCATTAAGCTATTATAACCAGAGACTGCCTCACATGACTTGAATACTGTCATACACCACACTTTGCATCTACTTGTTACTTACATTGTGCAGCCATGTGTACAGTTTTTTACTTCTCATTCAACTGGCAATCAAGAATTTTTTTGGATATTCCTGAATCTCTCCCCGTTGCTGTTGTTTTTGTAAATTAAATACTGTTACTTGTAAGAGGCAATGAGGAGTTATTTTGTCATTTATTGTGTCTTGTGACATTCAGGTGTGACCTTTCCACGTCACTCTCAGATCTCACCAGTTATTCTGTTTTAAAGTGGCTCCATTGTGAAGCTGGTTCCCCTCTTACTTCTACTTTTATGTACTTTGAAAGGTCACTGTTAATACTTTCACTTCCTAAAATTCACTGGAATATTTAGTCTAGCTTTGTTGACCACAAGAAGTTTTCTTTAGGAAGGACTGGCTAATATTTAAATTTAATGAGAATTGTACTGATCCTATTTTTTCAGTGCAGTTTAGTTTCATAATTGAAGGTTGTTGATTGAATTAATAAAAATTGAGAAAGTATGTGGTGCATTGCTAGAACATAGCTAACTGAAACTCAAAGCAAAATGCCGGTGGCCCCTAGGTGATAAGTATCCGAAACACACGGATTGCATGGCTGCATAGTGATGCACATGTCAAAACACAGTGTCACTATGGGTCCATCAGTTGTACAATAGCTGATCGTACAAGTTTTACCGTGAGAATTATTCTAATTTGCTGATCATACACTGTCCCTACGATCCACAGATGTCCTTTATGTTCATTTGGAAGATGTCATTTTTTTTCCCTCTGGTGGCATGTGACACGTAGACACTGGTGTCATGTCAAATCAAATAATGAGGCACCGGCTTGGAGCAGCCTTTATCTGACGTGATGGCGAGAGAACTGGTGAAACCTGTTTTCTCACCTCCTTGTTTAGCCTTTATGCAACACCTTTGCTGCTCCTGATGGCACATTTGTGAGCCGACGGGCTGTCTGAAAAAGGTTTTATCACTGCTGCAGGCTTGTAGAAACAAATAGATTTTCTCTTTCCTGTAATTTGCCGTTAAGGTCAATAGCTGCTGTGAAAATTAAACCCAATTTGAAAGATATTATATCACGTTGCTGAACTCTAGAGCCTCTAGAGAACACACCACAAGTTTTTTGAAAAGACTAATTTGTCAGTTTTTGGAGTAACACATAACTTTCTAGACAATGTTGGAAGAATGCCACATGCAGAAGTAACAAGCATTTTGGTGGTGGAGCAGCATTGTAACCATTAACCATTATACCTATCATTGTGCAATTAAATCTATATGTACAGTATGTGCCTCGTCTCAAAATGAATGCATTAGTGCCAAGTGCCATTAAATGTGTCACTGTTGTTAATCTTTGAGCCCTGCCCTGCACACCTTTTTTTTTTTCTTCGGCCATTTTTGTTGTCTTGATCACACCCAAAATTTCTTCTCTGCATGCATTTTCATCCATTATGTAATTTTCATCTAATTTTATCTATAAAGAGAATATTTTTATATGCTTTTGTGGATATTTTTACACATTTTTCCTGTGAAAGTAAACCCCTGATTGTTATCTTTCTGAGGAAAATGTCACCAAGAGCCAAGTGGAAAAGGAATTTGAATACTATTTTGAATACAGTAGTTGAAAGACAAAGCACATGTGCATAAGTTGCAATGATGACTATTCATTGTACTCTCAAGACACTGTTATCAGAACAGGAATCATTGGTGTGTTGCATTATTATTAGTTTATCTTATGGTGAATATACTCTTTCACAGTAAAGCCAGGAAAAGAAGATGCAGCTACATGCTGTCAAACCAACACAGGCTACTTTGTGCTGCTCCGTGGCATGTTGGTATGTGAGCTATCTTTCCTTTCCACCTGCTGTGTCTGTTGTCCCACCGCCAGCAGGCCTGCCTGATGAAGACTCAGTGACAGCTCCTGTCACTTTCACTATTACGCTGGTAGGCATCATAGATCAGCTGCTATGAATAACACACCATATCAGTCTGCATACCCTCCCTAATTTCCTACATTCTTAATGTGAAAAAGTTACAGAGACATAAGATGGAATCTAGGATGAAGAAAGCCTTAAAATAGTCATTATGCAACTGTGATATACAAGTAAAGGGGCTTCATGATAAATAAGGTTTGTTAACTAAAGTAGAACTGTCCTTGTTCACAGCTTTCAAAAAACTGGAGATGGCCCAAACATAAAATTTGAGTTTTCCAAACATACTTTGTGAAACTGTTCATCACTCTAGGGCAGAGACGTTCGAAGTGTGCCTCCCCATGGAGGCAGGAGAGTTGAAGGAGGGAGGCAAAGATACTAGGATAAGGTGAAAGGGATAGGACAAGGAGAAGTTAGATATTGTAATTTGGTCAACATGGTCAGCAGCTGGAGCAGCAGTGGCTGTGACACACAGCTCATGGAGACCATTAAAGTACTTTAAAGCCCTTTGCACCCGACTGCCTCCGTTTGCTGCAAGATTTTCTCCCTCCTTCTCGGAGTCATAACTCAGTTAGATCTGCACACACAGACATGATGCACATATTTTAAGATTCAGAGGGATTTACACTTCCCAAGGATATCTTTGACTCCGGTGTCCAGAACACTTCCATGAGTCTGCTTAGAATTCATAGAAAAACAGAAGAACTCCCGAACTTGCCTGAGAATCATCACGGTTTTAAGTTTTCTTGGGTATTAGAGTAATCCAGTGATACTTTTTTGTACATCCATTGTTACAATGCAAACATGATCTGCTAATAGCTAATTCGGCATACCTATAATGGTGCCAATTGGCCAGAATTCGAACAAATACAGGCTTAAGAAAAAAAAACAGGGCTCAACTTGTAGTACAGCGCTAACTGGCTAACTTCCTGTTTACACCTCCCCCCAAATTATGGGAACTGTAGTTCCAAACCTTAGAGCGTTTTTGTTCTCCAAATTGAAGTAAAAAAAAAAAAAAAAAAGAATTATCATCAGTGCTAAGAAATCCATTAATACTAAATTAAACTTTAAATGTTTTCACAGTCAATGTATTTTTTGACATTACTAAGGCTTGTGCCATGTGACACCGTTTGGTTAACATACATGTATGGTGGAGGTGGTGGTTGGCGTTGGTTGGGTGGGGGTGGTGGTTGGCGTTGGTTGGGTGGGGGTGGTGAGGGGGGGGTTGTCAGTCGTCTCAGTTCCGTCCAAAGGGTTAGCCCACGGTGTCAAGACGCTGAAAGCCTGTGCTCCACACAAACAGCTGTACCACTAGAGGGCAGTCCAGATTGGTCTTTGTGTACCAGGACTAGCACTAGTGCTCGGACCAGACCTCCCCGCTGTGGCTGAGGGCTCGTATGATGGCCAGGATTTAGTGTCGTGCATACAGACGCATATTTTTCACATCACGTGCCGATAAATACTGCACCCAGACTCAACTCTTTACACAGAGAAAAGTGGTGAATTCAAACATTTCTACTTCTACTGCATATAACAACTCACATGAATCCCAAAATAGTGGAAAGTGGTACATGATACATTTTTCTGCATGATAAAGTTCCAGTGTTGTATATAACAGATGTCTTGTGTTTGCATACTCGTTTTATTTTCTTGATGAAATCTAGTCTTATAAAGATGATTCACTATGAAACTCTTTTATCCTTTATCACAGACATTTATGACTCATATGAGGTCATAACAGCAGATAATCTGTTTTTAAAGGACGTAAATGAGAATTGGACCGCGTTTTCTGTCGATTTGGTAAGGTTTTTTCATCCACTAATTCATTATAACCAGCAATGTAATGATTTTATTATCATCCACACAAAAGCTGGGAGAGGGTATCTAATCAGTGTGCCTTTAAATTCAGCCAGAGGGGAATAACTTTGCAGCAACGAGTCCTGCCAGAAATGCTTAACAAAGACCCCAAATCAATGACTTTAACTCACTTTCCATTTTATTTGCCTGACATTTCCAAGTCCCTTTGAAGCTCGGTCAATCAAAGTGTGGAAAGATTTTGGAATTTTGCCTCTGCAATAATGAAATTTGGTTCGGCAATTAAAATGAATTTGGTTCAGCTGTTGATCCAGGAAATGTCTCATAAAGATGGCTTTTGTATAGGAAACAGGATCTGTTGCTTTCAGATTTATTAATTTTCTTTACAGACCTTTATTTGTTTCATCTGAGGAAAGGAAAAGTAATTATTTACATTTTTTTATTTTTTTTATTTTTTTTATTTTATTTTACTGCTTATGAGGTCAGACTAGGCCTGAACCAGTGTGACTCTGAGAGCTCAGCTTGTTTCTGAGCTGCAGTTTTTATCTTCCCAAACAAAATTGCTTTGTCTTGTTCCTTCCAGAGGAAATGATTCAGGTCAGAGAATTAGCAAAGAATGTAAGAACTGAATGTGGGCCATTCGCCTGAAGGTTTTACTCATCAAAGTGTCACAATGACCCTTTAACATAATCATCATTTCCACTGAGCATAGAGAGCCTGATATGGTTTGTATGGGATCGGAAGTTTGGTGTTTCACTCCTAAATATTTTAGGTTTTGTAATATTTGGTATTTTATAACACACATGTGAACTGAACCTCTACAGAGCTCCTTGGAGACACTCCCTGGTTTTTTAGTGGTTGGAGAGGGTAAGACGTAGCTGCTGCGCCATCAGGCTAGACGGTGAGCTCATGGGACTTACCCGTCGTCCTGGTCCTGTTCTGCACGTCCTGGTCCTGTTCTGTTCTCACCCACCTACATACTGTCTGTCTGAAAAAGGCCACCAAGAGCCTCGTCCCTTTCTCCAGATATGAGTTGATCATAGAGGATTAGAGGAGACCAAGTGGCACAGAGCCACTTCTGGGTGTGCTGGGGTTTAAGCATGCCCAGTTCTGTGTCATCAAAAGAGTTTACTTAAAATATACGGGTATTATCTCTCCCCTCTGTGTGGGTGTGTGTGCTGGCACGCGTGTGTGCAATACTGTTATACAATTTTGTTGTATGATGATGATTGATACTTTGAATGATACGGGCTCATCAGTAAGGATTAAAGTTAGGATCTTAACAGGACAATGTCTCCCTCTCTGTCTCATTTGATCGTGATGGGTCCACTTGATTAAAGGTGCACACACACACGCACACACACCACATACACTACGCGCATGGGCCTGTATCCTCTCCAGCACCCGCACGTTCACTCACGCAGCTAAAAAACCTGTCCGTATCTTGTCTACCTCCCTGCTGCTGCAGCATAAAGATGCAGGTAATATGACTGGGAGGAAGGAAAACAATCCCTCATGACCCAGAGCCTGAAGGCACTGTGGTCATAACACTCGTTAGAGGGTTTCAACTCACATGACATTTCCAGTGGTGCGGTGTCACAAATGCAGCACAGCCTAAATGCACTTGTGCCACTGGCGTTGTTTTCATCCACGAAGCTCCAGAAGTAACCTTTGACAGGCAAGAATAAGTCTTTAAGTTGGCTGTGTGTGACACCTCCGTTTGGTCCGACTTGATAACTGTATTTCCTTTTTCACGCTCCCTCTCCCTCTCTTGCTCCCCGTTAGTGTCAGTGACTGAGGCTGTGGTCAGGAGGCATTCCTGGGGGGAGCCCACAGTGTTCGCTGGGATGCCTGTACTAAAGTGTGGAACTCAGCAAGCCACTCTGCTCCCCTGTGGTGCTGGCATGGTGAGTACCAAGAGATCCCGCTGGGCCTGCGGTGGTGTCGGTAACCTCGCATACGAAGCCCCTGCAGAGAGGAGAAGGAAGGGAAGAAAGAGGAAAAGGTTCTGAGCCGTGAGTCTTGGCATTTTCACACATAAATCTTTCAGACAATTGGGGATTATAAATGTCAAACTGAAGGAAAAGTAAATGAGGAGCTGAGGTGATGTGTCCCTGTGTATGACCATCTGGAAGAGAACATTAAGCTCTCTGCAGGGCTTCCAACTCCTCAGTTCATTAGCATGCAGGGTAGTACAGTGGTGGCTCTCACAAGACGCCTCCCAACATGCATCCATCTTGCATCTATCTTACAGCAACAGCTGTAGGGGCATTGTCTGACTTCGATTTTTTGGAGTAAGAATTCAAAGTAGGTTGTGATGACACTGTCTGAAACAACTGTCTAAAAATATATTTTGCCTTCTGATTTCTTAGAAGTGGAAAATAGAGAGTTTCTAAACAGCTGTTGGTGGAGATAGAACAGTTGTGGCAGTTGTTAAATGTGGTAAGCCTCTGACAATCATACTTTTTTCATAAAGATCCAGATAGTGCCGTGCTTCAACTCTTTAAAAGAATAACTTACAAACTTTTATTGCCTTCGTATCCAGTAAAACAGTGAAATTCACTCCATGCAAAGCAGATTCTAGTCAGTCACTCTGCAGCAAACCTCATGAACGTGTTGCAGGAAAACTGTCTCCATCTCTGTGAAAAGGGGTATAGTACAGTTTCATTTCACTTATTATCTATGAAAGATCCTCGCTGCTCTCTCGACACCTTCGACGCCCTCCCACTCCTCTTTACCCAGTGTGTAGCCGAAGTCCTTTTCATGACGAGCATCATAAATTAAACATAGCTGGGGATTCCCTTGTGTGTCTGTGGGTGAAAAAATAGCTTGGTTAGGTGCACAGTGTGTTGCCCGTGCTCAGCCCTCAGTCTCTAACGAATTGTTGCCACGAAAAAGCCTACTGATTCTCCAGTGTGACTAGTACTCAGGCTCTGTGGCAACCATGTTCTGACTTTCTCCAACTCCCCACGTGACTCTGAGCTCATTTGGTTATACAAGTGCACACAATTACCCAGAGATTTGGACACAGGGACATGGGATATTTCCATATCCCTGACGGATGTTGTTTTAATTACACTGAACTGCTTGACTTTGTGCTGTGGATTTACATGTTTTTTTCTTCTTCTTTGGATGCAGAGGGGGATTCTTGGAAGGTTGTTCTGTTGTACTGAATGTCTTATTCATTGAGGCCCCTAGTCTCTGGCAAAACATGTGGTAGCATGGGAAATCACAATAAGTTAAACTGTTTGTGAAATATCTGTCTTTGAATCTAAGGCAGTTACATCTTGAAACATCATCTTTATAGTACAGGTAATGGCCATATTCTGATAAGATGCAAGGTAATGAAAAATAATCCTCACTCCTCCCCCTCTGGCATCAGCCAATTCAGATTGTGTGTGGTTCAGATTCTCTGCATTGTCTGAAGGACGTAGAGTTGTTATCTCCAATCAGTTTCATTGTGAGGCCCTAATTATATTTGATTGAGAAAAAATTACACATTGGAGCAGGCTTGATAATTATAGTGTAGAATCTGCCAGTACATTGAAATGGAAACATAAATGCATCAACACAGCTGATTAATTTAGGTGATAATGCAGGAGGAGGTAGCAGGTGGGGGACTACAGATGCTAGCTATTCCTCTGCAGGACGCGTCCTGAAAAACAAATGTCAGTAACGGTGAAATGTGGCACAGTAGCTCAGTGGGTTTTGCTCCTGGAAGTGTGAGAGAGGTCTGTTTTGATTCATGTAACTCCTCAAGCCTCATTCCTCTTCAGGTCTTGGGGGTAATGGTGTGCATACCGGGCCTCATGATCAGTGATTTGCAGGAGTGGCTGATGGAGGGGATTGAGAAGCTTCTTTAACACTATTCAACTCCAAAACCTTTAGCATGCTGCTACGGTTTCACCTTTATATTACATTGAGATGAAAAGGGGTTTTTTTTGTTTTTTTTAAAAACACGCTTCAAAAGTATGTGAATCACATTATGATTGAATTGTGACACCAGGCAGGGCTTTAGTTATTCAACGCCAGGAGCAAAAATCAATTAGGGAAATGTGGCAGTTGAGCTGAATCTCCTGCAGAGAAAAACTCAATACTCAGTACTGTTGGGCGGATAATGTGTTGCTGTTCATGATTTTGGAACCAGATGACACAAAATATAATTTGCATTCAGACTTTTTTCTTATTTGGTTCCTGTGCCAGATGATTATTATGTAAAGCTTTCATCAGTGTTCTCGTAAACAATTACCCATTGTTAGTTATCATACCTGAGGAACTGTTTCATTTTGAACTGTATCTTGAACAGCTGGTGTAATTTATTCATTCAACAAAATAACTTAACATTAGCGGGGCTTTTTATTAAAAAAAAAAAAAAAAAAAATTTCCCATGTATGCACAATTTTCATACAAGTTACAGGTTGACTTGGATCTCAGTTCTTCATGCACGGCCAGATCCAGTTATAACAGGAAGATGCAATTGCTTAGGGCCCTCAATTGACCTTGGAATAAGGACGATATTGGGGGAAAATCAGTAGAGGTATGAGATAGAAACTGAGGGTTTTCATTTTCCATTCTCAAATACGTTCTGCAATATAGTGCTGAACTCTGTCAGTTGAACTTTTAACTTCACTCAGTGAACTGGTACTGGGCAGATAGGATGAAGGTTATTTTAATCTTGATACCCCCCCCCATTAAATAGTTTGTATAGGGGAAAAAAGGTAGAAAAAATTCTGTTATGTTTGTGTCTTGATTTGACTTTTTTTTTTTAAATGTCAACATTTATTGTTAAACTCCTTTATTGGCAACATTAATATCCCATCTGTGAGTTTTAGTGGACACCATCAAATCAGTGCTGCACCCTTGACCCCAGGAGAGTAGGCGTTTATTGGTTTGTTAGTTGGACTGGATGAGCTCTAACAGTCTGCCGGGGCAAGAACTAAATGCAATTTCGAGGCTATTACTTTTTCCATCTGAGTCATTTAGAAATCCATCCGCCCTCTCGTCCCCCCCTTCTGCCATTGCTTTTACCACGCCGACGTGACGGGGGCCGCCCCTTGTTGGCGCAGGTGGCACCGGCCAGGTGACCGCAGCCGCCGGAGCCACCGTGCACGTGCCGACCGCGGTCCACCTTTTAGTCCAGCCCGCACCTGTGTGTAAATTCCCGCAGAACAAAAAAAAAAAAAAAAAGAGGAAAACCGCGAGAGCCAGTCAGAGAAGAGAAGGAGCAGTGGAGGAGTCCGGAGCGCGGCGCGGACGCTTCTTCTTCTTCTTCTCTCCTCCCCCTTCAGACCCCGCCGCTCCACTCCATCTCTCCCCCCCTCCCCCCTCCCCCCCTCTCCCTTTCTTAAATTGACATTGGTCTGGCTCGAAACATGATAACAAAAAAGCCTTCCTCCGCTCTGCGTTGTCGGGCTATCCTCAGCCCCGATCACTTGAAACTCAAATAAGCAGGCGCAAAGAGGAAAAGGGATCGCACAGTATCCTGTCAGCGGGTGCTCGGAGGGAATAACAAGAGACCTTTATACCACACACACACCCTTGTATGTGCTCTTGCGCATCGTAGGTCTTAGAAGGGGCTCGTGTTCAACTACAGTGAAAGTTAACATGTATATGCACGCTTTGATACGCGCAAGCCTTGGATTTGTAGGTTTCTGCTTGGTCGCCTTTGTCCAACAGTCAGCTTCAGGAAGTAAAACCACGCAAGGTAAGTTTTTCACCTCAAAATAACTTTTATTTTACACGTCGTGCCTGGGAAAGTACTGACTTGTGCTTGCTTGCCGGGTGTCTAAATGGATTGATTGGATGCGTTTGGAAAGATGACACTTAAAAAAAAAGAGAGAGATCAATTGTCTTAATAAATGGAACTTGAATTTGTGTGTATTAAAACAAGTTATAGGCAGAATATTCTCTAATGTGGAGGGAAACAGGGAAGTTTAGAGTGACTTTGGTCCATTTTTGAGCCTTTTCTTGAATCAGTGCCCAATTTTGCAGTTACTTAATTGCTTTTTTTTGTTACTTCACCTCCTTATATTTATGCAGACTTGCCAAGACAGAAGAGAAATGAAACATAATGAGGCTCATATTAAGTTTCACAGAGATTTTGTTGTTGCCAGAAAAAAAAAAAAAAACAGTTGTCTTTGATCTTCAAACAGCACTAGCAGTGTGAACAGTTATGTTTCATAGCTAATCCTGCAGGTAATTGTAGTGAGACTACCAGGAGGTATTTGTCACAGTCCAGACAAGTATTTGACACCGGCCTGTAACACACACATGGAGGAGCTTCTGTCTGTCAGACACTGCAGCTACAGTACCGTCCTGCCCAGCTGGCTGCCCTCTTGCTCTCCTGTGAGAAATTATTCAGACCAGACAAGGGCAGCCTGAATCAAAACTCCGGGACCGTACAGGAACAAGGCAGACACGTTGCTATACACTCGGCTTCTGATCCACTCAGCCTTCTCTTCCAGGTTTTCGTCACTTAATTTTCCCACAATGCAAATGCCAAGCCGGGGCTGCCAGAAGTATTTGCATGCAAAGACACATCATGGTTTTCTGTGTGAGTGTTGATTGTGGTTGGTGATGTTTTGCACACACAAAAAGACATCTCTCGGGCGGTCGACAAGGCAAAAAGAGAAAGGGGGTGGGTGACTATTTTGCATCCTGGGTGGTCTGCCCCCACTTGTGGGAAAACTCAATATTTACATTTTGCAATTAGAACTACTTTTTTCTCACTTAATTTTCCACAACATCGATTACACACTTCCTTGTAGTGTGGAATGCTTCTGTATGAGAGTCGCTCTGTAGTGGCATGCACCTGTTTGTTGGTCACAGAGGGAAACGCCATGGACGACCACTTGATAGGCTTCTCCTCCGGTTCCTGTTTATCAGTGCAAGACAAGCAGCTCTGCAGTGACATATTATCTTTGTTTGGCTCTGAAGTTATTTGTGAGCATATTTTGTGCCTAACTGAAAATAAATATAGTGTTTGATGTTGGTAGCAACTCTGGCACTGACAAGTCTGCAAGCTGGGAACAATTTTGAAAAATGCAGAGAATAGAGATGAACAATGACTAGAAAAAAATGCACAATTTTGTCAGCTCAATATTTATTCAACGCAGATGTTGCCAAGAAGAGTCTTTGTCTTTCATCAATGTCAGTCTAATCATGGCACTTCAGGCATCAGTCATTACTCTAAGAAAAAAAAAAAAGTGAAAGAGCAGCGGAATGAGGGAGGGAAGATTTGAGGATGTGGTGGAGAGAATGACAAAGAAGGGAAAAATGAGACGAGGGAAACAGGAGAGATTAAGGGTGCAGGCGAGACAGACAGAGAGAGAGGAGGTTTCTTGGTGAGCGAGCAGCAACAAGCAAGTGAAAGAGAAGGAAAGGAAACAGGGGAACCATAGACGTCATGGCAAATCACTTTTCCCTCGAACAGAGTCAGGAGCTCTTCGCTAATGCAGCGGCACCAAGGCAACGGTTGGTGTGGGGCTGACATGCTGCTGTGGCTGGCTGTGTTGGTGTAACCTCTGCTCCGGGGCCTGGGGGTCTAAAGACGCAGGACTGCCGGAGCGGGGAGGAAGGCCAGATCCAGGCCCCGGGCACACTGTGGGAACCGAGCAGCCTTGGCAATATGAGGCCCAAGTGACGGGGAGGCTTACCTAGAGATGCTGCCTGAGTCTCCACTATGAGCGAGATGGAAGGGAAGAAGAAACCCCCACCTACTCCCAACACCCACTCACCCCTTTCCTTTTTCACCCAACTCCTGCTTTGTTTGCTTTGTCTTTGCTTCCTTTCCTTTCCACTTAATGAAGTAGCTGTGCTTTTTCTCTGTCAGCCATAAGCAGCAACTGCATTACACCCACTGTGTCAGAAAGCTCCCTGTCAGCCAATGTGCTATTTATATTTTTGCAACATAAAATATGTGCAGCTCCCCTCTGCCCCCTTCACCGCTTTCTCCAGTCCTGTCCAGCCCGCTTTTGTTACTTGAGAGAGGGCTGGGTACGCTGCAGGTCAGTGTAAGCATGCTAGTGTCCTCGTATGGGTGTACAAAATTTGGACAATGAGAGTGTTTATGGGCTGTGTCTGTGGTAATTTGGGGAGTTCTTTGAAACTGTATGTTAAGCCACATAAAAGAGCCATTTAGATGGGGCTTTTATTTCTTCCTATCCCTTTGGCCTTGAACTTATGAGTGTTTGCTCTTTAACAGAACGAGGGAGAGATGAAAAAAAAAAGACAGAGACTGTGGCACTATTTTCTATGAAAACGGCCAGTCATCTCGCTTTAACGTTTTGACACCACTTTCATCACCTTCACTCTCATTCCTCAGGCCGTGTGGTTTGTGCATTGCCCCTGAGTCCTGAGAAGCCCCCGCAGCGGCTTTTGTCGAGCTGCTACACTTATCCCCTCAGAGACTGGATGTGCCTTAAAACAAGCAGATGCAAAAATCCCTGTTTGTCTGCCAAGTTACTGGAGCACAAGTTTTTGTCAAAGTAATTTTTAACAGCCGGCGAATGGAAGATGTATTCAGGTCAAACGGGAAAAAAGACTTCTTCTGTCCTCATTGGGTTGCTCTGTGACTTTGAGAAGTTAAGGACATTGTGGATCAGGACATTGCAATTTGGATCACTAAGTGATGTAATTTTTCCTATCTACTTCTCACTATGTAAGGCAGATTACAGCACCTGAGCTCCAAACCTGTAAATGCCTTTTTTCCCTAAATAGGCTCTTATTCTGTGTTGAGAGCCGAGCTTGTCTCAGTCTGTCTTTTCCTCTCTGCAGCAGGCATGCAGCGTGACATATTTGTGTTCTTGTTAGGATCAGAGTGTCTGAGGCAGGTTGAGCCTCGGGGTAGCCCACGGTCACTCGCTGACGAGTGCGTGGAGGGGATAAATCCAGCTTCACTTTACCACTCAGCAGCCACACTCAGAAAGCATCTGCCTGACAAGTGGTGCTCCAGTACCCCTGTACATGTTGTTACAGAGCAGCCGAGAGAGCAGAGAGATTATTATCTTGGCATTACTTGAGTGGTGAAAACACTTGATAACAATTCTGTCCAAGAGCAATGCGGTATGAATCACGAAAACGACTTTGATCTGTGGGTGTGTAGTGAGGACAAATGAATGTAGATGACTGCGATGAGTGATTTTAAACTGGATATTAATGATTGCACTTAGCAGACAGAAGTTCTTTCACTTCCCAAAATGAGGCTCCATCATAGACGGAGAATCCTTTAAAAACAGGACGGTTCCCGCATATTGTGCCTAGTTTTTCTAATTCTATCGCTTCAGTGTGTCCAAGCTGCAGAATTATACAAACATTTCAGTTCAGTCTTAGGGCAGGCAGGCTTGAGCAGGATTGAGCACCATGTTTACAGGCACATGTAAAGTCGAAACTGTCTGGCACAAGCTGTGACCCAAGGCGATTCAGTGGGCCTACGTTCTGGACAGTTGCTCACTTTCATCCTGGCCGCTGGAATGTATAACCAAGACATTTTCCCCTCTGCAACTGAGTGTCAAAGCTTCTGGCCCTTAAAAAATTTGAGTTCCCCACTCAAGGTCTCAAAAACAAGAATTTCAATAAGTTTACTTTCTAAATGATTAACATTTAAACTGTCTATTTCCCCTGGTAATTTTTAATAAGAGCTGCATATTTGCTAGAATGTCCCTCTTGTTGAGAAGTTATCAGTGTACTCTGTTGCAAGGTACAGGATAAAGTTTTACCGCCACATTTCCATTTAGGAAATTAAGCATTTATCAGCATCACTTAAAAGGTTTCCAGCATTAATGTAAAGGAATAGTTCAACGTGTTGGGAAATACACTTATTCACTTTCTGTTTCTTAAAGTTAGATGCAAATAATACCACTTTTATATCTATCTGTTAAACACAAGGCTACAACCAGCAGCTGGTTAGTTTAGCTAAGCACAAAGACTGGAAATGTCGGGAACAGCTATGCTGGCTCTATCAAATGGTTACAAAATCTTCCTATCAGTACCTCCAAAGCCCACTGTTTAACATTATATTTTGTTTGTTTAATCCAACCACTCGTTTCCTGGCAAGAGCTCAAAGCAAAGAAATAGTCCGACATAACCACCTGACACCTGACAAGTGTCCTTTTTACACTTTGGTTTTTGAATGGATTAAACAAACAAGCTATAACAACTTACTTGGTGAGTTTTAGAGGTGCTGGTAGCACCTTTAAAGATTTCACCACTGCGTCATGGTAGAAAGGTGCCCATATTGGACAAAGTGCTGATACTTAAACATCCTGCCAACCATAAAATTTCAAGGGGAAAAATATGAGTAAATGGGTAAATATGGTAAATATGAAGCCAATAAGCGTCTGGTTAGCTTAGCCTAGCATCTGGTTAGCTTAGTTTAGCATCAAAACTGAAAACGGGGAAGGTAATAAAAATCCGCCTTCCAGAATCTCTAAAGCTCAGTAATTAACACATATCTTGTTTGTTGAACCTGTACAAAAAACATGCAAAAAAAAATCTAAACACGATAATTTGTGGTTTTATGTTATGTTTATGTGTGGAACTATTTTTTTGGCCAGGAGCTGTGACCCAACTCCTGACCAGGAAAACAGTCCTGCGCTTAACCCCCTGTTTTTACATTTTAGTTTTTGTATGAATTGAACACACAAGGTATAATGTGTGAATTACTGAGCTTTAGAAGTGCTTGTTGTTTCCAGTCTTAACACTAAGCTAAGCTAACCAGATGCTGGCTGTTAGTTCATATTCAACGGACAGATTCGAGAATGGTATCGTTCATCTCATGTAACTCAACGATAGAAAGTGAATAAGTGTGTTTCCCAAAATGTCAAACTTTTGTTTTAAAGTCCCCTGGAAATGGTTGGTTGTTCAGTATGCTGTGTCTATACATGTGTGTGTTTGTGGTCAGAGAATGATCATCATTTCTGCTTTTCCTTCATCATCTGCATGCATATGCCTAATCCGAACCGTTACTCCGTTTTTTACAAATTTTGAATGCAGTACGAATGTTAGGTTACACCAACATCCTTACCTGTGGACACTGCAGAGTCCCAGTTGCTCCCCAGGGCACCCTATCAGCTGGTGAGATCCCTCTGTCATGGTACCTTTTCTCCCTCCCTCGAGCAGAAAATCACTTTATCAGTAGCTAGCAAGCCTCTTGTGACCGCTATTTGTCAGCTCTTTTAGTATGGTTACGGGGCTGACAAAGCTGTACATTTCAGGTGCAACAGAGGATGGGGAAAAAATGTATTTTAAATGACCCAAACTTCCCTGAGAACACCAGGACAGCTGCTTTGTATGCTGCAACAGAGTCCGGTGGTAAAGAACATTCAAACCCTCACACTCAGGAGAAAGGAGTGCAGAGCTTACATGGAGCTTGTTTATTTATCAAGGCTTTAATTTGAACAATATGTTTCAAATGAGGCCTGTGATGCTTCTCTCAACTGTGGCATTGTGGTTAAAATTAGAAAACTCTCTCTCCTGCTTCCATCTTTTCCTTCTCTTTCCCTCTCACCCTGTCAGTGGCCTTTGTTCTCTGTGCAGATGCGGCGCTGTGCTGACAACATCCCTGTTGGTTTCGGGGGAGGATGGAGTCAGTGTCGACGGCATTCTGACCCCACAGTCTTAGACTTACCTCTAGAGCCCCCTTCACAAGTACTGATTGCTTGCTGAGGAACCTCAGGGTTGTCCCTCAGCCAGCTGCAGTGGCTATTGGATCATTAATCCTCCTCCCACAGAGCCCACATTTGTTTTCCTGTTCCATTACTCATTGATTGGGGATAGTGTCATTCAGGAGAAGATACTGTATCAGTGGGATCGTGATCTCAGTCTCTGTACTTTCTTAGCCTCATGATTGACTCTACACCATCGTCTCTCCTCTTTCACCCTCTTCCCCGCTCCCTCCTGTGACCTCTTGGCTGAATAATGGGCTGAGTCTCTCTTTGAGGGTTTGGGGGGGGGGTGCAGTGAGGGACATCATTAGGCTGGTCTGTGATGGTCAGCCTTGTTGAAGGGGGGTTGGGGGTCTGAGAGAGCCTTGTTTACAGACTGTGTGTGTTTACATTCCTGATGGTGAGCGCCAGCTTTAGAGACTGCTTGAAGTGAAAGGAAATGCTCTTATTCTGCTTAGTAATGGAAAAATCCAACCCAATACATCAAGGAATCCAGATGAAAAAAAGGAAAGTTATTTATATGGTGGGTTCTGGCCAGTGCATCCTGGATAGAAAGAGGGATGACTTCACTGATGAATTTGAGACTTCCTCAATGGACAGAGACATGGGAAAAACCATATGACCCTCTGGAGTGTTTAATCACCTCTGGTGAACTCCAGATACGTATATATTTGTTGCAGACTGTAATAGAATAAAGTGCTTAATTAATTAATGACAAGTCCTGGTTGATCATGGCTCTTCTGTTTTGAATTGTTACAGCTATCCTTCATACAGGTATTTATGGGCTGCAAATAACAATTATTTTCATTGTTGATTACTCTAACGACTGTTTTCTTATTTTCGATAAAATGCCCATCGGTTCCCAGAGCCCAGATCCTAAATCGTGTTGTTTTTGTCTGACCAACAGTCCAAAACCCAAAGATATTCAGTTCACTATGGCAGAAGACTAAGAAATAAAAAAAATATATTCCAATTTGAGTAGCTGGAACCAGAGGATTTCGGTATTTTTTTTTTTTTTTTAAACAAAATGAGTCAAAATGACGAATTGATAATCAAAATAGTTGTCGATTAATTTTAGTTGATCGACTAATCAATTAATCAACTAATCACTGCAGCTCTACAGGCATTCAGTCCTTTTAGCGTAAATTTCTGTGATGATCATTGCACTAGATATACTGTATTATTGTATGGTTTATGTGTCATTCACAAGTTTACATTGAATACATTGGATCCATCCGTTGGTGAAAAAAGTGAGATTAAGAAAACTTGCCTGAGCCTTTTAACTTTTTTTCAGAATAAAAAATGTCAACATAGTTAGATTTTTGTAATTATATAAGCCAATTTAGAGTTGCCAAACATGATATGGTGCTGCACTTATTAATTGCAGGGTACACTTTAGCCTATAATTCAGGCGATGATACACAACCATATTTTTGGAGAAAATATCTAGCAGGTAGACTGACAGAATGTAATGTCCACTGTGACTGGATAACATTTATTGTAGTTTTCAGTAATAATGATGATAACAGTCTTCATCATAATCACAATAATTATAATGGCATAGCTGAAACAGCAACTATATATCACCATTCTTCAAGAGAAATAGACAAGCTTTTGCTGTTTCCACCTTTTTAAATGTGAGAATTTGATGTTTTCTTTGTCATACATGATGTTACTCGGCAGTGTTGGGGTTTTGCACTGTTGGTTGGATAAAATAGGACATTTGGCAGAGTAGAATGGCTGTTTTTCACTATCCTTGGATATTTCCTAGTACTCAATAATGAAAATAATCATTAGTTGCAGCCCTACATCTAGCAGTTGGCTGTTGATTCACTCTTGTTATCCCATCTCACATTGTCTGCTTGGAAAATATTTCTAAATCTTTTGGCAGAGCACAGGTCACCTGACACAGTCAATTTGGAATTGGGTAATTTTGTGTTTACTGTGGAAAATCAATTCCCCCATATCAACCCTTGGAATTTTGCATCCTTATGTGGAAGTGAACTTTTCAGATTTTATATTTTCTGCTGTGGTGTCCCCTTACACAGCCTTTTTGAAATACAGCACAAAATAGGATTGAGAGGCCATTAAACCCTTGATAAGTCTGTCTAAGTGACATGTTTGCGTGAAGTGATTGTGCTGTCTCTCAGCATTTTAATGAAGCATATATCCAGTCAGTACCAGCCCACTGAACTTCTCATTTTTGAGCTTTAGTAGTTAATGCCTGCTTCACAGCTTACACAGAGAACCATTCACTTTATACCTTGGTTTGACAGGAAACATCTAAAAATATCACACTTGTGCTGTAATTGCTATGTTGCCATCTTTATAGTTGGTACTGTATCTGGCTAAAGCAACCACCAATGAATGTAATTGCTGTGTGCAGAGGGGAGAGTGTCATGTCAGTTAGCTCTGGTTGTATAAATATAAGGTATACAGCTAGACTAAGTGTCACCCTTCCCGCATATAAAATATGCCGTATGAAGCCAAGAAGTCATTAACAGTGAAGGGCACATGCCAAGAAGGGTGAAAAATCCCTTGAAAGGTACGGATGAATTTCTTGTCAGTTTGAGTCCTAATAGGAAATGGTTACAAGTTATGCTCAATTATTCAGTGTGGTATGTAGTAGACCTCAGACACTTAGAGTGTGTCATGTCAGCCTCCCAGTGTGCTCTCTTAGTATTACTCTATGATTCACTTAATTACTGTAATAAGTGTTTTCCTTCTGGAGGTGGTCCGGAGGTCTGTGAGTCATAGTCTATTAAGGCCACACATGTTAAAGGAAAGGCAAAGCACCAGATGCTTGGTCTATGATCAAAAGCACAGAGAATGGCCATTATTTATTCACACAGCTTGCACCTGAGCTACCTCAAGAGATTTTTTTTTTATTTTTTATAAATGACGCAAGGTGAGTCCACTTGCTCTTTACTCTGCAGTCCCCGGGCTCATCACTGTCGCTGTCTGTGTTGCTAGAAAGCACACACTATAAAAGGCTCAAGAAAGCATTAACAGATTGAAGAAGTAGATACAAAGACCTTGTATGTGTTGGCGGAAGCTAGTGCAGCTAAATACACATCCATTATATATCAGTGTTTGCGGATTACGGAAGCAGACATTTGTAAGATAAAAAATTGAAGTAGTACATTATTATTTTGGACTGAAGAAGCTGTGCAAAATCTTGGAAGCTTTACAGAACAAAATAGATATTACGGAGTCACTATTTGTTTCAATAATTTCCACTTTTGATTGACTGGGAATAAAAAAGGTAAATAATAAATATTTAGATTAGATAACTTTATTAATCCTCAGAGGGGAAACTAGTTGTGACTCTTTGTGTGCACCCAATCATAAAATTTGATTGAATAGACAGGGATTTGGAACTGGTTTTGATAAAAATGAAGTGTTGAATGAATGAGAAAAGGAAATCTTTATTGTGCCTTAGATAATTTATTTTGCACAAAATGAACACACAGAAACTTAATTATTGCAGGTTAAATCAGAGCTGTACTAATGAAGACATATAATACCTGAGGTAACATTTCATGAAGTCACCTTAGGCATGGACATTGTGAGAGGCGTTTATCACCGTTCTCTAATATTTTTTAGACCAAATGATTAGTTTAGAAAATACGGAGGAAAGGAGGGATTTTTAAATTCAAGTGATTTAGCATTGCACTTTTACAAAGCCGGGGGACTCAAAAGAAACAGATTAAAAAAGATTGGGGAAAATTCTTGCAGCGTAGGGTGAATAAAACTTCAAACACACAAAATCCTACAATTCCCATGATGCAGTTTGGTAGCATCTTTCATTTGAGCGTCCCTGCCTCCTAAATGCCTACTTCTTTCAGACCCCAGAGCTCCAGTTTGTCACGCAGGCTTTCTGTTAAATATTTCTCCAGGCCAAGCCAAGACAACCCTGATTACATCATTATGACATCGTCAGGGTAATTTTTTCCTCCAGTACGTTTTACAACTGAGTTTCAGGGACTACGTAGTAATCCTTGCGACAGGTAAACTGAACTTCATGTGTAAAATTGGCAGTGGGCATCTTTTAAGTAATAGAGTACAAAAAAGTTCAGTCATAACTTTCATTGTTTCATACAACTGATAGGCATAAAACAGACAATGAGTAATAAAAAGGAAAGCATGGGTAGGTATAAACAAGGCATAGATTTGATTTAATCTCTTTCGGCATGTTAACAGAATATTGCTCTCCTGAAGCTCAGCTTGCATGTTCCTGTTCATTTTCCCGTCGCCCTCAGATTAATCTGAGGCTTCATGGTTGGTGGACATAAGCAGGGAGGGACCCAGGGTTTTTGAAGTTGTGATCACAGTTTTTGAAAGCACAAGATCAGTCAGTGGTCATGATTCCTAAACATTTAGAGTGTGTGAAGGATGAGTGTAAATATCCCGAATGGAAGCAGTTGATATTTTTATTCACGACTTTTTAGGGCCTTGCTGGACAGCCAACAGTGTGTCCCTTCATTAGCAGAGAGGGATCTGGGCGGGGGGGGGGGGGCTGGATGCTAAATTTTGAGTTAATGTTGACGTCTGCATTTCATCAAAACCACTTTTTCGGGGAGGTTGGCTCGTCTCATGCCCTGCACCACTTGAAAATCCACGACATCTTCACAGTGTGCTGTGACAATGTTGCGACAACCAGCCATAGGTCCTGTCCTCTTCGCAACCGCGTCCTCACTTCCTCTTCCATCGTGTTACATTAGTGTGCACTATAAACACCACTGGATATATACGCGTTATGTATGCTAATTTTAATGTGAAGTGTTTTATATATACCATACTGCGTTTTAGGAAAATCTGTTTCAGTTTAGATTTTGATTCAAGCACATGAAGCAACATTATGGTCGTATGTATGTACGTTATTTGTATAAATGTGCTAATTTCCCTTTCCACTCAAAAATCCTTTTTGCTTATAGTTCCTTCTTTTGGATGTTTGAGCTTCACTGTGCAGAATGATGTAGATGTGAAAAGTTCGGCACTAGGAGGCTGTTTTCACGTTCACCTATTGAAGGGGGAAAGTTTCACTGTGCTCGCCTGAAACCTGAGTTTGCAACATGTACACACAAGTATGATTTTGTGACATCACGAGTATGGATCGTGGTTCAATAATCACCTTACACAAGTGTGAGGTGGAAACTTGAAGCCTCCGGTGCACGTACACTGAGAATTGACTTTTCAGTAAAGTTGGAGGCATTGACTCTCGTATTTGAACTTTTGAAGTAAACAATGCTTGCATTTTCATAGATTCTGGATTTTTCCATGAGGGAGATGGAGTAGATGCTATTTTTAAGCATTTTTAACAGGGCAACTGAACTTTTTTTGAGGAAAAACAGACTAAATGTACAGTATTTAATTTAGAGATAAAACATGTCTGGACGGGATTTTTAAGTGTGGGGATAATGCATTTTTGTGCTGTCGTTTACTGGTTGCAAAAATCCCAAATGAATACAGAGCAATTTAGTTTACAAAAAATGGAACTTGTTTCAGTTGAACATCATATGGATCATTAACAACAAATAGATAAGAGATGTTAGTTTGCATGTATACAGTATAGCCATTAAGACTCTACTACTCTGTACCTAAAATAATTATCCTGACCTTAACCCCATCCTGCTCAACCGCAACCCTAAGTATAGTGTAAGTGTGGTTCTAAGATGGATAATTACAATACTTGTTCCTTTGTAATTATACATAGTATGACAAACACTGTGTTCCCAAGAACACCTTTTTATGGAATTGAACCCAGAACCCTTCCTCCTCTGCTGCAAGGGGCTCATGAAAATGAAGGACCTCTTCTGAAAATGCCTTTGTCAAGAAAGAATGTTTTGTCTCTAATTTATAACCGCAAATGTTCAAATGTTGCCGTCATTCTGTCAGGAAAACAAAGCTGAATATTTTATTGCTCTCTCTGACTGAATTCATCACTCAGTCCATATTTTCGACTATTATTTTGGAGTTGCTGCAGGCAGTGCAAGTAAAGCTTCACCTATGGGTGTCCCAGCTCCACTCAGTCTATTTCTGTATCTGAAGGAAAGGTGATGGGTTTGTTTGTGTGTGTGTGTGTGTGGGTGTGGGTGGGGGCAAAGCAAACAGCGAGGGTCTCAGCACTCAAAGCAAACATTACCCTATGTTTGAACTACACACCTTCAGCCCTACAATTCTCCCACACACTCACGCTCTCCCCTCTGAGTCCTATTCCTGCTAACACCCCCTCGAGCTGGCCCAGCTAAATGCACTACTTATCCCAGGGCCTTCCCATAAATCAGGGAGGAAAGCACCTCTGACAAGGTCTCACCTCCACGGCCAGCAGCCCTGACTTACATGTGGGGACTGCTCTGGAATAAATGGACTAATGGCTTTTCAGAGTAACTTTCCTAATCCCCACCTCTGAGGATATAAGGATGTTTTATCCAGCAAATTTCAAACAATTATAATAAATTCTATTTATATGTCCACCTAGGCCTGCAACCCTCCTACCTCCTCCCTCCAAAAATGAAAAGTTTGCTTTGCTGAATCCAGAACATGCAACAGTTCATGCAGGGACTTAGAAGTTTGACTAACGGCAAAATTTAAAGTTTTATTGAGCATACAATAGAGCATGAAGTATATCGGTTTCAGGGGAGAGAAAACATGTTTAATTATTGACTTGATTTCATCCAACAAAATCAATGAAATTCATTAATCCATGAATGTCAGTGGGTTTAAACACAGGCTCAAGCATATTTGGTGCTTTAATATGCTCAAGTGCATGAACCAGAGGAGAACTACAGCAGCAGCAATATTCAACATGACACATTCCCTGGGGGAAATTGTTTAAACATCTGAGCATTGCCCAACATCTCTTTCTTCTTTGGTTTTGTTGTTTTGACTTTGTTTATTCATCCTTGTCTCGAAGCGCCAGCTTCATCCTCTGCTGCCTTAACTTGTTCACTACAATTGTGATTCCTCAGCACAAAAGAATGAAAGAAACTCTCAATGAAAAGCACAATCTTTTCATCTTGGGCATGAGTCAATTACCAGGGAAGCATTACTGAAAATGCTGCATTTTTTTTTTTTCTCAAGCTTTCAGAGGAGCGTCCTCTGGACTGAACCGAAGGATGTATTGATTCTGACATGTTTATTTCCACGGCAAAGATAGGTTGGGTTTCCAACAAGACAAGCATGTTTAGCTTTTGTTGTCCATGTGTCCACTTTCAGGGGTGTTTTTGTTGTTTTTTTTTTAATGTCGACTATGTTTTATTAAAGAAGGGTTTCAAGATGTAGCACATGAGAAGGCAGTCTACATTTTCATTTAAGAAAAACAAAACGAGAATACAACAGATAGATCCAACATAAATAAACACACACACACACACACACAAAATACTCTTGACACACCAAACCTCCCTCCCTTTCTGCTCAGTGTGTAGTATATGACAATAAAGGGTGCAATTGAAAATAATAATAAACCAAAGATGAAGACTAATAATGGACAGTTGACTACACGAGGAGTGTAACGGACGAGGGGCAGCCAGATCTTATTGAATTGTGACACTCTATTCTTCAGAGAGAACCTTATTTATAGGTGGAATTTTTAAACAATGCTCTGACAGACATGGATGGTTTATATTTCTAGTTCATTTTGTGGAGCTCACACCAAAGGCAATGGGACTGTGGATGTCTTATATGTTCATTTGACATTAGCGTTCATTATTCATCTCTTTGTGTCCCAGTTAATTTCCGGATCTTGGTAAATAGGTTTCTCACTGTAAGACAGATGCTGATACATTAAGATTCAGTTGTAGTGCAGTCTTTCCAGCTGTTGTGCATTGTCGTGCTACCTAACATAGAGGCTGTCTTGTTTGTTATAAAGCTGCAAGCTGCTCTCTGTCATCATTTAAAAGTTTACTGATGTTATTATGTATCACAACATGGCAGATGCTTACAGCTCTAAATCTAGTGCTGCGCTTTTGTACTCGACAATTGCCTGAAGCAATAACAGCATCAAACTGTTTTTGATGCAAATTTGACTTAATAAAAAATAGGGTTGTGGTGAAAACATAGATAAGTAAGTGACAGTTTTTCTGTATATATAGATATATCTATATAGATATATCATAAAAATGTATGTATGTTTCTTCAGTCTGAAAAACTATCACAGCTATACAGTTTCAACTTATAGCTGATGTGTTACGCTGTTCATTTTTGAATCGTGATTGCAGTTTACAACTTAAGGCGTGTTCAAAAAATGTGTGTGTGTGTGAGCTTGTGTGTGAGATTTGACTGGAGAGAGAAAGTGAACTGATGCTCCAGGTGGAAGCATTAATAACAAGATGAAAAGAGGGATTCTTTGAGTTTCTGTCATAATGAATATTAATTACCACAGAGACTTGGTACAAAAAAACCTGACAATAAGACAGATATTTTGTTGTAATTAATACTTCCTGTATTAAAAAACACTTCCTAACATGGCCTCTTATCCCTGGAGACAGACTGTAAGGAGAAAGGACCCAGGCTGCTCCTCAGGTGATTTCATATTGTTCTCACATAATATAAATCAATAGAGGGCTCTGGGAGCTCCTGCATCATTTAATGGCTTTGTGGAAACTTTGGAAGGAATGAACCACAACTGTCCCTGGTGCTTTATTCCTCACTGAATGCTGCACAAAAACTAAAATACTATACAGAAACATAAAGCCTGACAATTCATTAAAGGAAGAATAATACTGTTTGGAAAACGCTGGGACAGGCCAGTGTTGATGCTCAACTTTTGTATCAGAAATATATTATTTATTATTATATTAAATATTATTGACTGTCATTTTGACAGTCAGTTCATCTCCACTGACTGGAGTGTTTCCTCATTTTATGCTTAACCCTGACTCAGGCACTTGCCAGGGGTGTGGCTGCAGGGATGACCACCACTAGGGGAGACTGAGATATCTCAAGTGAAGTTATGTACAGGTGACCAGAAAATAATCCTCTAGTGCCACAATGAAGCTGACATTTTGGGATTTTCTTAGTGAAATTTTTTAGGTTGCATTTCAATAACGTTGGTCATCTCTTAACATTTTATCTAGTTCCAGATCAGGTAAAAAAATTTGAGTTATCCAATACCTTGTTTTGCAGACATGCTAAAATCTGTTTTAATTAGCAAATGTTAGTATGCTAACATGATAACTAAGATGGAGAACATGGTATACTGTATAAAGATTTTAACCCTGGAGAGCCAAGTCGTGACGTCACGTCCAGGCTAACCTCTGTTTCACTAGCTTCTATAAATTAATGCAATTTCTCATCCAGCATTTCTTTCTTTTTAAAATAGTGTGTTCCCGAGATTTACTTTCCATGTTATAAGAAAAACTGGCATCCATTGGGTACTTAAGCCATTGTAACTTGGTTTCATCCATAGTTACTGTATTCTGATGTCGATTTTCCAAATTTTTAGCTCTAATTTCTGCTGTCTAAAAACATTTATTAAGAGAGCTGGATATGGCGCTGCCGCTCAGCCTTGGTGCTAGTTTGTCCTAGTGGTCACTCGTGGTATAGCAACGAAAAAGTCCCCTGTGGCCAAAAAAGCATTGTTACCAATAGACTACCATTGTAAAAGAGATGTCAGTAAAATTGTTGACAGGACACCTCTAACTGCAAACAAAGTCAATTATTACTCATCGTATTCTGAAAATTTTAATCCATAAAACGTTTGTATTTGTTGAACTTTCTCAGCCTAGAAAAGTGTGCCCATGCGCTTGGTGAGAAATTTTCATTTGTGTGAGGGGGCGGCATCTTTGAGTCTGTTATCCAGTTCTTATAACAAATACACTTAGTTGCCACTTGGTTTACATAATTCATTCTACCCACCCATGTACTCTCATCTTTTATCGAGCTATGACGTTTAACCTGCGATGGTAAATGGACTGCACTTATATAGCACTCTTCAAGTCTTATCGTCAGTGCGCTAAACACTACATGCCACATTCACCCATTCACACACATTCATACATCGCACTCTCAGACATTCTGATGGCACATGGTTCATCTCGCCCAAGGACACTTCAACATGCGGACCGGAGGAGCTGGGAATCAAACCCTGCTCTACCTCCTGAGCCACAGCTGCCCACGATAGTAAGGGACTTATGGGAAATGATATTTTGCAAAGGCTGCCAAAAGCAGAAATATTGGTTAATCAGTATTGGAGTTACCACTCAGTTTTATTAAATCTAACCATGAGTCAGACACTAAATGGTTTTCACACAGTCATCAAGTGTCCCCGGTACATCTGCAGAGTTTTTAGTTACACGTTAAACTTGCATCATAGCACGATGAGTATGCATACTGGACTCTTTAACTAAAGTCTGACCTTGCAGGTTTGTGTTCTTCCTGGAGTAATACCAGACTGCTATTGTGACGTTTTCAGTTCAATTGAATTTTATTTATATAGCGCCAAATCATAACAGAGGTTAATTAGGGCACTTTTTTACATAAAGCAGGTTTAGACTGTACTCTTTACATGATGTTTCCACTATGTTTTGCCTAAAGGCGTTGTAATGGGTATTTTAGATTCGGCCTTGTGATACAAATTTTCCACAGAGTTTTGTGAATGCTGCACTGCCATTGTCCTCCTTTCCACAGCCGACCTTATGTTCTCCAGGAACAGGCAGATATAGCCAATATGCTAAGATCAGGAGTTTAGGTTGCAGGTCATTTCCCAGTGGGATCAGCTGTCTCCTGCAGAGAGTTTGTGATAAGAGTGGATACTGGAAGCTATGCAAACCTTGTTAAGATGCCATTCCCCTGTGTGCAGGGGGGTAATCCTAAACACCTGGGCTAGTTAACTGGGATTTGGTGGGATTTAGGGGCTCCATGAGGCAAACCTGATCATACTACTTCTGGTCAAATTAATTTCCATTCTTATCTTTACACATTCTCTCCTCCTAATCAAGAATCAATGCAGCATTTAAAAAACAGTTACCTTTTACACTGAGCTATTTCATCTCTGATCATATCATATATTCAGGGCGAGGAGTGCTAGTTAAGTGTAAGTAGGCTTGGTTAGCCTGGGATTTGACATGCGTCTTTGATTGAAGTTCGTACTGCACATTACATATTGAAAACTGAAATTAGCCCAATGAATGATGCTAGTGAAAATACATTTTTTCCCCCGTTTTAGCGGTTTGATTTTTAGCCATGCTAACAACGCGGCTTTAGGAATGACAATGTTAAGTCTGTCGGTTGGTCCCTCAGTTTTCTCAAGACTGAAATATCGCAACAAGTATTTGAAGAATTACTGTACCATGAAATTTTGTACAGACATTCATGGTGCCCAGAGGATGAATCCTATTGCCTTTTATAATCGCCTGAATTTTCATGTAGTGCCACACTTAGATTAACTTTTAATTTTTTTGTTTTGTTGAAACGTCTCAGCAGATATTGCAAGGATCGCCATGAAATTCATTACAGACATTTATGTTCCCTTTTGTAAGAATTGTCTTGAATTGACTTCTAGTGCCACTATCAAAATTTCAATTTGTCCAATATGTTTTGACCAGATACTTTGAAAATTAAAGCCAGTCTCATCTGCCTCAGTTGTACTTTGTCTTTAGTGCAAATTTTAGCATGTTGTAATCTAATTTTCATTTTAGCACAATGAAGGCCGTTAGTCAAAAGCCAATTTTCTAGACCTTATTGTTTTTTCATAATTCATTTTTTGGCAGTTTTGCATTTATTCAATAGAGTGGAAAGATGACAGAAAATGAAGGGACAGAGACAAAGCAGATGACATCCAACAAAGGTGCTCGATTGGTGAAGAACCAGGGACGTTGCAGTTCACGATTTGCGCCTTTATTGTTTTAATAATTTTTTTCCTTCATTTGTTGTTCAGGCTCTTAGAAAAAAAAAGTCTTTTTTCAAAATTCTATGACCCTTTTTGAGAGAGGGTCATGTGCAGTTGATCAGTTAAAGGTGACTGCAGCACAATCAGTAAGTGGGTATTTACTTGTGATTGTGAGACTGTAGAACAAACAGTTTTTGAAAATGGCAGCAATTTAGCCAAATTTAATTTAAATATTAATTTTCACTTCTGTCTTTGTGTGTCTTTGTATGTGGTCTTTTATTCAGAGTGGTCAAATGTAGCACAATCAATTACATGCTGTTTGATACTAAGAAAATCAGGTAGTATTTGTGGTATGTGACACAAGCATCAAGACAGTTTCAGCTTCATCAACTAACCAATGCCCTCCCTCCTCTTTCCTCCTTTCTAGATGTGGACGAGTGTGCAGAGGCGCTTGACAACTGCAGCATCGATGCCATCTGCCAGAACACCCTGAAGTCATACAAATGCATCTGCAAGTCAGGATATAAAGGGGATGGCAAACATTGTGAAGGTAAAAGTCTGACTGTATTGATGCGCTCATTTTCATCTGTGGTTGGATGCACAAACTTCTGCTCCCTTCTGTGGAGGCATGGGAAGGATTTTTACAATTCAGTGAAGTAAAAGCCACATTTCACATGCTGACTTGCCATATCTCTCTGAGCGTTAGCCCCTGGGCCAGCGACAGGCTTGATAAGAGCCTCTGTCTCACTCAACATAACTCATTAGCTTTAAGACTCTCTTGAAGAGGGAGGAGAGACGAGGGAGCGAGCGCGGATGGAGAAAGGGGAAAGCCAGGTGCAGAGTGCTCCTTTGTGACAAGATGAAATGAAGCAGTAAATTTCCTGCACATGTTAGAGGAGAGAATTAAGATAGCGGCTGAAACGGCAGTCAGAAGCCCTGCCAAGCAGTCAGGGATATTTCCACAGCCAGAGGCAGGCCTTGTAGCCTGTCAGACACAGGTCTGTTTTTCTAGCCATTTTCAATGTGCCCAAAGCCTCTGGATCATTATATCCCACAATTTTTTATTAGTATTATTACAAAACCATATTTCACAATGTCATTTTTTTCCTTACTATTATTATTCTTTCATTTACTTGACCGAGTGTTTTTCATGGCCTTCTGCCTGTAGGTTATAAAAAGTTTGCTTTATTGAATCTGTTGTAAAATATGTGCAATGTTGGGTTCCCATTGAACTGAAGGTTAGATGATGGCTCCTCAAGGCTGATACGCTTGTTAAAGAAATTCAAAAGCAACTTTGATAAAATAAGACAGAAATACAAAAATGTTTAAGTAACTGATGGTAAGATTTGAGGAGCATGCTGTCTGACTGTCTGAGGGCAGCAGAAGGCATAAAAAGGGCAGCAGAAAGCATAAAGACAATGAACAAAGAAAGAATTCTCGTGTTTCCAAGTGGTTCAGAGCTCCCAGGCTTTTCCAGCCATCATGTCTGCACAGTCTATGATTCATATTAGGAGTTTTAGGGTTTAGTGATTGATCAAAAGGCTTTGTTCACTGTAACCTGTAGCTGTTGCCAAGATCTGTCTGTGTGAGTTGAAGCACGATGATGATATCATCAAATGGGACCATCTTCATTTGTCCTCTGCTGTTCAGGTCTTAATGAGTTGTTAAGGTAAGTTCTTCTGGGGCTTCAGCTGGAACAATATAGTAATAAATCTCCTAAAATTATCACCTAAAACATGTGTTTGCAGGATTTTTGAAGGTCATTTGAATTTCTCTTTATTATTTCATTTTTAATTTATTATCATTTAATGACTTTATAAATTTGAATCGGATTAATTTCTGCCAAATTGTTTTTCATACTGGCTATTATTATAATTGGTTTATTGTTTTTAAAACATTTACTATCTATCTATGCCTCACAAATGAATCATGATTTTTCGGGAGGGGGGAGGGTTTTTTTTTTTTTTACTACTTTTTACAAACAATTATTGATTTTCAGCTTTTGTGATTTAATTTAAATCACAAGAATAATGAAAAAAATAAGCCCAGGACCTTCTATCCCTGATAACATCCAATATAATGTTTTGTTTTATTTTATTTTTATTTAATATTAGCATTTTTCTTTCAGTAAACCAAACCAAAATCTGTTGTTCTTACTATTGCATCTAATGCATTTCAGTCTTAATTAAGCCTCAATTAATGATTTATGTTTTCTATGTATATACAGTATGAGTTTGAAAAGACAAATCCAAGTCTAGTGGATATAAAGGGACAAAACTTTGGAGTTGACTTAGCACAATGTGACAAGCACTGAATAAAAAACAAATTCAGAGCTATGTGAGAAGAATCACTTTTGCATCAACATGATGTGGGTGTTTCAGGTTTAGAGTGGAGTAGGCCAGTGATGGGTGACTACGTACTGTGATCGGGGAATGACAGAGATGAGTAGAGGGGCAGGGAGCAGCAGACTGTTTCTTTGTTGCAGTCCCATCCCTCTGCTGTCAAGTCCAATTAAGCCCCGAGTAAGGCAGCCTCAAAGAGGAGCTGAACAACCGGGATCATTGGCCCTAAATGGGCCAGTAAGTGCTGAGTGGAAGTGCACTGTGCTCTCAGTCCACCTTGTCTGGGTCTCCACAGTATGAGCCCCTCAACCATCATCATAAGCATAACAGACAACTCCACTCAGGCTGTCATACCAAGTTGTCTCTCTTTCTCTTTTTGCCTCTGCTCTGTCATTAGTGAGTCACATTTTTCAGTTTTAGCTACAAAGACTGGTGAACTTTAGGGTTAGATTGATTCATCTGTCTGATGGCCAATACTTGCCTTTTATTACGTATTGGCTGCCAGTCAGTCTGTAATGTCAGTAATGTCAATAATGTGAGTACTAATTTAATGGAAATTCCTCTCTGATGGCATAAATAGCATAAAGTAGTAATTTTTCCTACCAACTGTACTCCCTTTTTACATTAAATTGTCCAGGAATGTGTTTTGTATAAATTACTATATTATTATATTTCAACACTGACTTTATTCTTTTCGTCATGGTAGAAAGGTGCACATATTGGACAGAGTGCTGTTTCAGATACTTTAACATCCTGCCAACAATGCAATTTCAAGGAGAAAAGGGGATGTCTTGGCATGAAACTCGTCAAATTTATGATATTAAATATGGCATAAAATCTTGGCTATCAGTATTTTGGTTTAAAAACAAAACAATATTAGTGAAGTTCTGGCATATACCCAAATTACATCAGGAACAGGTGAACGTACTAATTACGACAGCTGTTGTCCCATCCCTGTTTACTTAATATCTGCTTTTATGGAAGTAGAGATGGAACAGAACAGACCATGTAAAATTGTACCAAATGGTACAAGATGTTAAGGGAATAGTTCGACATTTTGAGAAATGCAGATATTTTGTCTTTTTGTCCAGAGTTAGATGAGAAGATCAATACCTCCCTCAGGACTGTATGGTAAATATGAAGCCACGGCAAGCGTCTGGTTAGCTTAGCTTAGCATCAAAACTGAAGACTGGGTGAAGATAATAAAAATACACCTGCCAGTATCTCTAAAGCTCAGTAACTAACACATTATATCTGGGTGAATCTGTACAAAAAAAACTGCCTAAACTCCTGGCCAAGACACAGTCATGCACTTAACCCCCTGTAAAACCACAAGATCTTGTTTTTACACTTTGGTTTTTGTATGGATCAAAACACACGAGATATAACGTGGTAATTAGTGAGCTTTAGAGGTGCTTGTAGGTGGATTTTGTTACCTTCAAAAAGATCCAGGGTACCTGTTTCCCCGTTTCCACTCTTTGTGCTAGGCTAAGCTAACCAGCTGCTGGTGGTAGCTTCATATTTAACAGACACATATGAGAGTGGTATCAATCTAATCATCTAACTATGTAAAAAAGCAAGTAAGTGTATTTCCCAAAATCTCAAGCTATTCCTTTCAGGCTGCTCCTACACCATGTGTCCTAACTAGAGCTTGATTGTTCAACGTTGATTAAATACCTACTCAATTCTTGCAAATCATTTCTCTGCAGATGTCGACGAGTGTGCAACTGATTACAATGGCGGCTGTGTCCACGAGTGCATTAACATCCCAGGAAATTACAGGTGCACATGCTATGATGGCTTCCGCTTGGCACATGACGGACACAATTGCCTAGGTGAGTATATGATGTGTGGGAGTATCTGTGCATTTAACGTGTGTGTGTGTGTGTGTGTGCGTGTGTTTAACTGATATTTTTTTCTCTACATTTTCTGCAGCTGTGTCAATTAAGCAGGAAAATGTTGCATAAAGGGGTTTTGTCAGGAGAACATACACATTAAACTGCATGTGTCAAAATTCAAACTCAGCCTGACATAACCCTTGTGGTTGCATAAATTCTTCTCTCCGCATGTGTAATGTCACATCATGGATGGTAATACATGTTTTGGGGCTGAATTGAGCCCTTATTAGGTGGCTATATTATATATTAGCTATTTCCACGTGTCACATAGCAGATAATCTCCAAATGTGTTTTTGTAAAAGGAGAAAAGAGACCCTTTTTTTGTAATAAGTCTGAAGAAAAGGGGTGAATTTTTGAAGGGCTTGACCCTGAGCCGAGAGCTCTGAGTGAACCATCAGCCGACCATACTTTCCCACGGTTTAATATTTCACCAGTGTGCCATCCATATTAGTCTCGCAAAGAAAGTATTACACTTAAAAGATTATGAAATGAAAGGGGGAAAAAACAGTGCTCTTCCTGCTGTTGGGAGCTGTTAAACACAGACATCATCCACCCCCACCCCCACCGCCCTATTCTGTCTTTCTGTCTTGCTCCTTCTCCCCCATCCACCCACCTTACATTCCTTTTGTTTTGTTATGAAACCCCCAAGTCAGACCCTGCTGCTCCTCAGAAATAGTCTCCCTCTTGGTTTCAACCCTAGCATGATGCATTTTACTTGATACTGCAAGCCAGCCTACTCCGGTAGCTGCTGTGAGTTTGTTGTAGAGGGGAGTAACAGGCGGCTTGCTACAGCGGATTTCACATTCAGGTGAAGTGATGACAGAAACATTTATCAGCACTTAACAATGATTCACTGTGAAAGGGGCTTTAAATGTGGGCACAGAAGGAAACACACTCCTATCAATCCCACATTTACTCCATGAACTGCATGTAATGTTGGGATTAAGGTACACTGGAATGGAAAACACTGACATCTTTAGATCAATAATAAACCTTTTCTGACTTGACAATGCCTCTGTGTCTTGGATTCTCTATCTTTGGCTCTTGCTGTATTTCTCTCTTTCTCTTCTTCCCTTCCCTTCACTCTCTTATTCTTCCTCGCTCCTGCTCTTGTATCAGTGTAAAGCAGGGCTATTTTCCAAGCCATTTAACAACGGCATTCAGTTTTGCCTGGATCATTTGCTTTACCGTGGATCAGCTCCTGCCTTGCGTGCAGGTGTGTAATCGCAATATATGGTTGTGTGGCTGCTGCTGTTGCATCAAACTGAGTTGCATCCATCGTTCCCTTTTGATATAATTTATCATAGTGAAACACACACAATCAAACATGGAGAGAGTTTTTCTTCTTCTGCCGTGTGTTATTCTCTCCCGCAAATTACCTATATACAAGAGGGCAGAGACTTCTCTGGAAGCCTTGAGATCCATCTCAGAAATTCTCCTTTATTCCTGTGAAGATATCGATCCACTTAATTATTAAATGAGTACATTTTTTTAATCTCAGCACAAGGGTAAGGGTATAATGCATCACTAAATTGCATATATGCAGCTGTCAAGTACAAATCCAACTATTGCCTTGAGACCTGAGAGGAATCTAAAGACTTCATTTTCTTGAGAATTTAACTAGTACTAATGCCCTGCTCTGCTCAGCTAAGGGAATAATCCTCAGCACAAACATAAGGGAGCAGAGGAAGAGGTAGAGCTGAGGTTTCATGTTAAGGCCGCAGCTTCCTCTTCCAGGTTTAAGCTCCTTTTTGGCCCCTGAGAAAAGATAATTCCCTTTGGTCCTGCAGTGGAGAGCCTAAGCGGCTGGTTCCCAGACAAGGTCAAACCCTCAGATCCCTTATAGACCAGATGTGCCCGAGGCTGTTGAGAAGGAGACATTCACCTGATCCTCAAAAGTTCACACTGAGTTTAGAGTCTGAGATCTTCAAGATGCTTCTCTTTGGATTTACCCGATGTTGTTTTTCCACAAAGCTCCAGTTATTTTTTTTATTTCCACTGCTTTTCATGCTAACATTGCAGTAGAAATTCCCAGTGATGTAACACAACTTCCTGCTTTCAGCCATCTGAGGCTTTTCTTGAGCCAATAGGCTCCCGCGTTGGGTGACTGTCGGCTCAGGGACACAAGTTAGGCCAGTGCACATGCACCGTCGATGTCTTCTGTGTTTGCTCGCTGTCGCACGTGCCACACGGCTCCTTGTAATTGGATGTGTTGGCAGCATAATGACACTGGGCGGTGGCAGAAGGCGCTGGAGCTTGAAGCAGAATGCTTCCTCGTGCGCCTCACCGGGGATTCTCTGGTTTCTGAGGTCTCTCCTGTCTGTCCTCAACCCCACAACAATGTCAGGGAGTCAGCAAGGTGGAAGCAATGCAATCTCACAGCACACTGCTCCTGTCTGTGTGGAGTGAGATGTCGCTCACTGTATAATTTACCTCACAGGGAGCTATTGTACCCTCTCAAAACTCACACTGAGGAGAGGTGAAGCATATAAGAACTTGATTACATCTTTTACTATTATCTTGTAGAGGTGAGGGAGGGGTGGTATTTAATCACTGCACCTCTTTCATGGCGAGGCTGTAAAGGATTTTTCAAGTCTTAGGAAAAACAGAGGAATCAATGTCAATTTAATCCAAAACACACATCCTCTTTACAATGAAAACCAGATGCAGGAAGGCTATTAGTTCCCAACTGTAGCACCACCATCCCCACATTTATGACCTATGTGTTTTGGTTGAGGGCTGACAGAAACAAAAATACGCTCTTATCATTGCTAGTTCGTTACTCTCTCAAGTAGCTTAATATCATAAGCATCTGCACAAATACTGCTCTGTTCTTATAACCACAAATCACGACATTTCACTTCTATCTGGAGCTAAAAGACACGAATAAAAATATTTCTTATTCTCATCTAAAGTGGAAATGCCACAATCACACGCAGTCTTAATGTGACTCTCTGGTAGAAACAAATGCAGCCTTGAAATGGACAATGGACAAATTTTCCACAGAGCACCATCACGCTGTAAAAGATAATCTTTTGTCATTGCATTTTTGACTTATGTTATATCATTCATTCATCACATGTTGCTCCCTATTGCCAGAGAACTGATCTGGGGCTCCACACGCCCTACACACACACACACACACACACAGCTTAACAGACCATGTTCCTTTGATATCTATTGACCAACACTGATTTGGTTTGTATTGATTCACCAGAGCACAATTCCCTGTGTAATTTATAGGGAAATGAATGCCCTTTTACTTTAACCTTCCCCAAAGATGTAACATGATCTGTAACAAAAAAGCAATGTCATTACAGCTTTGAAATGGGCTTTTGAAGAACAGCTGTGGAACAGCAGCTAAGAAAAGGTCACGTGATTTGCTGATGGCTGTAATTGTATAGTGACGTTTTTTTTTTTGAGAATGTCCCTAAGAATGTTTGATAGAGAAGCTTTATCTATCATCTACCATAAAGCCTCTGAGCCGTCGCCTGGCAGAGCCTGTTTCCCTGCTCTTGTAGTCCTTTTGGGTCATGTTGCAAGGTTGGCTAATCAAACAGGAGGTTTCAGACTGATGTATTATTGACCAGGTTCTGATGGGAAAAAGTAGTCATCAAAGAGTGTCACGCTGATTTGCTCTGCAGCCTTTTAAATGCATTCCTTTTAAGTGCATTGGCCACTCTTCCAAGAAGGTGATGATAACCTCCACACCCCTCTCTTCAGCAGAAAATATTTGATTCTAGCCTGGTTGAGGTGCCTTTAACTATACCACCTTTAACTCCTGAATATATAGAATTTAGTCAGGGCAATGATGATCTGGTTAACTCCTTTCCCATTATACCCAGAGGGATGTAGGATAGTATAGACACTGCTGGGGCTTAGCACTAACCCTCCTCACTTCTCCTGCTGCAGATGCAAATACCCTGCGCTTTCCTCAGTGAGCAGTCACCATGCTTTTGTTGTGACACACCAGATCACATTTAGACACACGAGTCTCTCCAAAATTCAGAGGAGAGGAGCTGGAGTGATGAGTTTAAGGACCGATTTGAGATTGGTGCATTAGCTGACTCTTGAAGACTGTATCAAACCCCTCTTTCTCTCCTCTCTCAGGATTGTTCAGTTCCATGCACCATGAAATGAACAATTCCAGCTGAGCCCACTGGCAGGGCTTTGGGGGAAACTCAAGCCTGAGATTGGGCTTAGGGATGTAAGCATGCAGCAGACTGGGAGCCCTCAGACATCAGTGCAGGGCCTCTTGTCTCCTTGGCATAAAGCTGTTCACCCAAAAACTTATCCTGGGGTTTTGTTTTTAAAATACTTCCAGACTTATTTTGGAGGAACAGAGAAATGCCATTTAGCATGATCTTAGCTCATAGTTTTTCATTTAGGGAAGAACTGAGCGAGAGAGCCTGAGCCTGTCTCTTATTTATCAAAATAGTTACCTGGGAGACAGGCCTAAGGTCAAAAAAGTCAAGTTCAATAAAAGCTGTATTACATTTGTTTATGTAACGGCATAAAAATCAAACCTGGCTGCTGATTTAAGAATGAAATGCTACAGTAAACAGATTTTATTCATGTTTGCTTAGCAGATGTGAATCAGTTAGCTGTATTAGACACAGTGTTTCAGGCAGACAGGAAGTGCTGGAACTAATAAATCGTTCAAAGCTAAATACTGTAAGTGTATGAATGCATAAACTTTAGGCATGCAATAGTCACACTCGCACACGTGATTTAAGAGAGAGTGTGTTCTGCAGATGAAAGTTCAGGACATCTTGCGACACATCAGTTTATACAAGCTCAGCTGACAGGCTTAATGTTTGTTAACACAAAGCCAGTTTCAGCGTTTATGCACTCTCAGGCAGTTGTTCTCTCAGGCTGGGTTCAGACCTGGCACCAGGGTCACTGTTTAGTAAAGTGGCTGAAGAAATACACTGTCACTGAACTCCAGAAGCAACAGAGAAAAAGAGGAAATCCTGTAATCCTGTTTAACATAAGAAAGGACCTTGTTTTAATTGAAGCTAGCTGTATATGTGCCACTCCTTCCTCACTGATGCTCAGTGATGCCAAGCTGGTCCCTCTTGAGCTAACGGAGAAGCATGATTGGCCCCTGCAGTCCCCCAGCTGTTTTGCTGCCTGCTGCTGCACATGGCTCAGATTTGCTGCCTTATTAAAGAGTGTACGCCTCCTCAACTCTTGTAAATGAAATGCCCAAAGAGGACAGAGTCCATCCGCTCACTTCCTTGTCTCTGGTCTGTCTAGATGACAGAGACAGTTCTGTCTGATCTAGACAGAAGCCAAGCAGAGACATGGATGCATGGACAGCTTTGATGACAAACACCAGTCGTTCTTCAACCACCCCCCCCCACCGTGAAAAAACCCCCCAAAAAACAGGGCCAATAAATGCCCCTAAAATTGCTCAACCTTTTAAAAAAAAAAAAAAAAAAAAAAAAAAAAGCACTTGAGCATTTCTCCAAAATAAGTGTTCATGAGTTTCTGTAAGGCAACCACCATGTTTACATGGCTCTAAAGCTCTGCACAAGGCCAAATGTTATATATACAGTCAAGGCTATCTGAGAAACCAGCGGACATGGCCTCTGCAAACACAACCAATCTCTTAATCTCTCTCCGTTTGAACCTTCCTTTTCAATTCGTCTCCTTGAGTAAAGAAGGGATAGAGCAGAGACATGTCTCATTTTTCAGAAGCGAGGCAGCTCTTTTAACTTGATTAACTCGTTTTTTTTCCATCCTCTCGAGAATTAAAAAATTTTTTTTTTTTAATTCCAAATAACATGAGCACTTCTCCTGGCCATGCCAGAACCCTTTTCCTCTTGGAAATATTTGCTTTGGACGCCAGCCTTGCCCAGCACACAACACAGGCAATTATGGGAGGTATTTAAACAGGAGACATCTAGTGTCAGGCGACGCCTCATTTGAAGGGATGAAGGAATCAGGAAATGAAACCTTCATTGATGCGCTGAGGGTATGGAAAGAGAATTCCCCCAGGCCCAGTGAGGCTGGTTGCATACCTCATGGGCATTTTGTGCATGTGTTGAGCACTTTTGTATTTGTGTAGCCTCTACATGTTTGAATTTTTGGGATGTGTGTGTGTGTGTGTGTGTGTGTGTGTGTGTGTGTGTGTGTGTGTGTGTGTGTGTGAGAAGAGACAGAGGGAGAGGGAGACTTTATTGCATGTGTTAGGACGTGTGTTGGGTTTTTCGCTACCTGCTAACAGTTTATCTGCAAAGGTGCAGTTGTAGCTTTCATCAGCTCAAAGGTCTCCTCTCTGTTGCTGCCACTGTCATGATAGAGAAATGAGACCGTGAGGTCAACACCAATATAGTCACACTGGTGAATGAAAGCCTGGCCGGCAACATTGTCTAACCTGTCCTCCCTTTGCAGTGACTTAAAGTGACTGCTTCACCTGGCCCCAGGGTGATGCTTCGCCCAGTCGACCTCAACTGACATGACACATTGTTTTTAGAAGGAAGAGACAGTTTTGCTAATGGAATGTTAGAACCGGAGAGCAGACTTGGCAAGCTGACAAGGGTCATGAGTGCTACCTGCCAGTGACCTACTTTATCGACCCCAGAGGTTTCTGTCCAATCAGGTGCCACCTTGCGAGCACAGTGTGTGCGTGTTTATGCATTTGGTCAATCCGCTTCTCTCTCTGAGTTTCTGTGTGGAAAAAGAAGAAAGAAGAAGACAGAGTGAAGCTTAACTTTTAACTTTGCCGGGCTGAGAATTCCCCAGAAAGGAAACTTAATCTAGAGGCCTTCTCAGACTGGACAAATAGACAGTAAATTAGTTTCGCATGGCGGTTTATAAAAAAAAAAAAAAAAAAAAAGCCTTGTGTATACAGCAGATTATTGATGCATCGAGCAGAGAGATGGATAAGGTTCCAGTGTGGTCAGTAGTGAGGGACGGAGCCCAGGTCTCTGAGGAAAGAGGGAAGCGAAGCCACAGTGCAGTCACCTACAGGGGAGGCAAGGTCCAATAAGCTCTGCAGCATGCCCGATTTATGAAAGCAGCAAAAAAATGACATTGTGCAAAATCTTTCATTTTGAAAATAAACACATATATCAAAAGATTAATAGATGTTCCCCTGCTGTTCATTTGTTTCTTTTGCGAAGTCACACAGTGAGTTTGAAAAAGAAAAGTTTCATGCAATTAGGAGAGAACAGCTGGAAGTGCACCATTTGTTATCAGTGGAAATGAAGTCAGCAGCTCTCGTCTGTGGTCAGTTTCCCTTTCTTTCCTTGTGGCAGAACGAGGCCTCAGGCGACACCTTTGTAAATGCTCTGCCTTTGTATGCAGTTGAGGTGGATTCATATGGTTGTTCGCGCCCCCCCCCCCCCCATACTCTCTCCGATTTCCATCTCTACTTTTGCTCTCCCTTCTCATCCTCATACCTCGCTCTCCTTGCATTCCTCCCGTCATGGGGCTGACAGACACTCATCATCAGCAGGTACTCTGGCCCAGGTGGATCAGGTTTCCCCTTTGCCAGGGGATTGTGCTGCATGTGCATTTTTATAGCCTAGTGCCGCACGGTTGAAGGTTTTCACTGCAACTCTGGTGTGCTGCCATGTCTGATGACCATTAAGACAGACAGGGCCTTCTCAGACAGTTTAAGACAAACTCCCCTGGCTTTTCATAATAGTCCAACACTTTTTTTGTGCCTTGTGTTCTCTGTTTGTATGACATTTGCATGTAAACCACAACCTCTGTTTGCTTTAGCCACTAAATGGTGGACGTAAGTAGTTTAAAACTCATTTTAAAACACATTTTGCTTTTAAATTGAAATTAATTATTTAAAAAATCATCAATTTTTATGCTAGGAGGGAAGGGTGAGAAAAATGGTGGAGCAAATATTTATTTATATAGTCATGATTTCAATGTCAAATAAGCTTTTTACACAAAGTAAACACAGCAAGTTCATAGCCATGCTACTGGCGAGTCTTTAGGGATGATGAGGTTGGTCACTTGGTTCATAACTTTTGTCCAGACTGAAATATCTCAACAATTATAAGATGGATGGCCATGAAATTTTATACAGACATTACTGGTCCTCAAGGAATGAAGTCTAATGACTCTGGTGACCATTTCTTCCAGTGCCACCATGAGGTTTACATTTGTGGTTATGACTCATTGTCTCGGCCAACTATTTGACGGATTGCTGAGAAATTTTGTACTTATATTTCGTGATCCCCTCACTTCCCATAAAGCAATATCATCAGGTCAAGATTTAAATATGTCCAATACTTTCTTTTATGACCAAATACCTTCTGTGCTATTAACATTCCCCTCAGCTGTACTTTGCACTTAATGCTAATTAGCAAATATTAGCATGCTAACATGTCGAACTTGCTTAATATCAACACATTACTACTGTTAATTGTGAGCAGATGTTAGCATTTAGCCAAATAAAGTCTCAAAGAGCTGCTAGAAGCCTCTTAGTCTTCTTTAAAAATATACACATATGTTTCAGTGGTAACAGTACTGTTGTTCAGAAACCTTTTACTCTTAATTTTCTAGACCTAAACGCTCACTCCAGATATACTTACCATATCACATTTTATTTAAAGAAATTACACTTCTAAATGGATAGAATGCAGATAGTTTGAACTCCTATAACCCATGCCTGATTCTGATTTACAGCAATTTATCCATTAAATGGGTCATGATTTGATCCGAGACAACCTTCAGACATTAATCTATGTAGTATTTGTTCTCTCTTGAAGTGATCTTATTAATTTTCTTTTCTGTCTGTCGCCTGCCAGATGTTGATGAGTGCTCAGAAGGCAACGGAGGATGCCAACAGATTTGTGTCAACATGATGGGCAGCTACGAGTGCCGCTGCAGAGAAGGATTCCTTCTGAGTGACAACCAGCATACCTGTATCCAAAGGCCTAAAGGTTAATCATTCTCTCACTCTCACACACACACACACACACACACACACACACAGACACACACACACACACACACACACACACACACACAAACATTGATTATTCATGGAAAGTAGCCTGATACATTTTGTTCAGTGGTGGTGAAATTTGACTTTAGGTTGGGTGTTACCATATGTGGAGGAGGTCATTATTGTGAGTAATATTTGGATGTTCAGGTCCAGGTGTTTTGTGCAGATTTAAACTCACAATGGGATCCGCCCTAACAGGCCTAAATGAAAGGTGTGCAAAGATAAGTGTCTCCAGACTGAGGGCAATAAAAAGAAGAACGGGGATAAATCTCTTTTTGTTTTCAACCCACCCTTTCAAATTGAACCAATCTAGTGCTTGGCAGCATTTTAAGGTATCATGCTTTGAGAGTGGCCTGTGGGGGGCTGTGAGCCGAGAAAACAATTAAAGGTGTAGCCTCAGGCAGACACACCTCTTGTTTTTAGAGCATTCCTGTGGGATGGAGACGTGACAGGAGAAACTACCAAGCCATCCTGCTCCGAGGCTTACTTATCAGACACAGGAGCACTGTGGACACATACATTCATTAAGTCATAGCTGTATTTAAAGCAAAGTAAGCTGTCAGGAAAACACCTCTATTTTGCATACTGTCCTGTTGCAATTTTCTTCAGCAGTCTATAAAACAACAGCACAGTGGTTCTAGTTTGTAAGAAATCCACTCTAGTTTGTTAAAATTGCACAGAATTATATATTTATGTCATAAAAAAAGATCAGTTCCTCAAGTTTTTCAGATTTTTTCCCCAAGGAGTTAGTTTTTAAATGAGGAACCATACAACAGTTGCTGCATGCATCACAAAATAAAGGGAAGGAGAAAGCATTTTTGTACCATTTTTACAGGATTTTTCACAAAACCTGCTGAATTAATGACTATGCTGTTATTTATTTGTTCCATTTTGGACTGTAAATTGTACTGATTTCCGCCTTTCCATTCCATTTGTCCTCCATACGTTACTCTGTAGTTTGAATCACGATGCAGATAAACAGACAGTCACAGAGACACGTAGGGACTGTTCAAATCACAGATGAGAATAAGCATCGGCGAACAACATCAGCCACTAGTCGGTTGACTACCTTTGTGACCGTGTGAGTTAAGGTAATATCGCACATTTTCAATGCCCCTCCACGTTAATGTTTAACCATTCAGATTAGTACTGACACGGTCAGTCAGAATCATTAATTCATGTCCTCTGAAGAACACATATCATGAGGTCAAAATTTGAATAAAACATCATAAATCAATGGAAAATACAGTGTTTATCCTGTGCTGTTTCAGTAATAACAGTACTTTTAGTCGAGAAACTTTTACTTTGATTTTCTAGACAGTCACTTGCACTAGTAGGTTACATTCTACTGAGGTAATTATACTTCTAAATCGATAGAATATGTTTGCATTCCTATCAGTCAGGAAAATAAATAAAATGTTCATTTTTTTTCTTTTTGGTAATTACAATTTTGACCAAATAAATAAATACTTCAAAACAAACACCACTGCTCTCTAAGCAAAGATTCATTTTAATTTAAGTTTATCCTTAAAAGATGGAAATTTAGGTCATTGGGATTTTGACAAAATATAAATATCCTTGATTACACAATCAAGGATATTTATATTTTGTCAAAATCCCTGTGCTGTTCTGTATTGTGCTGTTTATCTGTTTGTTGTTTGTCACACTGCACATGGTTTCACAGCGTACCCTGCCTCTGTACTTTGTTCGGTAGATTTCTTCATGGCTCTGAAAAGCAACATTAGAGAAAATGAACAGCTGCTATCACCATCACAAAGCAAATTTTTTTTAAGGAGTAATTATCCAGCTGTCGTCAGATTCCTCAGCTCAGCCAGTTTGGGCTGGGACTGTGTTGCAGATCTTTGGGTTCCTGGGGTTTGCAGCAGAGCTTCTCATTCAGAGAGCCCCGACAGCATGTACAGCAGGATCCAAGTGTCTCTTCATCTCTGCCCTCCTCGTTTCTCCTCTGTCTTTTGTAAAATAACTGCTTGTGCTAGGAGTCAGTAGACTGTGATGTTCCTGAGTTCCCCTGAACGGTGAACCAAGGATCTTGGAAGTCTGGTTTATGAGATCAGTCTGGCCTAGTGAACTGTCAATGTTTACATTTCATAAACGCAGTGTTATTCGAGTGGAGTGAGAAGCTGGATCATGTGTTTCAAAGCACCACAACTATATCAGTGGTGTCAGAAGCAGACTGTGAGCACCAGTCCAGTCCTTACCAAGCTCCTTCTGTCTCTCTTTCACTTCCTCTCTCCTCTTTCTTTCTTGATAAATGCCCTCAGTTCCTGTTAATCTTCCAGTTTTATATTAATTTTGTCTTTATTGCTTCCAGATGAGATCCATTTGGATCAAGAGATTAAAGCTGCCATCAATCTATAAACTTCCTTCACTCATCAGATAAATGCCCTGACATTGTTTCATTATTTTTGAAAAACTAACAGACAGAACAACTACTCATCTGCTTATTATTACTGCTCTTATTACAATGCGTGTTTGGAGGAAAATGGAAGTGGCAAGGAAGTTATTGGACAATAAGCCTGCAGAACAGTTGGAAACATCACTCCCCTTACTTACTGAAAAATTCTGCACAAGTGGCTCAGAAAAAAAAAAATCATTGAGAAAATTTAAAACTGATCTAATCTCTCAGCCAAGTCCCTTTTTAAATGCAACCCTCCGTCTATTCTGCCAAGACCCATCTTAAAGAGCAAAGCCCGGGGTGCAGTTTGCTCATGAGCTTTATTGTTCTCATTAAAAAGACATCAGATTACCATTTCTTTCTTTAATGATTCAGGTGTTCCCTCGGCAACTTCTGTGAGTCTTTCTGGGGACAGTGGAGAGCTGGTCAATGCAGTGCCTGGCGCTACCAGTCTGTTTCCCCTGCTGATAGGAAGCCCTTGTTAGCAGTGAGCCTGTGCCAATTAGGCAGCAGGGGTCTGCCAGCCTCACAGCTAATGACAAGCCTGCTGCTGGCCTGTCTCTTATTAGAACTGCCCCTGCCCCCCTGAACAGGAATAGCTCCGGACAAATGAAGGCTCCACCGTATAACTGGCCAAAATGTAACAGTTCATTTATTCTCCCCAAACATTTCTTCCAGTCAAAAAATAAAGCCTTTGAAAGGCCAGCCAAGGTGCTTAGTGGTTGATAGGAATGCCATTTAGGTCAAGAAGGGTTCCAATGCTTTGTGCTTGATTTATTGTCCCTTTTATATAGGAGGATAACAGGGACATATGTGCGTGAGATGGGATCCAGCACATTGGAAATCAGGAATTTCAGGCTCAGTCAACCCACACTTCCATAATTTGAGTCCTCTACATTTCTGAGTATCCGGTAGGGCAATTACCTTAAGTGTGCAATGATGGGCTGTTATGTAAGTCACGTATAGTAACTTATGTATTCAGTCCTTTTGTCTTCAGCTCAGAAGACACCAAATATGATCAAGTGATTTGAAAGTCAAATCATGAGCTCTGTAGAGTTCGATGTGAGGCAGTACAGCTGAACACGTTGAACTAGCACAAGGCAAAGGCGAAATGCAACTTTTAACAAGAAGTTGAGCCGCCTGGGTCAAGTTCCCTGTCACTCATCCAATCAGTATGGCTTAAGTGTGACCGGCATTGTGAGGGGAGCTGCAGGTATCAGCAAGGAGCCTGAAAGTTCACGTCGGCCTGATGATTACATTGCGGTCTGAAGCTCATTGCAGGGAAAACTTTGATTATATTAGGCCTGAGGCTTACTGTCACCTTTCACCGCTGGCATAAATCTGTTAATAGGCTACTGCACTCAGGCCCTCCAAAGTGAACAGTTACATAACAGTGAACATAAATTAAGTTAAGAAGTCAAGTCGAAATAGAAGTCTAACTTGCAAAATATATCAAAGATTACTTTATTGGATAGGATTAACACTAAAGTGACAGACATTTCTGCAGAAAATCATCCCGTTGAAAGTTAGATCACTGAGTGCTCAGTATAGAGCAAAAATGATTAGTCCATAAACGATTAGTCAATCGAGACAGAGTTAATCGGCAACTATTTGAATAATCGATAAATCATATCAAGTAAAAATGCCAAACATTCTGTTTTTCTTAATCATATTTATTCAAACTGAATATATATTTGGGTTTTGGGCTGTTGGTTGTACAAAACAAGCTATTTAAATGTATCACTTTGGGCTCTTTGAAAGTTTGATGGAATTTTCACTATTTTCTAGCCTTTTATAGGGAAATTGGTTAATAAAAAATAATCAGCACTATAATCGATGATGGAAAGATCTAGTTCAGTGGGGGCCATTAAACCAACGATGTTCAAATTGATGTTCGAATCATTTTACTGATTTTACCATTTTTATCATATTAGGAAAAAGTAAAGTAACAATTTCCTCTAAAAATTAGCCTTGTTGTTCTGTATCAGCCACCTGGTTGAGGATATAGGTGGAGGTCTAGTAGGCCTGTGTTCACAACTTTCATCAGTTTCCACAAGGGGTTGTTACCCCTTGTTCAGCTAATCTCTCCTCTGTCTTTCTTGCTTTCTCTTTCTCAAATTCAAATATGAACTCAGTGGACATGATGGACATAATCACATACACACACGCAGACTCACACAAGCACACAACCCAATCATTTTCAATTTAATCCTGCTGGAGGCACGTTCAGACACGTTCTGTTCTGACATTTAGATGCTGACCGTGGCATGTCGACATCAGGATGCCGGCCAGAGCTGCAGCTCTAGCCAGACATGACATTCCCCTGTATGAAATCAGGCACAGGGTCACTTAACCCTGTTTTGTTGTTGTGATGATGCATGTTTAATATTGCAAAGTCACATATATAACTATTTGTGATATGGAATTTCATGGGTTTTTTATGTAAGTTCTTGTCTTGTGCCGACTTGGTTCTTACATGTTCCCCTTGGTGCTTCTCAGCAGGCCTGCCTGCCTGTCTGTGCAATTGCCACAGAATTGTTTTTACAAGTGCAGAAGTCACTGCTCCATTGCTCTGCAGCCCAACCGTATAACCAGGCTCTTTTCCTATTCTAGGGAAGTGGAGCAAAAGGAACGCCTCATGCTTCCATTGCTACCTATTAAGTCTCTCCCGTAAATCCAGCAGCAGAGATGAAGACATACAGGACACTTTCTTGTCCCTCTTGTCTTTCTCTGTCTAACCCTCCTTGTCCTCTTCTTTCTGTCCCTGTCTCTTTTGCTACATTATCTCCCTTCATCTTCCCTCTTTGTCCAGACTTTCACATGCCCCATGCCCCCACCCCTTCACCCCCCCCCCTTGAACAAATATACATCAGTGACTTGGGCTTTAGCAAATGTTGGCTGCCTTGCCACTGAATTCTCCGTACCTCATTTGAGATGGGTATCCCTTTTGGTCGTGGGTTTGTTGAAGGCCATCTCTAAGCTGGCCAGCCCAACATGCTGCTGCGGACTGCCTGAATGCTGGTGGGGTTTTTCCACTAACACTTGGCTGTCATGGCTTTAACCAGAGGGCCAGACTGAGCTCTGAAGAAAAAGACGCCTTCTTCAGTTGCCTCTCCCTTTGATTTTGGAAAGAATGTGGCTCTGTAATAACATACTGTATATCATATCCTTTGTACCTCTATATTAAAGACAGCTAGCAGCCTGGATGTGCTCTGACGCTGTGTTGTCTGTTCTGTTGGGAGGATGCCTGGCTCCTTTGGGACTGCACAGTGAGGTGACCTTGATAGAATGGGAGGAGGAGTGACCGGGAGAGTGGCAACGTCCCCAGCAGGTGCTGCTCCACTGTTGGTGACACAGATGGGCAGAGGCACACAAATGCACACGCAACATGCATACATTATGCAAATAAACCTGTGTCAATGCATACACATGCATTAACGCAAGTATGCTTACATGACTGCACTTACACAGCCTCCACAATACACAAATTTGTATACCATTGGCGTTACATAAAAAATTCTCAAGAGCCTTTCATAAACATATTTACTGTCTTCTTGTCTTTTTTACAAGTACTCACTTAAAGTATATCGATTTAATTTTATAACTGTATATGATGAGTTTGGAACGCAGCATATTCTAAATGTTTGTGGTTTGTTTCAATCTCAGGAGCAGAATATACTAATAAAAGCTATACATTAAGCACTTTTGCAGTGACGTGTATCCGTCCAGAATGCACTCTGCTGTCTTTTCCATTCTCCAGTTGTTTATGCTTTCAGTTGCACCTCTGTGAAAAAAGGAGTAAAATGAGAAGCCTCAAAAGGCCTTTGGGAGCTAGGGAAAATCAGCACTCACACAACCAACCAAACAGTAGCACTTGGATGGATTCTCTCTGCTCTCAATGAACGAAATCGGTGGGGAAGACTCACTTCCTTGACCGGCTGGCTGTCTTTTTGCTTTGTCTGACCATCTGCGTTGCAGCTCGGCCCAACCCAATCCGGTTCAGCTCCTTTCCCATTTGCCTTTCCATGCGCTGACATTTTTATCCTCCTATTAAAACTTTTAAGGGCCCATTATCTAAGAGGAAGGAATGTTGCTTTAATAGTGTGGTGGCTCCATGCTTAGGCCCCTTCTTTTCAGTTTTTAACCAACCAACACTAGCTAGCTGCTTAATGTTCTCCAGTCAGCGTTGAGCAAAGAGGGGACCGTCTCCTGTCTGAGATGTATGACAGCAGCTCAGTCCAGGCCATGAGCCCTCTTTTCACTGCCCAAAGCACTCAGAGCAGACTATAAACCCTTGGCATGCCTTCCACTACTTCAGCCCAATTGTTTGAGCTTCTCCACTATATGGTTCTCAGGTTTTAAAAACCTTCAGCACTGTGGTAAAGAACTTGTGGCCTCCTTGGATCTTTTGTTTGAGGATCACAGGAATCGGCATCTTAGCTGGAGCACCCATGTTAACTTTTCTTCTTTTGCACAGTTCCTCATGTCATTTTAAAACTCATAGCCTGCTATTTAAAGTTTAATTTTGTTTGTATTTTTGGTAGGCAGGTCTTACAGAGCCTGTAGCTCCTGCACAACATGTGGTTCAGCAGAACCCTTCCTTGCAAGATACAGATGTTTTACTGTCACAATATAGTATGTTTTCAGTAGATTTTTGCAATGTAATAAAAGCTGGTCTGATACTAAGAGAGCTGGAAAAAAACCCATTCATTCGTAGTTCACAAGCTATAGAGTTTAAATTACCAGCTCCTGCCTTACATAATGATTCGAGCTCCAATCAGTCTCTCCAAAGGGCTATCCATTTAGACTTGCCCACAGGGGTTGTTATCATCAGTAAATCCTTATGTTCCTTCACTTTTTTTTTTGTTGTCCTCACCTGCTGGTTTTCAGAAAGGCAGCTGTGTGATGTGACCTGCACTTAATGCCATGTCCTGCAGGCGCTGAGGCTGATCTCACGTACTGTATTAAGCTGAAGTTCCACTGACTCAATGACAGACACACAAATTGATTCTGCTCCAAGAGATCGAAAAAAACAACTTACAGTGGTCACTTTATCCCCAGAGGATCATGGGGTTATATCCTAGGTAAGAACAGGAAAAGTAAGCAAACAGGAAAAGTAAGCTCAACAGAATCTTATTGGTTCGCAAATATATTTCAAACTACTAAATAGGTCTTGTCTATAAGTGTGTCTGCCCTTATGTCGTATTCATAAAGGCCCTGAATCTCAATTACCTTCTTACTATTGGTGAATGGGTCCTACACAGTTTTGGTTATTTTGCATGAGAGATTTACATTTTTCCTTTTTTTTTCTTTTTTTTTTTCCCCCTCTATGCTCCTCTCTCTGTTTTTAAAAGGGCTGGGCTCAGTTACAAAAAAAAAATGTGATGACACATACTTCCATGCACTAGTCAGGATTCAGCAACATTTGAATCAAAACTTAATGACAGTTTTTAGGTTGTTTGGTCACTGTCAATCAAAGCTGATTCCCTGTTACCGGTCTTCATGCAAAGCTAAGCTAACTGGCTGCTTGTTGTGGCTTCATATTTAGTGCAAGGCTAATCTTGGTTGACTGAAATCGTACCTCCTCTTCAACCAATCAACTGGTTGAACACCCCCACCTTTTCACAGCTAGTCAATTTGCCGCAGTAGGTAATGGATTTATCCTGGAAGGCTATTGATGTAGCGCTTTTCTCCTTATGAAAGTAACACTGGGGATAGTCCGACCAATGGGCATTTGGTCAGATGAGACTATATCGACCAACCAATCGACCAGTCGACCGGGAGGCTACAGCCCTAATTTTAGTGTACAGGTATGACATTGGCATTGATTTGCTCATCTAATGCTCAGTAAGAAAGCGAACAAGCATATTTCCCAGAATATCAAACTGTTCTGTTAAGACAATTACCATTCTGGCAACAGTTTCACCTCTCAATGTGGGGCATAGAGGTCACGACCTGTCCTGGGAGGATGAAGTTGTTGCTGCCTCACAGAGGGAACACTCGCACTTGTTTTCTTGGTTGATTGCAGTTTTCCCTTTTACCACAAGTGCAGCAGTTTTGATGACGACTGTCCATGTTGAGCTGTGTGAAAACCTGCATCCACTCTGCTTTGTCCCTCGGTAGCCATTTTAAAGGACTCCTTCTCAATTCCAAGACATTGGACTCTATTTCCTGTCTCTGCCTATAAATTGGTCTGTGATAGTTTTTATTAGTTTCTACATATAGAGTTATGTTTTATGGGTCAGCAGATTGTTTTAGTGGATCATGTATGATCTAGAGGTTTTTCTTTCTCCACCTTCTTATAAATGAATGTTTTTCTTTCTGCTTCCCATCATTAAGAAATGATAAAAACTGGAGGCCCTTTGGCAGCCAGTTAGAGGGAACTGCACACGGTGGATGATAGCTTGGCCTGGCCTGGAGAAAAGGGCCATTGTGTCAACACTTTGGGTTTTATTGGTCCTTGGAGAGATGAAGGCCCAGGTTCTGGCCCCAGCTTGACAAGTTATTGATGGATGGGTCTGTAGCATTGGGTACAGGGTCTGCATAAAAATGAAGGTGGAGTGAAGTGAGTTTTGGGATGCATAATACAACCTTAGTAAGTAATCTTTAGTCCATTGGGGTTAAATAGTTGGAAATTCAGTCCTATGTTAAGTTTCTTGTGTTGGCCTCAGATAGACACAAAGCCAAGAAAAGAGACCACTGAATTCCACATCCTATTTAAATATCCACATGGCTCGCTGTGAAATTTGGAAGTACTTTAAAGCAGCTGCTCTCTTGGCGCTCATTCATGGTCACTTCACTCAGTCGTACCGTGCCTCTTTCCTTCGCCTTCAGAGCTGAAGTGCTATCCCAGCATTTGTGTAGCAAGGAAGGCTGTAGCTGCATTTAGTGTCTGATAGCTCAACCTGTCTGCAAGGATGACAAACTCAGGCAGGGGACGTCTGAGAGGATTGTATGACACGGTGACACTTGTTGACAGACTTAAAGTGATGGAAATTATTTAACCAGGGGGTCAGACTTGTCTGTCACACCTGCATTGTCAGCCCCTTGAAGTATAGAGAGACTCAAAATAGATTAGTGACATCAGCCATGAGTGGAATTACATAAAAGGGCAGGTTGAGTGTTTGGCAAAATGTGGAAAACAGAAGGGGGTAATTAAAGGAAGTTATGGTGGCAGGAGTAAAAGTACAGAAAAAAGTCTTTAAGGATAGAATGACGTGAAAACCTGTTTCTGTCAAGCTGAGATTGTTTGTTTCTCCGTGTAGCCCCTCAAGGCAGCTACATAGAAACTCTTATGACAGCACACGGTTGACAAGAGTGACACACTATGTTTGGATTTTAGAGGAAGAGTGCACAAGGTTATATGAGCTTTACTACGTGTTGACACTTCCATACACGAATGCAAATGCTTTAATTTATAGCAAAAAAGTTGGCTAATTAACAAAGTTAGACCTCCAAACACCCTTCTGTGCGACATCAGATTTAATGAGACATTAATGGACATGTCTTCTCTGTGCACTACCTCCATGTTCACCAGAATGGAAGGAAAAGTTTGGTTTTTAATGAGCCAGAGAGCTGGGGTTTGTGTATGCATCTGTTGCATTGGCAGCGTTTCACAACGAATAAGTCAAATATCTGTCTCTTCAACAGTATTATTATAGTACAGGGAGCCCTGCATCCACTTGTGTTATTATTCATGACATGAGGGTCCCAAGTCAAATGCATGCTGGGAGCCTGTTGTACCTCTTCATCAAGCATTTATACATCACACAGAAATTATGCATCTTTGTGTGCCAAGTTTAGTAAAGCTTTGAATATTTAAATGCCTTTTTTTTTCAATAACAACTTCATTTGGTGTTTTTTAGAGTCACATTTGTACTGAAGTGCCACGGGTCTTGATGACTCGGGAAAATGTTCACTGACACCCTTATTTTAGTGCAATCCCTTTTGAACTCGGTCTCTGCCGGGAGAATTTAACCAAGGAGTTAATTTTTTCAGTGTTTTCTTTTCTTTATAGGGGATTACCTCAATTAAAATTACAGGTCTACAGGTTCAGCTCCCGCTGGGAGTTTTATCCTTTCTTCAGGCAGCCTCCTTTTTATAGCCTGAAACGAGTTCCAACAAGTGCTTGAATCTTTGTAAAGGGGTACAGGGCATGTCAGTCACCAGGAGTAGGCATATACAGTATGTGACTGAGGGTCAGAATGCGTGACAGGCATTTGAACATTTTTGCTCCTCCTGCCAGCTCTGTAATACCCAATTTAAAACCAAACTCTTAGTTTACTGAATGGTCTTTGGCTTTAAAAAAAAAAAAAAAGAAAAAAAAACTTGAGTAAACTTTGTGGCCGTTAAGAGATAAACTCTCTCTCCTGGTCTTGCTGTTTCCTTTGCAGTGCAACCAGAAGGCACAAAGGAAGGACCCACCTGCATGGACAAGAATCACGGCTGTGCACACATCTGTAGGGAAACACAGAAGGGTGGCATCTCCTGTGAGTGTCGACCTGGATTCCAGCTCACCCGTAACATGAAGGACTGCAAATGTAAGTCATTTTCAACATCAAGCACAGTGAAAGACTCTCTCTCACACTCTCTCTCACACACACACACACACACACACACACACACACACAGAAGGCGGGTTCATAGGCTCTTCATGAAAAGGTGATTGGGGTTGGAAACCTGCCGATGATGGATAATTGCACTCATTCCAAAAATGCTTTCCAACAGATCTGAAGTAGGTTACTGACATTTACGTTACATTACTAAGCTGCGACTAATCTTCTGTATAGTGCTTGTAAAGAAAAACATGTTTATCAAATAAGGAGTGATCATTTACACAGCCAGGGCAAGTGTGGAGGTTACTCGAAGGGGACTGCTCTGATGGACAGCGCACACTTCCTGTTGCTGTGCAACGGAGATCATCCTGTCAGAGCTGGGGCCAGGGCTGATGGGGGATTTGTCTGTGTTTGGATAAGGATTGGAGAAGTGTTATTCTATAGTTTTTCTGTGACAGCCCAGGAAAAGGGCAAAAGGGGCTGGGATGGTAGGGTGCAGACAGGATGGCGGTGGAAGGCTCGGCTCACTCATGCTCTTTTTCACTCTGTCATCACAGGTGTGTTTAAAGTGCCAAGGTTAATGCTTCCCTCGCCTGCCAGCATATAAATGTATTTGCACTTAGGGATTTGCAAAGACACACACACGAACACGCAAACTTAGACAAGAAATCGTACTCTTCAGAGTGACTTAAAATGAGTGAGTAAGTTCAGCCTCTTGCTCAAGGCCACCTCATCAGCTGTTGGAGCATTTAAAAATATGACCTTTCAAATCCTCCGCAACACCAATGTAATTCTTCAGTCAAAGGATAAAAAGATTTAGTATGGTAAGAAATAAATTATTAAAGCCACAACAGTGATTAATTTAATTAACATAGATTTACAACTTAAGGTGGTGAATATGTAAATCATGACATGCCCTTCTTCATATTATGGTACACAGATTTTGACTTTAATCTAAGACCAGTTGCACGCAGTGTTTAATAAGCAACGAAATGTTGAAAGATGCCTAGAGGTGCTGTTTGTTGTGCAGTGCTCTAATTGCATTGAACCTTTTTTGAGTCTAAACTATAATTTTGCTAACAGCTTGCTGACACTGGTGTGCATCTGCAGTAATTTGGAAACAATCATTTGAGCAACTCAGATGTACAGTATGTCTCATTGAAGCCCTCTGAAGGAAGACTGAATGAAGTCTGAACTGAGCCCGCAATAGTTACATCATAGAGCGTACAGCCCTGAGAAAGAGTGTGTATTATCCTGAGGATCCGGCTGGTGACCTTTGATGTATATCTCCTTATCCTCTCCCTACCCTCATCTCCTCTCACCTCTCTGCTGCCCACTTTCAAATAAAGGGCATAAAATGCAAAAGACATACTTTGGAAAATGTTTTTATTACCCTGGATGTACAGTTTATCTAATCTATGTATCCTTTGATAGTGACGTGTAACTATGGTAATGGGGGTTGCCAGCACATCTGCGAGGAGACCGACCACGGCCCCAAGTGTTCGTGTCACATGAAGTTCGTCCTGCACAGCGATGGAAAGACTTGTGTAGGTGAGTCATCTCACCCTGATACAACTACCGAGGGCAAGAAACAAAATGGCTTTTGAATGAGAAAATGTAGAACCACAAATGATTACCTCAGCGACCGATTTTCAACAGCAAGTTTATTTAACATCTGAAATGAGGTTTATGGTGATAAAATGCAAGTTGAAATACAGGCCTTGTTACAGTAGCTCTGCGCCTGAGCCTTTTCTCTTAATCTGTGACATACAAGGACAAAAGGCTACCACCCGCTGTGCTTCCCCCTCTGCTGCTGCTCCTGTAACCTCTCAGTCCCTGCATCTGCTTTGGCTTTTCTTCCTCCTCCTCCTCTCCTTCACTGGACACTGTGCAAGAGCTGTCCCTTTTCCTCTGTTTCTCAGCCATGCAGTCAGACACAGACCTTATATTAGCCCTTGGGTCAATTCCTCCATTGCTTCCCATTGGGGATTAACTCACACACCTGACCTAACCTTCCAGTGGCATATATCAGTGTTTGCCTCAGTTGACTTAAGTTGAGTAAAAATCATTCAGCTACGCGGGCATATTGAACCGCTCTGAAGGGCAGTTTTCCATCGGATGGTACCTGCAGGCGCAGAGGAGTCAAAGCACAGGTCTGGATAAACATGTACGGATTGCGTTTAGCCATGCAGAATTGCATAGACAGGCCTTTATTTTATCCGCCTTTTTAACCAAAGTCTCATTAATAGATTCTGTTTACAGTGCAAACCCATTTAAACCAATTTAGCCAGTACTTTGCAGTGTTAGTAAGATGGGTTTGTAATGCGAGCTTCAGTGAGTTGGGTAAGACATATTTTCATTGTCAGGAAGACAAACCCAGTAATAGAATTAGAAGCTACGCCTGCTGAGCAGACTGGTGAGGTGGTTGTTTGGTTTTCAGTGGCTGTTAACTTTGAGAGTTTGGTTTTGGGTAGCGGCTGATTAGCTCAATGTTTCTGGATCCCCCTTTTTACCACAGCTCTGATGAGAGCCAGACCTATGTCAAGGTCTGGTCAGCCAACCTGTCATTCACAAAGTGCACCGCAACCAAATTATATGTCTTAGCCTGTCTTATACTCAAGGCAGAGCAAATGTACATTTGGTGTGCCAGATTAGGAAGCAGTCAGCCAGTTAAAATCTCTGATTTCCCCCACAGAGTCTGGGGTTACAGAGGTGGAGGGAGGGCTGCTCTGTGGTCGACACGGGGGTGCTCCATCTCCCAGACACTCTGTTCATTTTATTTAGGTTTTATTAACAAACAGTCTGCCAAATGAATTACTGATGGGAGAATGAGTGACAAGAAACATTAGAAGACCTTCAGTAAGGCACCACTACCATGCACTAGGACTTTAACTCTGAGGAGTTTCCACTATTTAAAAAAAAAAAAAAAAAAAGGTTCAAAAGCATTGTCTCCTGAAACTGTTGTTGTTTTATTCTGCATAGATTTACACAGATATTTAGGGTTGGTGTGCCAGGTTTTAATATAATAACCTTAACCCTGTGACACTGTGGCAAAAAATTATTGCTTTTTGATAGATGTGACTTGTTACAAAATGCAATAGCTGTCCCTCTACTTTGAAGAAAGAAATTTAATTTTTTTTTAATTCTACGTCTTAAAACAAATGGTCCCTCTTGGAGCCAAGAGGTCATATTCTGATCCTGAATTAAGTTTCAGATTGTCTTAAATGTCACAAACAGGAGGAAATGGCTTGCGTGGGTTCTTGTATTTTTACGCGCTGTCTGCATAGCACGTACTGATAATTACCCCTCAGCAACCGCGTTTGGAAATAGTACTGTTGTATAGTATAGTGTATAGGGTATCCATAGCAACCACACAAAGTGAAAATACCCTCCTGTTTAGCCTCACTAATGGTTTAGAAAAATGGAGGATTCATTGAGTCTCTGCATACCTCTTTCAAAAGGAACATGGCACATAATTCGCAAACAGCTTTTGCCTCGTCAGTGGCTTTGTTGCTAGTCTGGTGGGCTCTTTCAGTATGCTGCAGCGTCACTGCTCAATTCATCCTGTGGGGTGTTTCATATGTATTCTGCAACATTTTCATCCATTAAGCGCTGTCTTTCCTCACCCAGGCTTGGCCATGCATTTTGTGATAATACACCATATGCTGTCTCTGGTTGGAAGTGTTGCTTCTTTATCACTCCTATCTCACCTCTGTTGATACTGTGCAAACTGTAGGTGAGAATTTTAATGTCAGGAAGGCTTGTATTGATGGCACACACAGACTGTTCGCTCTCAAACATACACATGCAAACACACACACACTTAGAGATATTTGTTCAATCCGCTACTCAAACTTTAGATTTTTGTCAGATTTTTGACTGAAACAGTCCCTAAAAAAATCAGGCACATTTTTACATATAATGTCTGCGTATCAAGTAAGTTATCAGGAAGGAGCAGCCCTCATGTGGAAGCATTCATGCTGTTAGCATAGCAAATCATAAACATTCACAAATAGCAGGCAGATGCAGACATGCTCAGGAGTTCAATCATCTGAAGAGTTGGCCACACAATGCTAGTCACACATACACACACACACGCACAGAAAGAGCGCAAGAGACGCATTTTATAATACAAACAGAAAGCTACACAAACAACCACACAACCATACAATACGTATCCCGCATGCATGCATCACATGCATGTAAACAACATGTAGTCTACATGCATATGCCCATAACATAAACACACTGCTCTCATTTCGGGTGGTCTGTGCATTCACGTTAGTGTATTCACAGTTATCTCACAGTTCTCTCTGTCCACTAACTGCTGTGAATCGTTGTTTCTGGATGCTGCATGTTGGGACTGGGACATGTTGGTTGAAACATGGTAGTCGATGCAAACTGTGCATGCTTTGTGGCGTTGACCTGTCGTTGTCAGAGTTGAGCAACTTCATCTGGCACCCCAAAAAGAGCTCTGGCCTGCCGACGTCAGAATGACCATTTCAGAGAGTACGTGTGTTGAAAGTGATTTTTATTTTAAATAATGTTTGTTCGAAAAATAACTGAAATTGTGCAGGAAGGTTCTTACTGCAATATTAAAGACCCTAGAATTTTGTCAGTGTGTCTTAACTCCCAGTTCGTCACCCCAGCTATATAATGGGTGAATGTACTGTGTATGGTCTACATATAAAATAAAATATAAAATGTGTGCCTGTAGTTGAGTGAAAAGGTAAAGCTAGATATACATTCAGTGGATCCACTTGGAAAATCTGGTTTGTAGAATTTGTTGAATTAAAAACCAGTCAATTGAAAGTCACAATTTGATCTAAATTATACAGCAGGTAAAAATAAAAGACACTGTTGTTTTCTGAAATAGTTTTTAGCGACACATAAATTATACGGCTGGGCCAGCGACAGTGTTTAGAGACTTGACACAACAGCCTAACAGCATTAATTCTGAAATGATCTGACCATAAAAGATATCATAAAGCGCAGACATGAACCTTGTTGTCCCTGTCTTTCAGCTTGCAGCACTAACCACCACTCACTCTGTCTGTCAAGGCTCGCAGTGCTCATACTAACTAGAGAAAGCCTCACCTCCCATACAAACAACAGCACCGCACTTTGTCTGCGCCGTGTGGAATATTTATTTGCATGACTGCATGTTGAGAGGTAACTCTTTTGCCTTGAAATGTCACCCTTTTCATTTTAGAGGAGGATCTGTCATCATCAGTTTGTTGTTAGCATTTGGAAAATAAACACTGCTGTTTGCTCAGTTGTTCCCAGTGAGAGGCTGTCTTTTCTTTTGCAACAACATAATGTCATTCTCTCATGTCATTATCACCTCCTCTGGGCATAAATGGACCTTAATGATGTGTTTAATTCAGGAGAGATGATCGCCTCACATTGATGCTATCCACCTTATTCTTAGCCTCATGATGAAGGGCTCAACTTCCAGCCATTCTTGTCACTGAACCTGTGTCTGCGAGCGAGGGGTGTGCCACAGGTGTTTGCCTTTTTTTCTAGGGGCTTTTGGGGAAATAAATGATGGTGGAACTTAACCTGTAACACAATAAATGGGAACAAGTGGCATAGGATAGCAGTAACAAACTAAGTTAGCTTAGCGTTAGTTAAAATTTTAGGGACTTCAGGGACACGTTGCGGTTTTTGTGGCTGCACCAACAGTGAAGCTAAACTAAATGTGTGGCTTAAGCAGCAGGGAATCAAACTTAAACTGAAAATGAAAAACGTATTTTTTCAGTCAGTATTGGTATGTGGTTGCCATCATCTACTAAAAGAAGACAAATCCAAAACAACCAACTTGTCTGCTATCACTGCTTTTAAAATGCAAAAAAATGAATTCAATAAAATTTGCCCGGCCTTATTAATAGGGGAGTCCTCAGAGCATTTCAGATTGTTTATTAATTCACCATCTGTAGCACCAGAATCACAAAGTAGCTAAATATGCCACTGTATATTATCAAAGGGCCACTTCTTCAGGTTGTCCTTCCAGCCCTCAGTGGTAGAAGGGCAGAGGTATGATCACATTACTCCATTAAAGATGTGACAGGCTGTGTTCCCACATAATTTCCTGCCCTAAAATCTCTAACAAGAGACACCTTTAGCATACCAATAACGCTCACAGGCGCTGCTTCAGTGAAAGGAATAACCAGAGGTCTTGTCCATAATTCATGCAGGATATCATGGGTAGGAGCAAGGTGGATATACAGTATACCACATGAGATTAGTTCTTGTCACATGCCCATGATTTACATAGCACTCGTATGCTGCGTGATTCAAGTGTATGGAGAACTAAAGTGGTGTTTTTACAATGTGTGCGTGTGTGTGGGTGTGCGCGTGCATGCAGGGGAGAGGAGTGTCCAGTCCCAGGCAGCCCCACAGCTGTTCCCCAATGGTAAATATGTGTTCCTCTGACTCCTCTCTCTGGGGTCTGTGGGTGTGGGGAGTAGAGGAAGCTAACCTAGCAGACACTGATCAGGCCTTTCCCCTCCCCACAGGGGCATCATCCTTCTGACCCTTGACATCTTACTCCCCCCTCACTCCCCAAACCTTCCTCTTCCTTCTGTGAATGCCCTCTCAATAACAACCTCCTGTCCGTGTCACACTGCACCTTTTCAAAACACAGCTGCAAACGGGGAGCCTCTGACCGGCATTATGAACATTATATAAAGAGACAGCAATGTATCTAATATTCTCAAGATTTGACCAGTCAGTCATCTCCCTTCTTGCAGTCAGTTTGACATTTGTAGAACTAAGTACATTTACTCAAATGTTGTACTTTAGTACAATTTTGAGGTACTTGCACTTGAGTATTAACATTTTATACAGCTTTATACTTCTACTTCACTCCAGTGCAGGGACAAATACCCCACAATGTATAGCTGGAGTTACTTTACAGGTTAAGATTTTACTTAAAAAAACTCGCTGATAAATGTATAAAACAAAAAACGTTATTAATGATTAAACCAATGGTTCCCAACCTTTTTGGTGTGTGACGCCTTACAATACAGCAGTGTGTAGTTTCGGTCCCAGATGTCTTGAGTTGTTAGCTGCTCCACCAAAGAGACATTTCCCCTCTAAACTTCTCAGATGGTTTCATTTAAATAACTGTTTGAGGCTCAAAGAAGTAAAATGATTCATTATTTCACAAAAAGCTAACGACCAGAGACAAGTCCAAAAAAATAAGTATAGATTTGTGGTTTTTGACCTTCCCCCATTAATCATCTCAAGACCCGTCAGATTTATCTTGTGACCTTTTGGAGGGGTCCGACCCCCAGGGTGGGAACCTCTCGACACTATAAAAGCAAAATGCTGCTTACACACTGATGCACCAGTATTACCAGTCTAGTACTATCATATATAATAATATATCAGTTACAGGGGCTATTTTTATGAAGAACGAGGACTTTTACTTTTCATACTTTGAGTAAGTTAGGCTGATGATAATACTTCTGTATATGAGTAGAGTTTTTAATGCAGGACTTTTAATCGTAATGAAAAATTTTAACATGAATCCTCTTGTATTTTTACTTAAGCAAAGATACTGACTCCTTTTTCACCACTGCAGTTTGACCGATCAACTAATAATGATGTATAAGCGTAAGTGCAAGTAGCCTTTGTCAGAACTCCATAACGGCATCAATTTAACTGTGATGGCTTCTAAGAGTCAGACCAAAGACTTTGGTTTTATTTGTGTTTTGATGCAAGTCAGATGAGCGAAATTAAGTATGCACTGTTTCAAACACTCGGCCACAGTGTTCCTAAACTCCATCATCATGGCCTATTAGCTTTGGTGAGGGAGCCAATATTGTGTCCATGATTCAGCACTACTTCATACAAAAGAGAAAACACAGAATCCCTCTTAACTTGTTCTTTTATACACATGTAATCTTGTGCCCTAAAGTGGTGAAAATAATCAATTACAGGGAACAAATCAATGTCATTCCAGTCCAGTTCCTTTTGCTGCTTTGTTGCCCACAAGTAATTTGTTTCACTACATTTGAAGTAAAACGAACAATGGAGCACATGTGGGGGGAAAAAAACGTATTGAAACTTTGCATTTGGATAGTATCACTAATGCAACCCAGCCTAATTTTCAGGATGAGCTGCGTTTTAATAGCTATGGCAAAGATGCCAGGAAAAATAAACTCGTGAATCTGTGAGGATGTATCAAACCTTGATACATCAAAGAGATTTACGATTTAATTATACCATGTAAGCAACTGAGGGAGGAGGCTTGTTCTCAGAGGAGTAGCCTGTTGAAGGTAAGAAGTGAAACAATAGTGTTTTAAGTAACTAGTTGTTACTACTGTATGTACATGAACACTGAGTTCCCTACATGCTACAATATAACAGTCTGACCTATTTCAGGATTTTGTGTCCTAGTTTCTGTTTTGTTTTTTTTCCCTCAGAGCAAGAGCAAGAGACATATCTTGCACCCTGCTAGTGTTGAGGTTTACTTTCACAATCGTAACTCCAGAGAACATCAGCAGACTCTATTTTATGGTTTTATTTTCTTATTGTGTGGTGTATGTTATTGAGAGAGCATTCACCTCAGGGATCTTGTCAGGTTTTTGTCTGTTAACCCCTGCACCTTCTGAGTAACTTCACTCAAGTTGCATGTTTGCTGTTTGGTCAAGGAAACCCAATATTTTCTCTTAAGAAAAAAAAGAAAAATCCTTTTCAATAAGGCAGATCATTCCCATTGATCAACACTCAGGGAAATGTTGTCGTATCTTTTTGTGAATCCTGTCTACTCACCCGTCCACGTATTTTATTTGCGTTCGTCATGAATGGCTGATGACAGGTTGCCCTGAGGTTGCTTGTCAACAGTTCTGAAGCAAGTCAAAAGGTGGTGCAGCTATAAATCCTGTGGCTTCTGCTAAAAGATGAATTACACTGTCTGAACCTCTCCGCATGAAACATATACTGTAGAGGCTCAGCATTAGACCAAACACCCTACACATCACGCGGGAGAATATTTACAAAAGTCTGCCCAATGTTACTGTAATTGCAGATCCCAACCTGGTGCACTGTAGATGTGGCTGGTGTGCATCCAAAACACATAAACCCACACACATACCAGAGTGTGTCTCTCTCTCCTGTCTTCACAAAACCATAATGTCAGAAATATTTCTTTGCTCTCTTAATACATGATCATTACAGTTTGGTGAGATGGCTGCCTGACTAAGCGTTTTGGAGGCATGTCTTGACACTGTCTTATCGTCTCGTCTGCCAACTGTCTCTGCTCACACTTTGCAATTATGTGAACCCACAGTGCCATAGTCTCGAGTCTGGGTTGCGACTGAGGTTTTAACTGGGAGGGCCCCCTCTGCCCAGTACTCTTCTGTAAGCAGATTGATCCATCTCGAGTGTACTAAATCTTGGGAGGATGTGTTTTATTGATTATAGATTCAATTTTGAATTGGTATTAGAAAGATTGTTCTATTTCTTTCATTCAAAAGTTGCGTGCTCTCCCTTTAAACACAATGACAAAACACTGCTAGAGCGTCATATGAGGCTGAAAACATTTAATTAGAGGCTGACTTTTAAAAAGAATAATCATTGTAAACTGAAGGACTATCAGCAAAGGGGAAAAAATGAAAAAAATATTAAATTATCCATGGAAACTGTCTCACAAATCATGACAACATATAATAAACACAGAAAAGCTTTATCGACAAAGGAGGCCAAGTTGCCAGGAGTTTAAACCAACCAAGATCTTTGCACATGTATAGTAGGGTGTAAAGGGAGTTCCCAGATACTGTTAATTGTCATCTAACCTAAGATGACCTTTTATAGCAGTGTTTAAAATGTTGACTGAGTTATTTATTTTTTAACCCCGTGTGTTAATATTTACTCGAAATTTGTTCCAGCATATTGATGCATCATGTTCACCCTTTAGCAACAACATCCACTGAAATGTTTTGAGCTGTTGACTATGAAATGGCTATAAAATGTAATATTACATCACCGTAAGCATCTGTTTGCTTTGTTACATAATTCCAGTTTACAGTTGGGTTTTTTATTTGAGAGAAAGAGCTTTAGACAATTTCATTATGGCTGCTGCAGGCAGGGCCGTTTTAGATTTAAGTGAAGAGGATTAGGTGTTTCCCCAAAGGGATCCTCGCTCTCTATAAAAAAAACCAGTGCAGCTGCATTGCCCCTTTAGTGCCACGTGTGAGCTGCTATCTCCTTACCAGCGTGAATTCTTCGCCTAACCCAGCTGTGCTGGCTCCGTTTTAGACAAGCTGCCAGCCAGCATCTTACAGCCCATTAGAGAGAAGTGATGAGCTGTGCGGTTGACCAGTTGCCTTACAGCAAGTAAAAGTGATTGCTCCAGGTCACAAAGAGTTTTTTAAATTTGTTTTTTTTTTTTTTTTGTTATGAACTGTGTAAGGTTTTCTATAAATCTGTCAAAACTATTAAGGCAGTCACTGGTCTCTCTTATTTGAGAACGAATTTCTCCTGTACTGTTGCTTTAAATGAAACTATCAGTGAAATTTGTCACTGTCTAGGCAAGAGACCTCAGCTATCCTATCTTGACTGACTACCTCCCTTTTTTTCAAATCAGTCTAGCCAACACAGGGGTCAGGTAACTGAAATTGCTTTTTTATCCCCAAAATGCCTGGAAGGTTTTGTCAAAACCAGGAAAAAGTGGTGGTTTAGTCTGCATCTGTCTGGATGTCAACCCTGTCCCCTCGTGATAAAGGGGAGACAGATGTCCTACAAACTAGGGAATTTGAGGTTGTAATTCACCTTGACCAAAGAAGAAGCAAACATGCACACACTTATATACTTTTACACACACAGACACACAGAGAGAACATGTAAAACACTATATTTGGCTATGTTATAATATTTCCTAATGACTGTCTCGTTTCATTATTCACAAACATCTCTCCAATTCCCTCACTGTTAATCTCCTTCAGCTGCTGAATTTATTACTCTGTTCTCTGTCTTTATTTTCTCTCCGTTCCTCTCTACCACTGAACACCCATAATAGCGTGTCCTCTGATTTTTACTATTATACAAGTATGCATGTATGCTGTTTCGATGGGGAGAAATAAGTAGGTCAAGACAGCATCTCCTGCATATTTTTCTGGGGGTTTGTCTGACTGTGAGTGCTTGTTTCCCTGCAGAGACCTGTGCAGTGAACAATGGCGGCTGTGATAGCACATGTCATGATTCAGTGACAGGAGTCCGCTGCAGCTGTCCTGTTGGCTTCACTCTGCAGCCGGACCGCAAGACCTGCAAAGGTAAAGCATCACCCACGGTTCCAGGCAGCATTCAGTCTGCACCTGTTCAGCTGCCACCAATTTAATCTCCCACTCGTCACGTTACCGGGCACACTGGGGCTTCTTTCTCCACCTAGAGCTCACAAGTATTATTATCAAGAATTTATGCTGTTGCCACCCTCCACATTAGCACCTGCGCAACCCTTCTAGTTGGATTTTCTTTTTATAGACCGCACTATTATTGTTTTGTAAGTGCCCTTACAATCTGTATCCTGTATCCTTACTGGTACCACCAACCACACACTACTTTCTGCTTTTCAGCTGCATATTTTGAGTAATGATTTGTCATGCCATGGGTTTATCTTGACAGTTTTTCCACTGCGTTACCATCGTCTTCCTTTCTTGGTGTTGGCAGAGCATCCTCAACTCAAGCAACCTGCATACTGTATCAAGTTTTTTATATTACGTCTAATAAAAGCAATTGCAAACTTTACAGAGAATTATTTAATGAGAAACAAAGGCACTACTCGCAGTCATGGGGTAGACGTTATTTCCAGAAAAGCAGGGATGGAAATCTGTGTGGTTTCTGCACTTCGTAATGTTACACTAACAGCCCTGATGAAAGTACATTGGCTTATATTAGTTTGGTTTGAGAGGAAAGATGAGGAAAACAAATCCTGGCAGCACTGGTGCAAGGCGACAGGCTCGCTGCAGGCCAGACACTTCTGAAGAGCAGAGACAAAGATGGAGCAAGGAAGGGATTATTTTATTCCATTTCTGATCCATTTATTTTAACCAGATGATGAAGACCCCCTCAAGAGACAGCCGCCTCATTTGTGCCGATGATTCAGACTTAATTAGATCTACTGCCAAACCTACCACGGCAGAGCACTATCAAAAGCAGGGGATCACACATGATATATTGATTGAGTATTGGCTACAGGAATAAAGAGCGGGGTAATCGGAAGGAGATGGACAATGATGATTTAGAGTTCTTACTGCTATGAGACTGTACTGTGTGAGAGCTGCAGCCCATTACAGCCACGCACAAACTGATTTTAGGCCTCCTGCGGGCTCCTAAGGAAATCCCTGATGCTCATTTCCAGTTTCTGCAAGACTTTCTTGCCAGTACAGCCAAACATATAATTGTCCTACTTTGGATTCTTCTGCACCATTAGCCTAACTATCTTTGTTCTTATACTTCTGCCTCCCTGTTCAGATTTAACTACTTTTTTATTAACTTTTGTAAAACCTGCTATAATCAATATTTTTGGGTCGCTCTAGAGACAACCCTCCACAGAATTATCACCTGGCTCAGAGGTTTCCCTCAGCTTTACACTGCGTTCAGTTTTGTGGTTTGGCCCACAACTTTACTTTTTTGATTCACTCTCACTGCTTTCATAGTGTTGTCGTTTCCAGCTGCAGCCGGCAGCAAAAAAAGTTCTAATAAAATGACTTTACTATACCTGCCCATCAACAACGTTGGCGACAAGCTGGTCTACATAGTGGCGCATTTAGCTAAAGACCCAGACAGAGCTAAAAGGACAAGTCCTTTTTTCATTTGTGATGTGTGATGTGATTTTCTGTTCACAGACATTGACGAGTGCCGTCTGAACAATGGGGGGTGTGACCATGTGTGTCGAAACACAGTTGGCAGCTTTGAGTGCAGCTGCAAGAAAGGCTACAAGCTGCTCACCAATGAGCGAACTTGTCAAGGTAGGTAGCCCAGGTTTACTACCTTTTGCCACTTCAATAAAATTTACTCTCCTTTGGACTACTACCCCAAAGCACATCCTGAACGCCTTCTGTTAGGTAGAGCCCCCTGGAAGCAGAGTATAGATTTTAATATAGAATGGGGAAACCAAAAATGCCTTTCTAGTGGCACAAAAACATGCACCCTCCTGGACTGCAGAGAAGCCAAACCAGGCCTCTCTGGCTTGTTTGTCTGTTATATTTGGTGGCAGCCATCACTCAGCAGGAGCTGGGGGGACTAGCTGCAGAACAAATAAAGAGTTTGCCATGGCCGAACACAGGTGTGGGGAATTAAAGCTCTAACTCTAAAACCTCTGGTTCTTGAAAGAATCAAGCCACTACAGAAACATGTGGTGAAAGAAGACCGGCAGACTAGAATTGCGGAGCCGAGCTCAGTCTCTCTGCGTCTGGGAAAACAGATGACGTGCTATTTTTTTATTCTTTTCTTTATTGATGTGGTCAATCAATATCCAGACTGCTACACATCAGTGTCATGCAATGGGTTTAGAATTGCTGCACTGAATCCCACCACTCTATACATAGTACACAAACATCATATCTGGTCAGTGAAAACATACGCTATGTCACTGTGCTTTGCAGCCACTTTCTTGACACTTTGTATCTCTTTTTGGTGGGATGCCTTTCTCTCACAATTTGGAGCCAAACAATTCAAAGTTTATTTTGCCAAAATAACATAGATAACTGAGAAAATGTTGGAATGTGCATGTAGGAATGTAAATCACAGCTTGTTTTCTGTGGCACTATGCCTTAACCAACAGCAATGTGCTGTTTGGGTGCACAGGGGCAACTTTGGAACAGGGTTGTCCTTGTTTGGTGTTTTGTGTTTTGTCTGGAGAGGAGGGCTGTGATAAAGTTCACCTCCTGTTGAGTGAGGTGTTGCCAGGCTCACACACTCCACGCTACTGAGTCACCTGTCTGCTCCTTACCCTCGCCTCTCATTCCAGTCATTTTTCTTACCCGTGGAATGAGAGCCGGGCAAAATAAGAGCAGAATGCCTCTCAGTGGAGGTTAAACTTCCCTTCTGATCATTTTAGCTGTCACTGGGATTCTTGGTGTTTTACTGTTGATTTTAGTATGCAAATCTGTGATTAAAGGGGTGATCCAGGGATTTAGTATTGCATATTCATGAAGTTAGGAGAATCGCAAGATACAGGTTGAAAAAATGGCCAAAATCAAAGCAGCAGAGGCAGAGATATCCTGACTTTTAATCCCTAGTATGGGGCAAAACTTCAAAAACACTTGGACCTACATTTCCCATAATGCAATTGACGAATTAATGAATTTAAAAACAACATGATAAGATAACTGTGGTATTAAAGGTCCATGTCTGATTATTAAAACAAGACTACGACAAAACCTACTCTATGGCTTAACCGCCCTTTATCTGTTTGCTACTCTCCTACTCCTGGTCACACAAACAATAATTTAATACAGCTGAATTCCCAATAAAGCTGTTCTCATTTACATGTTTTTGGTTTCTGTTGTCAAACAATGGAACAAGTAATAAAGAAATAGTGAATGAAACACAGCCCATTGAGATTACATGTTAACCAGCAAGTCACTCCCAAGCCAGTTACAAGCTGCTTCTATGCTCAGCTAAAATCCTTATTTCATAACCGCAACGTCATCGTCTGACGGAATCACCATACACATAAGCTAAATACAGCAGCTGTGCTGTGATTTAAGCTATATTTACTTGTGAAATGATCACTCAGAGAGAACATTAGAAGTTAATTCACATCTATGCAGCTGCCGTGCCGTCAATTGAATGAGACGCATGGAGAGGTGTGTCTGCGGAAGTAAAGCCAGACCTCGGGCTCACGGGACAATACTGGCGACTCTCTTCAACGTAAAGAGGCTAATTTAGTCTAAAAAGTCGCTACGTTTGCGGCTAGATGCTTTGTGAAAAAGTCGCAAAAGGGGTCTGAAAAGTTGGTAAATGTAGCGACAAAGGCGCTAACCTTGCAACACTGCCTGTAAACACCCCCTGATGGAGCAATAGAAACTATTTGGGCGAGTTCATTTTGAAGAGCAACGGCCAATGGGGAAACTCCAACACTTGACCGGCCGAGCAATGGTGTAACTTTATCACTCACTCACTCACTCACTCAGTAAGGCATAGACATTAGAGTTTCTAGGGCTACCCCGCTTTTGCGGTCCAACAAAAAAATAAATTAACATTCAAAAGCAAAATTTAAAAAAAACGCACCCACTTTTCATGCTTTATACGAAGAATTCTGGTTGTATTGTAAATCCCTGAAATGTACAAATTTAAAATCTGCAAAAGAACTGTTGAGAGGTGTAAACTGTATAAATTAACAGAGCTTCCATGTACTAACCTTTAATTAGTAGCCTGTTTATTGTTCATTATTTATTATTTATTTCTTATTTTATTATTATTTTTTTATTGTTTATAATTTATGTGCTTATTTCTCTTTAAAAAATTAAAACTTTCAAAAATCCTGATGACAGCAGTATGAAATCATCAGGGTTATTTTCTTAGCGCTGACAAAGCTCCTACAGAGCCACAGAGGACATTAAACATATGTTTTCACAGGCTAGTCTTCATGTATATAATCTGTGGAATGCCCCTTTACTTTTCTCAGACATAACTGTGTTTTCAGAGGTTTTATATTAATGAAACAAAATACAATGACCCCATCATGCATGAGCGTAAATCCAGAACAGGCAGATTAAGAAGATTAAGCGCACCTGCAGTAACTGCACAACCGCTGTACTGTAGTTTTGTTAATAGACGCTGGTGCTTGGTGGTGTCATGGTGACATCAGTGACACTTAAATAGACGTTTGCTGTCTCTACAAGGTGTTGAGATGTGTAAACTGAACTCTGGGTTTATCTTGGTTTAAACAGTCATGGTGTTTCCCTGCTGTCAGTGGACCATGGCCCATAAGTCAGGATGGGACATGTCTGTTGAGTCCCTGTCAGCATTCCTTCACCCTCAACACCCTCCAAAGTCTCCGTCTCATCTCCTTCTCACTCCTAATCCACATGAGGGCACTCAGGGAGATGTTCATCAGACCTCATGTTTTCTCCAGAGGGAACATCTATGATAAAGCTCTTATCTGTTCTGTGTAAACAACAGTGACCTTTTCTTAATTTCAGTCAACTTCTTTTGCCTGCCTAGAATTTTATTTTGAGCAAGGTTGGAGATTAAAGTGATGAACTGAGAGAGAGAAAAGAGTAGAAATCATTGATGGAAACTCTGATTTGTGATTTCCATCTTAGTCTTTCAGTCTTTAGCCATTGCAAGGCAGCAATATGACTGTTCTCACTTAATCTTCCCATGGTCCCCTGCACGTACATCACCTCATGATGCAGTCTTGCCCACCCACTGCATACTTCACCTTAGATGCTTGGTAAATAAGGGTTGTAGGAGTCCCAGATGTCTTCACACATCTACTTTGTAACGTGGCACAACACAAAATGATATAATGATAAGTTGCAGATTGACTTCTGGCGTCACTTAGTGCAACATTTTTTGAGGGTAAACTCAGTCACCACGCCTAATTCCAAGAGGGGTGTAGACTCTTCACTTAAAAGTGCGCTGAGCATAGTTTATACTTATATGCCGAAAACAATCACTTTTGCAATGCCTCATGCAGCATATGCCAGCCCATGCTGCTCTCATCTACTATTGCTGTTATGAATCTCCTGGGGCCAACAGTAGGGACAAACAGCAAGGACTGTAAGAGTTTGTTCTTGTAGAAGTTGTGCTTTTTATTTTTGTTTGTGTTCACTTTTCAACCAGTGCAGCAGGTTCCAAAATTTCAAAAGATTGTTTTATTTGTCAGATGTTCAACCTAAATTGTGATTGCTTTTGTAAGAAGGGATCTATTTGCCTAGATGAGGTGTAGTTGGGTGTGTGCATCAATGAAACATTTGGTGGTTTTTTAAACATCAACCTGTGGATCTCCTCCAAAGCTTTTGTGTTCTTTTGTAAATTGATCACATAATAATCTTTTAATCTCAGCACTTTTTCATCCTTTTGGTGCTCTGCCAAGCGTTAACCTCAATGAATGTCTTCACTGGTCTGCACACGGTTCAGCTGCACTGTTTATGAAGGATTATGCCTAGTGTGAATATGTGGATCTTTGGTTTAGTATTATGAAAGGAGGTAAGATTTGTGCAGACATTTATCAGTCTTTCTTCTTGGTTTCTTCAAGGAAACCCATTATTTAACTGAACTCCTGTAATTGCTGTGAAATACCTGCATCATCTGTTTGATTTGAGGCTGGCAATGCCTCATAACCCAGAGGAGGTTCAGCTGTAGTCGATGAAAGCATGATATTCCTGGGAAAATTCTGGGAACCTTCTTAAATTAGCTGATTAGACATCCAGCAAAGTTTTAGCACATCCCCATTTTCTCCCAGCATGTGCTGCCTGGGCTTGACACAGATTATTGCTGACATTAAAGGAAACTTTGATTGTAATAAAACCAAATGTCACCCATCAGCTTCATGTATCAATCCTTATGGCCTTTGAGCCAATGACATTTAAGCAACTTACCAGGTCGCACATACGAGAGCTCAGAGCAGCTCAAAAAGATAAGACAGGCTACTGACAGGGGGGACGGAACTGTTGCAATGTGGAGTTGCAGGTGTGACGAGGCTGACCGGGACAGAAGGACCAGAAAGACAGGTTTCTTGTTATCTGCATTCATACTTTGACATATTTATCTAAATACTACAATGACTGTTTTTCTTTTTTCAACGATTTTTCAACACATTATATCCATATGACTTCAGAACAAAGGACAAAAGTCAGCTTATGGGATTTCGAACAATCCGGGGTCCTTTATCGTATGGTTAAGAGGAGAAAAGGGAAACTCATTGGCAGGTTGTCTGAGGGTAGAAAAAACATCCCTTCCACTCGTATTATCAGATGAAAAGCAGACTTGCTTTTGACTCCTGCTGAGACCACTTGTTATTTCAAAAATACTTTGAGAAGTCCATTTCAGTGCATCAAAATGGAAAATTGCATGACTGTAGGAGGTCAACCACTGTACCGTTTTTTGTTGTTTGTTTCTGTGTTGTTGTTGTGACATGTGATTTGACCCATTGCAATTCACGACAAGCAATGAATACAATACAAAAGATGATAACATGCCTTGAGAGGAAAATCGAAAGATTTCTTTTGTAATTTGAACTGTTTGAGAAGTTTCTAACAGCATGTCTTTCTACCTACACAGACATTGACGAATGCTCTTTCGACCGCACCTGTGACCACTTTTGTGTCAACTCTGCCGGCAGTTTCCAGTGCCTTTGTCATAAAGGCTACGTCCTCTATGGTCTGGCACACTGCGGAGGTGAGCCAGCGCAACCCCCCCCCCCACGCCTTGTCTCTTGATGTACAGTAAATCTCCTGTTCATCACTCTTCCTCTGCATCCCACACCTCTTTGATAACCCTCCATTAGCTGCTCTTATGTCTGACAGTAAAAACACAACTACACTAGAAATAGATAATTAATGTTGATTAGAACTTCTGCTGACAGCTTAAATAAAAGACCGTTCCAGAGTTTTAACTGATAAATAAAAAGATTTTATGTACTTTAGATACTGATTGTGATTAACTTCCAAAGCATGCTTTAGTCTTTGAGAGTGGTTTGCTACCTTACCTTACCATAATAGTTGTGCGGTTCTAGGGATGGGACTGTCGGTTAGATGGTCAGTCCACTACTTTAGTCCAGCTTGAAACATCTCAACAAATATTGGATGGATTGGCTCAAAAAAAAAGTACAGACATTCAGAGTTCCCAGAGAATGAATCCCGATAACTTTGACTTTTCATCTAGCGCCATCATCAGGTTGACATGTGTAGCTTTGAGTGAAATTTGAGACATTTACCGTGCTACTTTTTACCATGAAATTCAGTAGAGACATTCATATCCCCGTCAGGATGAATTGTAATAACTTACTTTTTCTACTAGCACCATCATCGGATCAATTTCTCCATTAGTTTAGTTTATGTCCAAAAACCTGCAAAGCTTATGAGTATGTTAGCCTAATGACATTAGCATTTAGCTCAAAGCACTGCTGTAGTACAGCCTCACAAAGCCGCTAGCATGTCTATAGACTCGGTCATGTTGAATAAATGGTGAAAATCAACTTCACCAGCTAATTTGAAGCATCTTGACTGGTAATCCATCAAAGTGTATTATTAATATTATTATCATCATCATTATTAAAGTGAACATTAAGCAGTTATTCTTTATAAGTCATTTTAATTCTGACGTCAGAAACTTGAGAGTTGATTTCTTAACAGCGTTAAGAAATCAACATTGTTTTCCCAGTGTCAGTGTATCGTTATTGTTTATCTTTTCACCAGCTGACGCGTAAATCTGGATGTCACAGCATCCTTTAAAAACATCAACACAGAAGAGTTCCTGCATGCAGCTGCTTTATTGGACAAAAACTTAATGTAACTAAGAGCTCAGTCTGATGGATTGCCAATCTCAAGCCATTTTAAGTCCCTGCAAGTTGATTTTCAAATGGACTGAAATGAGCTGAAACAGGTGGCTGCCTGGAGGGCTGGAAATCAATCTAAGAACTTACGCTACACTTGGCAGTGATGTCAAGTGTAGCCGATTTGTGCTGTAGTTAATGGACTAAAACATGAAAACCACAGCTATGGCCCTTCAATGTGGAGTATGACCATGTCCATCAGAAATCAGCAGGTACCTACTGTACTCTGGCGTGGAACAAATAGCAGAGACAGTCTTTGGTGTCAGGAGGAAGTGTGTGGGGGCGCGTCAGATCTGCCTGACAGGCAGCAAGAGGCCCGCCAGAACACATCAGGGTGTTGCGTCGGCCCTTTGATGGAGTGTGTATCACCAGTTAGAATCTACTGCTGTCTCCAGCGCCTCAGGGCCTCACAGTAGTTGTGGGAGAGACACAGAGAGAGAGAGAGAGCATATGCACGCGAAATACATAGCTTTGCAGTGATTTGTTCCGTGTTTTGTGTTTTTTGTCTGTAGTTTGACGGGTCTACTGATCAGGAATGTCCCAACAGAATGTAGAATAAGGAATGTTGCTGAGGCTAGAGAGCGGTAAAGTGCAGATGTATGCGATCATGGGGTCTGCGCAAATACAACAGTGCAATCAATGACACCCTCGAAAAGTTACCCAACGTCTCCTGTCTCTGCCCCTACTGTCACAATCTAATAAAGGTAACAATGCCTTTAAAAAACTCTTGTAGGTTCATAGGGACCATTCCGTAATAGGAAGTTGTATTAGCTGTTCAGGGAATAAAAGCACCAGAATTGGATTTGTGAGGCTTTGACTCACATGATGGACTGTGATCAGGCTACACTGAGCTTCTGTGAGGAGAGGATGGTCAGGCATAAATGACTCTCTATACTATTGTTGATAGAGCCGGTGACGAATGATTTCCCCTCCCTTTTCATCGGCGCTGTCGGAACTGTTAGATAACCCTGGAGATTTATGTCGCTCCATGGTGTACTTTTCTTTACTCCTGGCCATAACCAAGGTTATGTTATTCCCCGTGTGGTTTAACAGCCAAAATATAGCTGCCAAACAAGACAGAAAGCTGTGCTCAGTGTTTAACAATAGACTCACCCTAAACAAACCCAATTAGGTCAGTGACCTGCTGTCAAGCATTGTGCCGAGGCCTGTCAACATTCCTCCCAAGTGAGAGTATATCCAGCCATTCTCCTTCTCAGCTAACAAAACAATCTGCACATTTTTTGCTTATCTGGTAAGAAAATAGACTCTATTTGCAACTAAATACTTTGTAAGTATTTTTGGATTTACGTCATTTGATCCACCCAGCATTGACCCCAACAGAATTGCTTTCTTTTGGTACCGCATGTGTACATAGATCTAAGAAAAAGACAGAAGTCACACACAACAGAGTTTAAGTTGATATCTTAACAGTTAAAGTTAATTGGAATAATAAAATACGGAAATAGCTGCCCAGATTTGCCTAGGAGAAAAATTTCCACTTTAAAACTCGCATTACGATGTTGTTTGGACTGGGAGTTGCTGATGTTAATGAATAAGCTCACAAAATTGATTAAAATTTAAAGATCGAGACATTTCCATGAACTCCCCAACTCCCCCCCCGAAATTCCTTTCCATGACACGAAGCAATTGTTGAGTTTAAATGTCGAGTTGTCTTTTTTGTTGTGTCCTTTTCTTTCTTGGCTCTTCTCTGCTCTGTTCTGTAAGAGCATGCAAAGAAAAAGACCTAAGAGATCTGGAGAAAGGTCAGAATACTTCTATTTGGTTACATTTTAAGTATGGGAGGAACAAACAAGTCCAAACAACAGCTGCTGGCAGATGAGCTCTGCTTCCATCAGAAATTCATTAGAGTTCTTTGTCCTTTTAAATTGTGTGCTTTGATGCAGAGGATTAGCAGCTCATCTCTCACAAAATTTCCAAGCAACCCTGGCTAGTCATCGGCAGAACGTTGTTGATAAAGTCGTCATCTCCTTCTGGGAGTGCGGAGGCACACAGACTGTTTTTATTCAGGGTGAATGATTGAATGAGACAAGGAAGAGCATTACATATCAGCAGGCCAGATCGTCAATCACTGCCATTATCTCTGTCTCTTTCCTGGTGCTTCCGCCGGTTGTCCGCAGCCTGGCGAATCCTCAACTCTACTCACTAAACTCATTTTCTGTCTGGCGTCAATGGCGGCCATCCTGCATCTGGATCCCGGATGCTTTTAGTGGTTTGAGCTCAGCATGTGTTTGAAAAGGTGATTACAATTTATTGCTTACCACAAGTCTTCCTCACTGAAGAGCAGACAAGTTTTGACCATGAAATTGAATGTGGCGACATCAAAACGGGGAATCACTTCTGTTTACACGCAAATACGTTAGCCTTCCCAGAAAGTGACTCTCTGACAGGATGAATTGAGCAGACCTCACAGGAACTCCTGATTCACAGCTTTACTGTTTCTTAATGAGCCTGTTTCTCTCTCATTTCATTCAACAAAATTAACTCCAGATTGTTTTGGACTGACCGCAGTGTTTCTGTTTCTGATGTCATCTTTGTCAACAAAAAGCCTTTATTTTCGTACCATACTTTCGATTCAGTGTGTGCACCCAATCATTTTATGCATGCACAATAAATGTCTTTATGTAAACCTTTCTATTCACAGATATTGATGAGTGCAGTATAAATCGTGGGGGCTGTAAATATGGCTGCATCAACACTCTGGGGAGCTACGAGTGTACCTGTCCACCAGGGTACAAGCTGCACTGGAACAAGAAAGACTGTATTGGTATGTAGCAGCACTGCCCCCCTGTGGCTGACACACTGAGTCACACTCTAAGCACATCAGTCTCCCCATATCAGTGTCTGGGCGATTTCTCTGTCTCTTTCTCAGCTTTCATTGTCAGCAGGGTGTGATTGAGTGTGGGTTTTATTTTCTCTCAGAGCTCATGAGATGTCCTGCTGGGGTGGTTGCACCAAAAGCCACTCTGACCTGTAGCAAGACGGGCAAGAAAGAGAGCTGCTCTCTTACCTGCGCCTCTAAAGCGCACTATCTGGCAGGTATGTCCCTCCCAATAAGTGTGTTGTCATAAAATACAACACAGTGGTCCCTTAAACTCGAAATGACAAACATTTTTACAGACTCGTTTTGCTTGTGCGTGACCTTTTGCAGAGTCTGACAACAGCTACTCAGTCAGTTGTGGTATCCCCATCCTCAGAGGAAAGTCCCCGGCCAGACTCAACTCCAGCAGCAGTCAGAGCTGCATAGGTTCGCCGCCCTCCAGATCCTTATGATCAAACACTTTTCAACAACAGAATCTATTGATCAAAAAAAGCACACGCAGTTTGTATTTGCCGTGATTGCTGTGTGCTTCCTACCCACTGTTGCTGTGTTTGTCTGTAGAGACTTTGGCCCCTCCAGTGAAGCAGACGGCTTCTTTCAAGATTAAAAACGCCAAGTGTCACCTGCACCCTAAACTGACTGGCAGGACGGAGGACAGGGGACGGACACTAGGACCAGGTCAGTCATTATCTGTGTGTGCCGCTGTATACCTATGCTGTTATTTATAGAAATATAAACGGATAAATGATTTAGAGCTGAAACAGTTAGTTGATTGATCAATTAGGCGATTGAAAGAAAATTTGTCAGCACCTTTTTTGATAATGGATCAACCGTTTATGCAGGTATATCTCACACTCAGACTTGTGATATAATGTGTCTACAGGAGGGGGGCAGCCCTGCAGCAACTGCCTTGTAACATTTGTCAACCTCAAATGTGACTCTTCCAAGAAAGCCAAAGGGCGACGTGCTCGCAACCCCTCCAACAAAGAGGTAACACGCATTACTTTGGAGCTGGAAGCTGAGGTCAAACCTGGAGACACTACAGGTCAGTCATCTCATTTAGAACAGAACACTGCCAACAATTACTGCCTCTGATGACTTGGTGATTGTTTTTTTTGTACAACAGAGTCAAATTCATAATTGTTTTTTTGGTTATTAATTTTATTTATTTACCCACAACCAGGCAGTTGCAATCTCAGCTGCCTGAGACAGCGCATGGAGAAGCAGGTCAAGACGTATATCAAAGCTCTGAAGAAGTCCATCAACCAGGAGCGTTTCCTGATCAGAGTTGCTGGCTTGGAATACGAGGTGGCCCAAAAACTTCCCCAGGCTGCTCCCATTCAAGAGAACTGCGGCCCGGGCTGGGAGAGGGACAGTGGCCGATGTGGTAAGACCAGAGAGCGGGACCAGGAGTGTCAGATGAGATATTTTACTGTGATGTCCAATTACATTAGATTGGAGGTTTATAACAACAATGGCAGACTCAGAATTTAACCATTTGTCAAGACATATCCTGTCAAAATCTGCAATCCGGGTCTTTTAAGGTGAAGTGTCCACTCAGTGTCAACTTTATTACGTACACCTGTACATTCTAATGCAATCCAATGCAACTGTTCCGCCTTAAAGTCTACTTTGATACTGCCTAACATGTTCAGCTTTTGTTGACACTGCAAGAGAGGTATTGATTGAACTATACATTATGTTTTTGCAGTGAGGTCGTACTTAGTGGAGGCATTGTATTGGACTGCATTACATTCAAAGGTGTTTCTAATACTCTGCCCCCCTTAAGTACATGTATGTAAATGGAAAGGACCAGACTGAGCATTATGATATTTATGAAGATTGATGTTAGGGCAGGGCTGTCGTTGGATTGAATTAGATTGTACAGGTGCATCTAGTGAAGTGGCCCTTGAGTGTACACTATATTCGCGTTTACTGGGTCACCAGTGCTAGGAACAAGTGCATCAACCAGAAAACTGAAATCAAACCAGAGTTCACGAGTTTTTAATTGATAACAGTCGTGTGTGTCGTCTCTGACTGGAGCCGTTGTGGATATTCTCTCAGTCAGATGCTTGCCGGGGTCTTACTACCATGGCGAGCAGGAGCGCTGTGTCCAGTGTCCACCTGGCACTTTCCAGGAGAAGGAGGGGCAGCTGGCCTGTGACCTCTGCCCTGGCAGTGACGGCCACGGGCCGGTAGGGGCACGAAACATCTCCTCCTGTGCAGGTAGCCTAGTTTAAAGCGCCAGGGACAATATTAAATATACATGTATTTCTGGTCCAGTGAAGGGGTACTGTCCTTAGTAAACGCGCACTGTGTGTTCTTCAAATCAAATCCAGGCCAGTGTCCAACGGGGTCCTTCTCCGGCGACGGGTTCAAACCTTGTCAGCCGTGCCCTCAGGGCACCTACCAGCCAGATTTGGGACGGACCCTGTGCTTCCCCTGTGGGGGAGGACTGAGCACCAAGCGGGAAGGTGCCAGCTCCTTCCATGACTGTGAAGTCAAAGGTCAGCTTTTGCTCTTTTTGTACAGGCAGGAAAAATATACTTGAATAATCTGCAAAATCTTGCCAACTAATGCGTTTCTTCGATTTTTACCCTGCAGTTCAGTGTTCTCCCGGTCATTACTACAACACGACAGTGCACCGCTGTATCCGCTGCCCAGTGGGGACCTATCAGACTGAGTTTAGACAGAACTACTGTATTTCCTGCCCTGGGAACACCACCACTGATTTTGATGGTGCCACGAGTGTCTCGCAGTGCAAGAGTGAGTATGGAAGTGACTTGTTTTGTGTTGTGTCAGTTTTCCTCAAACACGAGCTGGAATCTATTTTTTTTTGTTTGTGTATGTCTAGACAGGCAATGTGGTGGAGAGATGGGCGAGTTCATGGGTTACATTGAGTCACCCAACTATCCCGGTAATTACCCTGCTAATGTGGAGTGTATCTGGAACATCAACCCACCCAGCAAGCGCAAGATCCTAATCGTGGTGCCAGAGATTTTCCTGCCCTCAGAGGATGAGTGTGGAGACGTGTTGGTTATGAGGAAGAACTGTGAGTGCCCCTCTTTCCGGTTGTTTTTTCACTGGAATTCACTGTTTATATATGCAATTGCACCATACAAGGAAAACTTGTTTAGTCATCATTGTCCTTTCTATGCCCCTGCAAGGGTCTGCTACATCCATCACCACCTATGAGACATGTCAGACGTACGAGCGGCCTATCGCCTTCACAGCACGCTCCAGACGTCTCTGGATTAACTTCAAGTCCAATGAGGCCAACAGCGCCAGGGGCTTTCAGATCCCTTACGTTACTTATGATGGTATGTAACATGCTCATGTATCACACCAGCTAGTTTTTACTACGGACTGTCATGTCTATAAAAATATATTTTGCAAACTGAGAAACTCTATGACTTAGTTTATTATCACCTTAAAGTGAGACTATGTCACTTTTGAAAGACAAAATAACACAATCTTCCTCTTACAAATGACAAGTACAAATCATATGCCACTGAATGCAACCTTTCCGCGCTCTCTGGGGTTTTCCCACTATAGCCTTACTTGGTCTGGTGTGACAAGGCTCCTTTTTTTGTTTTATTAAGAATTGTTACAAAGACGTGTTCAGCAGGACATTTTGCAGTTAAAAACAAACTTGTCAGCGCTCTCCGGTGTCTCTAAATGATCTCAAACATATCTTTGGCATTTTTTTACCGCAGTTTCTTGTTACTTATCGGCAGACGTATACACGGTTACCGATATGTCTGCAACAAGGTAATATCAGTTTAGCTCCACTCACAACACTGAAAAAAGCGTCTTACCCTATCTATCCTGAAACACTGTCCCAGTATAACGCACAGCTCTCTTTCATTGGGGTGTTCAGTGGAACTGCTTTCTACCAAAAAAATACCCCCCCCCCCCGTGACAGCTGTTGACAAAGCGCTCTGTGGTTTACCTAGAGTAACAGAGACAATGTCTCTCGAAAAAGGTGTTGCTGCTGAGTAGGGCTGCCATTTAAGATTATTTTCATTTGAGCAATCTGAGTAAACAAAATTCTGTCCTCCATTATATCGAGACAGGCGCAGAAAGAAAGAAAATGAAGGAAAGAAAAAGAGATAAATGGTTTTAATTTTCCAAAGAAAACCTGGATAAATAAATATCTACACTGCTAGAAGTCCCGCTAGGATTAAGTGGGGAAATATTTATATTATTATATAATATTTATTAATGTTACAGTGAGGCTCTCAACATGAATTGGCCTGAAAAGTCCCATTAGGTGAAAGTTAACTGAGTCAAAGGGAATGTCCATTGTGTGGATTTGGTTTTTTTTTGTCTGCGTATAATATTTCACCTACTAAGCCTGTTTTTGACGTGCATGAAGTGTTTTTCAGTAATGTCATGAGGTGACTAGTAATTGTGTGCCGTGTTGTGTCATGTGTGTTTGTGACTCCAGAGGACTATGAACAGCTCGTAGAGGACATAGTGCGAGATGGAAGGCTCTACGCTTCAGAAAACCATCAAGAAATCCTCAAGGTTAGCGGTTTAAATCCTCCTCGCTGTGTTTATTTCGGTCTTTACTTATTGTTGGTACCACCTGGGAGAGGGGATTCAGTTAAGCGATAAGCTGTACTTTAAAAAGGTATTGATGGGGCTAAACAAAGCTGTTGCTAACAAATACATCCGTACTTGTATTAGTCAGATGGTACATTACCATTGAAAAGATTCGTTAATGTCGTCATATAGTAGTTGTGTAATTTATTTTCAAGCATTGTGTAATAGTTTCAAATATAATTCAGACATGACAAAAATGTGTTTCAGTAAAAAGTTTACACGTTTGTTCTTCCCTACAGGATAAAAAACTGATTAAGACTCTTTTTGATGTGCTGGCTCACCCAAACAACTACTTCAAGTACACAACTCGGGAGTCCAACGAGATGCTTCCGCGCTCGTTCATACGTCTCATAAGCAGCAAAGTCTCCGCTTTTCTGCGGCCATACAAGTAAAAGGTCACACAGCTCCTGACACTCCTAAAGCACCAGATCGCGACCCCACCCTCCTCCCCCCATCCCGCAAATCCCACAGGGCTTAAAAACACAAATCATACTACCATGTTTACCCTCTCTTATTTTCCATAGGCTTTGACAATAAACACAATGCAGACCTGAAAAATACTGAACATTGTTTGTGTTTAAGGTTTTTTTTTGTCAGTTTTCATTCAGCACAGGTCTGCAGTCTCGAGCTCAAACATTTAGTGGGTATGTACAGTATGTGACAGGGTTTGGTTTCTATTTTGTTGTGCAATGAAACCACAAAAAACAACAATAGAAACACCTATTTCAGACAGGAATTACATTTTGTGTGTGCGGTTTGAGCTTGATAGAGCTTGTTATTGTATTTGCTTCAATAAGCGGTCTGGGTCCCAGCTCCAACTCCTACCATTATGTATGACTAAGTGTTGTGCAAGTGTTGTGTAACCCTGGTGCCATCTTCAGTGTCTCTGTGCTGTCCTCGAGGAGGAGCAGCTGTTAAATTCATGTCGCAGCTTCATTCTAGGTCATTTAAAGCCTTGCTATATTTGCGCTCTTAGAGCAATTTCCAAGAGTTTTACTGTTAAAACAGTTAATCTATGTTTTGTTCCGTCTGTCTAGACTGTACCGGCGTTTTCCAACCTTGAGAAAACTTTGTTACTCTTTTTCAAGCCAACTTAAAGCAAATACATAAAGGTGCTTTATCATTCCAGGAACACAGTGAACATTTGGGAGATGAATAACAAACTAATAATTATGAGAGCCACAGAAATGAGATAATGTGATGTCTAATGGAACATGTCTCAGTGAGAGAGAGAGAGAGAGAGTCTTTGAGGGACATTATGTTTGCTGCTTCTTTTAAAAGGTCACTTTAATTTTTCAATCTCATTGTCTTTCTGATGTACTCTACACACTAATAATCTATAGGTTTAAAACAAAAGAAAGCTCAGAATCTGAAATACTTCAGTTCTTACACACAGTAAGTAGATAATCTCACATTGCCTGTCTGTGGACTACCAGTTTTATCGTGTTTATTTCAATCTTGTAAATAATGAAAATAAATTAGACGAAGGTTGAATTCTTTAATCCTAATTTGTTTACACAGGATCCCCAAAAAACAAAAAAAAAAACAAAAAAAAACCCCCCACACTTTCTGCTCCACCCGTCTCAGATCCAAAGACACCTGGTACCCTGTCCAAACACCCCACTCACATTTTGTTCTGTCCCAATGAAGACAGCTGTTCCAAAGACTGCCCAAAAAGGGCAGGTCAAGTCGTTTTGTGCACTAGATTTAGAACCCACCATCTTTCTTAGTACAAAGTGCAATGAATGAAAATGACACACCTTAATTTTGGTTACGCCCTGTTGTGATAACTGTTTTGGGCTGCAGTGGGTCTCACCAGTCACTATGGGCAGAAGATGTCACTCCCTTAACTACAGAAATATAAAAAAAATAAAAATAAAAATTAGTCTGTTAAATGTGATTTAAAACTGGTATTTGGTGTGCAAAAAAAAAAAAAAAAATTCCAAAACAGCTACCAAAAACAGGGTAAAATAAGTTAGGTTTAGTAAATTTTGCTTCATGTTAGGGTCTGCCAAATAGTTAAGGAATAGTTTGACATTTTGGAAAAACACTTGTTTGCTTTCTTTTTTTTTTTTTATTGGCCAGGACTTAATGAAAAGATTGATACCACTAGCTACTGCTATAGTCAGTGGTCAGTTATCTTAGCTTAGCATAAAGAGTGGAAACAGAGGTAAACTGCTAGCCTGGCTCTGTGCAAAGGTAACACAATCTGCCTATCAATCAGCAGCTCTAAAGCGCACTGAGTAGAAACCTTCAGTCTTGTTTAAAGGGTACAAAATCCAGAGTGTGAAAAGCAAGTTTTGGTTTTTTGGGCGGGGGGGTTGCCTGACTATTGACTGGGTGCAGTGACCTCACAGTGATGGAAGGAGTCTTGGCAAGAAAGTGAATAAGCGAATTTCCCAAAATGCCTGGGCTATTCCTTTAAAATCCTTATCACCACAACTTCGGTCAAATCAATGCAGATGACTACATGATCAGTGGGCAAGTGACAATGATAGTCCCCACCCCTTAACCCACGTATTCAGCCCTCTAAAGAAATTAACTTGAGTCGATTCCTACTCTCAGATATCTAATGGATAATTTTTGGAGGATGTTTTGTCCCCACTCGTGTAAATTAAAAAAAAATTAAGGGGGACAACTCGTATCATGTACCAGCTCTAAGTACCTGAGCTTCAAGGTGACACAAAGGGAATTTGACCACATTGTCAAACTTGGGGGCAATGTTGGGCCAAGCCATGAAGAACTCATGTCAGTTAAAAATTCCTCTATACAAATCTCACTTAAATGCTTACTTCAGTCAGATTATTTACATTTATATCTTATGTAGACGCCATCACGCAGCATCCCAGTGTGTGCACTCGGCCCACATGCCCTCATTACCCCAAAACTCCCTACTACCAAAATCAGCTTCTTTCCTGTAACCTGATAAGTTTTTTTTTGTGTTTTGGTTTTTTTTAAATTGTTGCCTTTTAACGAGAGTTTGCTATGATGTATCATAGAGTTGATAATGATATTTGCACTTGAATTGTTATTGCTCATGTAAAGAAATGTCTGGATTTTGTATTGTCTTTTTAAATGAATGGAATTGGTGTTCTTATTTTCTTGTAGCTTGTTTGTTCATGAAATGCTCACTCACCGTTTAGGCTATAGAGATGATACACATACAGTAACATTATCAACTGTTAAAAAAAAACAAACAAACAAACAAAAAAAACAAAAACAAAACTATGTACAGAGGTGAATGAAACAAGTTTGTACTTGTTACTGCTCAAAACGCTTATTGAAATAAACATTCTGTACTTCAGCTTCATTTCAAACTAATTTTAATGTCTGTATAATACGTTTATACAAGTTTTATGAGCAAATAATATATTAGTGCATTATTGAAAGGTGGATTTAAGAAAAAAAAAAAAAAAGGCAGTATTTCTTTTAGAGGGAAGACTATTAGTTTAGCTTAAGAGATCATTATTTTCATCCTCCGCCGACTGCTGTCGAGTGGTTTAAGCAGGTTGGGATGAATGGTTTTAGCTAGCATATTTGCTCCTCCAGTGCCTGTGACGTGCTGGGAGGGGGAAAAAAAAAAAAGTAATCAATTTCAGTGTTGTAAAATTCAAGGTGGTAAAAAAAACTATATCAAGTGCCTCATATACAACAAAGTTGTTCACTTACATGTGCGTCTACATATGGGGAGACCAGGGGACCATCGGCCATCACCACCACAGGTAACGGTGCTCGGGCCGATCCTGGCGTAACCTGGGTTACACGCAATTGATATAGTGTCCCTGTACTGATACAGGTTATTGTGCGGTCCCATCCAGTAGGCGCTGGGCACATTTGGAGATGGACATGTCATTACTGCGGAGAGAAGGGCCTCAGTTTTTGTTCCGTTTATGGCAAAAAAGTAAAAAGTAAAAGTTGTATCAAGATTACTGAGACACTAATAGTATCTAGGACCTGTGCATCTAGGAGGCGGTGCGCTCCACGTCCCATGCTCGGTACACCAAATCTCCCTTTGTCCAATAAGGGTTCCCACACGACAATGATAGTGAACAACGCTCCTGTATGTGTAAGGTGGCTCCTGAGGGTCTTTCATCTCTGCATTTGTCACTTCTGGAGGGTCTTCACAAACCACAGCTGGAAGAGAGAGTCGTTTTTAAAAAAATTGCTAAGAAAAAAAATAAATCAAAATTTTAAAAATCGAGCTAAAATGTTTGTTCGCTGCACCTTCACAAACAGGAACACGTCCATCCCAGCCGTTACTCATGCAGTTTCTGGTTACCTTTCCTACAGGACTGTACCTGATGACAGGATGCATGTAAAGCATAAATTTACAGTCACAGTTCAGGAGAATGCAAAAGTTCAATAAGTAGAATATAAACACTATGTCCTACCCCTCATCACAGATAGCTGTTGCAGTGTCTCCGAACTCTACTCCAGTGTATGTGAACTGTCCATTTAGAATCTCTCCTGCAGAACCACACACCTTGGCTTTTGAAGAAGAAGAAAGAAAGTTTTAAGAATTTGACAGGACATTATGAATTTTAAAATAAAATTTTAAAAATACTGTTTTTATATTTATGTCCACTGCAATTGGAGATGATACAATACAGTGCAAGGGTCAGCAGTGAAAAGTGTGAAAAAAAAAAAAAGTCCTGGTGTTTTTACATTTACTACGTAGAGTTTTATATTTTCCACAATATGCAGGTTTATTTGAGGCTTGAAACTTGCTTGAGTTAAGTTATTATAAAAAAAGGATTCCCTATCATTTTTTAATTTTGTTAAAGTAAGGCTGTTGCAGCAATTTAATGCGAAAGGTCTGCACCGCATAAATATGCAACGATAAAGTAAGTGAGATACAAGCAGACATTTTCACACTGATAGATGAAGCCCTGATATAGAAGTATCCTTGAGTCTATGTTTATAAATTATGAAAAGATTCAAAAAAAAAAAAAACAGAACTATTAAAAATCAACACTACAGCTTTCTTAGCAAAATGGTCAGCCTAAAATATAAAATCATCCTTTTAAAAAAAAAAAAAAAAATGACGGGGTCTGGCAACTGATGAGTCAAAAATCGGGTCAATTTATGAATCAGAGTCGTGTCTGGTGATCACAACAATATTACTACAGTTGTGCAGACTTGTGCAAGACCTCAAAAATAAGCTCCTCAGTAATGTACAGAAGCATTTACCAAGCTTTACACCAAGGCTTGACTGTGAGGGAACAAAGTTCTTACGTTCACATTTCAGGAACAGTGGTGTCCACTTTCCGTCCTTACACGTGCGGTACCTGCTGCCGCCTGCTTGAATGTATCCAACGTCACACGTGTAATGGACTCTGTCACCAGAGGCAAAAGACGTCAGTGTGATGTACTTGTCAGCGAGGTTGGCGTTTGAGTTGCTGATGATTGGTGGCACACCGCATCCACCTGCTGGAGAGAAGGGGTCAGTTTAAAAACTTAATCTGCTTTCATTGGCTTGCCATGCTGATCATTTGTTCTTCTGCCAGAGCCGCACAGTTGGCTTTCCAGGAGAAATACTAACTTACTTTCTTTGATCGATGACTGTTCAGTTTTACCATCAGGTGAAGGCAGACACTGAGGGGGCTGAGGCTGCCACAGGCCACTGGGGCCACAAGTGACCTGCGGAGCTCCGGCCAGCTGGAAACCATGACTGCAGGCGAAGGTCACGTTGTCTCCCACCCGGTACACAGAAACATCTCCACTGCCCTTGACAGAGTTGGCCACCGCAGGGCTGGAGCAGGTGGTCTCTCCCTCTGATAAGATAATCAGACTCATTAACATGAATTAACATGACTATTGCTACTTTTACTTTAAGTAGCAATACAACAATGTAAAAATACTCCATTACAAGTAAAAGTCCTGCATTCAGTATCTTATTTGATTAAGAGTATTAATCAGCAAAATGAACTAAAGAATAGAAAAAAAAAAGCAAGAGTACGCAATACAGAGAAATGGGCCCTGTAAATGTTAAACTCCAACGCCTTTTAATGTTGGTGGTGTTTAAGGTGAAGTTAATTAACCATTTTGCATACTCTTAGGTAGTTAGCTATGGCAGAGCATCATACTTTATAAGCTTGAATGTAAAATGTTAGCATGTAAAGTAACTAGTAACTACAGCTGTTAAATGTAGTGGAGTAAAAAGGTACAATATCTCCCTCTAAAAATGGAGTATGGGGAAGAAGAATGAAGTAGCATGGAATGTAAGTGCTGAAACATAATTTTTACTCAACCACAGTATGTAAGTAAAAGTACTTAGTTACATTCCATTACTGTTGATGGCGTACTAACACACAGACACACACACACACACACACACACACACACAAGGTTTAAGCCCCTGAAAATTTGTAAATACACCGAAAATTTAAATAAAACGTCAGAGCACATAAGTGAAATATAGATGTTAGAGTACAGCACACAACCGCTGGGGCCGTTCTGGGGGTATCTGAAACTCACAATCCTACTACACTTTGAGGAAAATGTGCTACTGGGTAGGAGGGTTTAGCTCTGGACGCCCGGCAAAATCCAAAAAACATGACTTGCTCATTTAAAATTGGATCCAAAATAACACATAGGCATGACTTTACACTGAATAACTCAGCATGGCAATACTGGCAATGGAAAATATGTTTAAAGGACTTAAGGGCTCAACAAAAATACCTTCATTGTACATCACGCTCAGGAAACTGTTACTCATTTTTAAAAACACAATAACGCCCACTTCAAAGTATCTCAAGGTACTGCCAACCACAGAGGGCAAAGAATATGACGGTTTCGATAATACTGGGTGTGACTGGGTTTCGTAAGAATACTCCAATGTACCCACCGTCACAAACCGGGAATTCACCAGTCCATCCAGATTTCTTGCATATCATGTAGTTCAGTCCTTTCAGAGTGTATCTGTCAACACAGAGACATACTGTATAGTCACACACACAAATTCAGTGGCGTATTCTGAGCAAGTTTTGCATGAGCTTCTTATGGTACAACTTACCCCTCATTGCATACAGCGTACACTTTCTCTCCGAGGAAGGAATTCCCTTCATACTGGAACTGCCCATTCGGTAGATCCCCAGCGTTGCCACAGGATCTCTCTGAGAAATGAGAGAGAGAAATGGCCAATCAGCACTGGAATCAAGGGTGAAATTTTTCATTTTTCAGATGAAAGAAGAAAAAAAAAAAAAAAAAAAAATACGCCTTTATTTTACCAAGTTGCAAAACAACACAAATAAAGCTGCTGCAAATCTTCCTCACCAACCTCGGGGAGTTGGTGCTGTTTACAAGATGATGCTGGAATTTGTGAGGTGTGTGAACTGTACAGGCGATATGCAGTACTTTTGCTTGTGGGGGCTCAAGCTTAAGAGAACCCCGTCTTGCCCAAGTGTCCTTGAGCAAAACACTGAACGATCTGTCAACTCTGTCTCACACTGGGATCAAAATATTTTGTGTTAGGTTGTAGGGGAGTCTATGGAGATAAAATTTCCAGTGTTACTTTCAGACAGTTTGCGCTTGTGCTGCAGTCCTGTTATTTGAATTAGAACAGGTGTTTTATCTTGGGTAGTAGCCTGTTGTTGATGGGTAGCAGAGTAGACTGTTATTCAAAGTCTACTTTAAGACTACAATATGAAAACATTAAAAAAAAAAAAAACATCAAAAAAGCTAAATGTCTTTAACGGTGTATTCAGTAAATCAAAACAAGACAAATCTGTTGCAAATATCTCACCTCCTCAGTTGACATTGGGACAAACTCCCTGTGACAATGGGATACAGATTTCCTTATTTTCTTTCAGAGCTATCAATGCCAGCGGGTCCAGGTAATGAGGGAGTTTTGCACTGTGTCTTTACAACACGAGGAATTAAAACTAGTTCTGCTTTCAGACAAATACAGATGCAGAAATGCAGTAGAAAGTCCAAAGCTGAATACAAACTAGTGGCGGTCGGTATCGGTGGTTTTCAAGACACTTATCTCCGTTCACCTTTCACACTCGCGTGTGTCTGTGCCTTAACATGTAAATATCAATCATCATTGTCAAATATGAATCGAAGCACACTGTATATATTGTATGGAGACATAAAGCACAGCAGAATAAAGCTGATTGTGATTCAGGAGCAGTATAGACAGGAGGAACAATTACAGCTGCCAATTAGTCCCCTTCCCCCAATTCTAAAGCATCATTCAGATTTTATTTATTTTTATTTCTTTGGGGGGGGGGGTGAGTATTATTTTTTTGTTCTTTGTCTTTAAATTTCAGTAACCTGAGTTACTGCGATGGGACAAGCAGGTAGGTTTCCCCACATGGCCGCTAGGGGACGCCAGGCTGCTCCTGAGCTGTTGGCACTTTAAATAAAAACTAAAAGTCACATAAAAGCCCCGCGAGTATCTCACTGAAATCAATCGTTTGCATGGGGGGGGAGAAAAATCAAACACACACACACAAAATTTCACCGTCTTTTTTTTTAATTTTTTTTTTTTTATTACCGATAAGAGTAGACGGCAAGTGTGTCCAGTACTTACTTTCGCATTTTAGAGTCACCTTGGTCCATTTTCCCTCAACACACTGCACAGCCCGGCTGCCTCTGGATGGAGTGAAGTCCTCGGCGCAGTCGTAGTAAACCTTCTCCCCACTGCCGAACTTCTGTCTGCTGGTAAATTTCTTGTCTAGTCTGGTGTGGGGATATTCCAGCGGTGCTGAACATCTCTTTGGTACCTGAGCTTTTTTTTTTTTTTTGGAAGACCAACACCAGTCAGTTAAAAAAACAACAACAATCTGCGACATAGGGATATTCTTTGTTTCATTTACCTGACGCAGGTAAGGCAAAGCATAAGGCCAGAATATGCCAAGCGACACTCTTCATGGTTGTCGTCTGTGTCGTTCGGTGCTCGAAAGGCGGATTTAAAAAGTGGCAGCAGGCGGCCCGGATGAAGTGATTTATAGGGGAAGGGTGGATCTCAAGGGGAGCAGCCCCGCAGCTGACTCCAATGACACTATCACAGACATGAAAAACAAGAAGACGGCATGAAACAATAGTGGGACAGTGAGCACTGTCAAACAAACAAAACAAACAAACAAAAACAATGATACAAACAAGAAAAGAAAACTTAAAAAAAAACCAAAGCTGGGTATCAAAATCTAAGTCTGATCTCCCGCTGGTTAACAAGCACCTTGAGAGGTACTGTCAAAGATATACTTTCACTTTATTGAGAAACAAACTGTGATAATCATCCATTTACCTCTCAAACAGAACTCCTGAATGTATGACGTGGATCTACATGAATAACTGTAAGGGCAAAAAACACAATCCTAATCAGGCCAAATCAATACACACAGCGTGTATGTGACAATACACAATAGGTACACAATAATTGTTTGTTAATTTTGGGCCTTTGGACTAATAAATACTATTAATAAGCCTGAATTACAAACAGGGCTTGAAAGGCCAGAATACAGTTGCATTTAAGACTGAAATTTAATTGCATCCCCACTTGTTCTAAACAAGTCTTTCATAACCGGAACACTAGAAATTGCTCCCCTGTACGTGTCTCATGACCCAGTCACAGATTTTTCGGCCCCTTTCATCAGTGGTGAGTGAACTGTTGTATTTCTGGTTAATTTTGATTTACACAGAAAGTTGGCTGGATTTCCTGTGGTGGTGGTTGCAGTTGCGACAGAACTCTGCCAACATGGTTTTGAGTCACTGCGGCTGTGACTCCTTTACTTAAGAGAATACCACAGGGTTAAAAAGCCTTATTTTCAAATAAAGTTCAAATAAAAAGGTGCAATATTACCTGCTAAATGTGAAATATAAAGAGTTGTGCCTTTCAGGGCATTAAATTATGAGTCCAATAAGTGTTAGCGCTATTTTTAAGTTAAAGCTGCTCCCATCTTGGTACTTAAATGTGTTTTTTCCTCCACTCTTCCCTTTTCAGTGTAACGTACTAGATAGTTTTACCCTCTCAGGCCTCTAAAAAGCTTTCAATTTGAACAATCTGACATGATGGTTCGCAACTCATTGAAGTATTTTATCTGTGACAACAGTTCACATGAGGGCATTGCTTCATCTTGAAGTGACTCAGTGGCTCTTTCTAAAAAGATATACACAGTGTGGTGCATAAAAAATTTTATGAATATATCAGAGAAACACAGTCGCCCATGTTGGCAGGGTTGAAAAGTAGTTGGGAAAAGGATACCGATGACTGTCAGAGGAGCCTTATAGCTTCTTGTTATGCTTATTCACACACAGCACAATCGCAACTAATACTTTACAAGATCATCAATCGAGGTTACTGGACTCGTAAACTGGTAAAACTAAAACAAAGGGACAACGACACATGCTGGAGATGTGGTAAAGAAGTGGGGAACCTTGTACATCTGTTATACTTCTGTGTAAGCAGAAAATATGTGGAAAAGAGATGGTATCTTTTGTGAAAAAGGTGTTAGGAATACACTCCTTCGTTGTGTCTATTTGGATTACTACCAAATTGTATTAAATTGTCAAAACATGAGAGGTGGTTTGCTTGCTATGATTTCTGGTTGTAGAATAACTTTACATAAGTGGAAGAATCCTCCACCTTGTCTACTTTTAAAGAATGGATTGAAATGATGTGCAAAATGGCTTCATATGAACAGGTTACATGCAATGTAGTGTATCTGGTAGAGAAGATGTGTTTAGAGGAGTATGGGCCTATTCCATTCCCAGGTAGAGAGATATTGAGGATATTGAAAAGTGTTACATCTGAGATTTTGTGTGTATTGTACACAATGCGACCAGCTAACACTTCCAAGGGAAGTTGTGCCTAATTGCTTATCGGCTTCTTCTCGAGTCTATGATGTTATATGGTCTGGTTAGACTGTGAGGTTATTACCAGCCTTTTTTTGTTTTATGTTTTTGATGTTGTTCTGCTTTGTTGCAAAAAAAGGGAACGATCTACAGTGGCACAAAAAGGTCTGGACACCCCTGGCCAAAAAAGTTCTGTTACCGGGAATAGTTAAGTGATAAGAGGATGAACTGATCTCCAAAAAACGCCTGAAGTTAAAGGTGAAACAATCTTTTCAGAATTTTAAACTAGATTAGTGGATTATTTTTGTTTTGTACAAGTTTAGATTGAGAAAAAATGAAAAAGAAATGAGCACCATACAAAGGTTTGGGCACACCAAGAGATTTGAGTTAATTTTTTACCAACGTCTCGGACATTAATTAGCTTTCTAGGGCTATGGCTTGTCACAGTCGTCATTAGGAAAGGCCAGGTAAAGCAAATTCCAAAAGTTTATAAATACTGACTCCTCTAACCTTGTCCTGACAATCAGCAGCCATGGGCTCCTCTAAGCAGCTGCCTGCCACTCTGAAAATTAAAATAACTGACGCCCACGGAGCAGGAGAAGGATGTAAGAAGATAGTAAAGTGTTTTCAGGTACCTGAAGTGTTTTCAGGTTCCTCAGTTCATAATGTAATTAAGAAAAGGCAGGTAACAGGAGGTCTAGTTGAGGCCTGGGAGAGCAAGAAAACTTTCCGAGAGAACTGCTCGCCGGATTGCTAGAAAGGCAAATTGAAACCCCCATTTGACTATAAAAAACCTTCAGGAAGATTTTGCAGACTCTGGAGTGATGGTGCACTGTTCTACTGGGACCTTCATGGAAGATTCATTAGAAGAAAACCTGTCCTGCATCCTCACCACAAACTTCAGCGGCAGAAGGAACATCTAAACGAGCCTGATGCATTTTGGAAACAGGTCCTGTGGACTGATGAAGTTAAAATATAACTTTTTGGCCAAAACGAGCAAAGGTATGTTTGGAGAAAAAAGGTTGCAGAATTTCATGTAAAGAACTCCTCTCCAACTGTTAAGCATAGGGATGGATCAATCAAGCTTTCGTCTCGTGTTACAGCCAGTGACACAGGGAACATGTCGCCGGCTGAGGGAAGAATGGATCCAATTAAATACCAGCAAAGTCTGGAAGCCAACATCACACCATCTGTTAAAAAAAGCTGAAAGTAAAAGGGCTGGCTTCTACAACAGGATAATGATCCTATACTCGCCTCAAAATCCACACTGGGCTACCTCAAGAGGTGCAAGCCGAAGGTTTTGCCATGGCCCTCACAGTCCCGTGACGTAAACATCAAAAATCTGTGGGTAGACCTAAAAAGAGCAGTGCATGTGCAACTGCCCGAAAATCTCACAGAAGTAGAAGCCTATTGCAAGGAAGAATGGGCAAAAAGTCTTTAAACAAGAAACGAAAGACTCTTAGCTGGTTACAAAAAGCATTTACAAGCTTTTACACTTGCTGAGGGGGGTGATACTAAGTACTGAACATGGAGGGTGCTCTGTTTTTGGCCCATTCCCTTTGGTTAGTCATTTTGAAACTGTAAAAGATGGAAAAGTATTCCCGCTTAAAATATTAAAGAAATGTGTCATCTCAAATTTACCCCTTTAGGAGATCAATCTCTTTTATTCGCTTAACTGTTCACAGCAAAAGGAATTTTGAACAGGGCTGCCCAAACTTTCTCATGCCACTGTACAGAATAGGTGACGCAGCTATATGACGGGTATGTGTCTGTCAAAAATATCAAAAAAAAAAAAAAGGATCTAACAGAGTATTTCCATAATCTAAAAGGAAGTGTAGTATGAGCGTAATATTCAAGTAAAAACTACCTAAAAGTTGCACAGCTTGTAAACAAATGTTATTTTCACTTCTGCCCAGCGTTGATTCAGTTTCTCCGTGTGTTAAGGCAGGTAAGAAGGCAATATCACCACATTACAGTCCCTCTGCCCCTGACACACACACAGCGGTGGGGATGTTTTGACTCCTCACACTAATGAAGAAGCGTTCCTGCCTGACGATATTAAAACTTTATGTCAGCTACAGACCTCGCTGTGACCCAAACCTTCATGGCCTGATGGGCACCTTGATGCACTTAGACCGTTAGATGTAAGTGTAATCCGGTTAAAGCATAGTTAACTAAAGCATACAATTACATAAATGTGTGTCCATTTCTGTGTATTTTTACTACTAAAGCTCAGAATGACTAATATATTAGTGTACCCATCCTTTCCTTTTAAGTATCTGTAGCCTATTTTTTGTTTAGCATTTTTAATCTGCATGGAACATAATCAGGGCTTTTTATCTGAATCCACTCATTCAAGGATCATTTCAGGCGTCAAAGTAACTTGAAGATTAAATTCTCTGAAATAAAACAGATTGTTTGACCCTCTCCTCCTCAATCTCCCAGATGACTCATTCAGCAGCCTTTGGAAGTAAATTACTACAATTACTAATTGCTTCATTTAAAGCAAGTTACATAATTTTAAACATTCAGTGAATGTAGAAAAATCATAACGTTTAAATCAGAACTTTACATGCTTTACATGAGTGACTCAGTGATAATGTTGGTTATTTAAAAAAAAGAAAAATTGAAAAAAATAAAACTACGTCAGTGTTAGATCAGTTAGAATATCTGAGAGCATCTTATCATACAAACAGAGTGGACTGAAACGTTGCGCTGAGTTTCATCATTTGTACCCTTGACAATTTAATTCACCCGGATGCACTGTATAGTATTCTTACCAAAAACGAGTCACTCCCAAGTCTAGATTATGTTGTGGAAGATGTGTGTCAGACACTGAGAAGTCACTGGGTCCCTGTGATGTGAGTGAGTCTGGCTCTTTAAGGACATGAGGTTTAGCAGACAGGAAGGAACACACACACACAAACACACACACACACACACACACACACACACACACACACACACACACACACACACACACACCTGGACAAAAAACTCCATGTTAAAATAGCAGAAAATGAACTTCATTTAATGAAACACTTACATAACAGTGTGCATTAACATTAAAGCTGTTTTTGAGGCATCCAAATCTATTGCCAATCCTTACATATTAACATAACATAATTTTGCATATTGTGTACAGTATACGCTAAAATGTTGGAAATACTCTTGATTACTAATGTCACAGTCTTGTAGTCCTGTAAATAAGCGCACTTTTCCAAATGATTTATTTTATTATCAGGACTAAAAGTTATCTGAATGGATGTCATCCATATGGATACTATCAAGGCAGCACTTAACATACAGTATCTTTATTGTATCAGAGGTACAAAACCGATTTGCTTTTCCTTACGAAGAAACTCAATAGCATAAAAGCTCAGCAAAATATCCAGTGTCGTTCAGCGCTTCATCTCTTTGTGTTTGAAATAAGCATCAATTTTGTGGCGTTCAAATGTGATCAGCTTTATATTATCACCGTGGGAGGCTGAATATATTCAAGCTGTTATTTGGTAGAAGGCAACATATACAAATAGGCATCATTTAAGAGAATAATGGAATAATTGTCACAGAGGAAAAGCACAGAGACACTGTAGCTGCTGCACTATTAATAGGGCTACAGGAAATATTTCATTACTTCTTATAGCTTGTGTCTGCCCATGCCAAAATTACATTCATATTTAATATGCTTAAATGACATCTAAAAATAAAATTACTACTACATCTTTTCAGATAGACACAGAAAGGAAGCATATTAGCTGGGAATGTTAAAATAAGTCATTTTAAGAAAGAATGTGAGGACAGATTAAGGCTGTATATAGCTTCCTTCTAAAGAGGCACTCTCTTACACTAAAACTGAAGGCAGTAGCTTTGTACTGAGGTATAGCATTCACAGTCAAAAATTTCTAGATCTGATACAGCATAATGTGACCAGTGTACCACTGTACGAACTAATGGATGAGTTTTCACAGACGCTACTTACTACAAATGTTTACCTTATATATCTGAGGTGGATCACAGCTCAGTTTTGAAAACCGTGGTGCAAAAACGCTGAGTTCATTTATGCATGTGCACGCTCACACTGACACAGACATTACCTCCCTATCCAACAAAAAGTGAACAGACAACACATATAGGGTTATACAGACATGGTAGGTAATACAGGGCTTAAATATGTAATGGCTGAAGCCGGTTGCAACTTTTACTGCTGGTCCTCAGAACTGGTGATACATCCAAGTGGAGAAAAGCCTGGGATAAACGATACAGCGAAGGTGTGAGATATTTCCGGTGGAGAGTACAGATGTTCCCGATGACAGATAAGAGGAAAGGGCTGAAAATACCTCTTTTTGTGCTTCTTTAACTCAGTCGTCTGTGTCTGCTGCACTGAAACCGTTCAGAGAGTCCTGCAGGATGAAAAGGAAAGGCAGAAAAAGTTAAAACGCGCTAATGAAAACACCAGACCAAAGAAGGAATGAGCCGTTTGTTTTGACTGGCCGAAGTTGAACTTTGAGCAAATATTAAAATCTGACATCACCAGCCAAAGTAAAATACTCCCTTTCTGCCTGTTGCCAATTTTTTTTGGAAGTAAGAAATGTAACAAAAGGTCACTTTGTGGGCAACAAATCAGGCAAAAAAACATGGAAAATACTACAAGATCTATCTCTTCACATCCAAGGTGTTTGTAAAGGGCCCTGTCGTTTGTTGTAAACATCCACATACATGGAAAACCGAACATCACTGGGTTTTTGTATGTGAGCTCTGATCCCTGCAATAACACGTCTGAATATGTGGAGCCCCGAAACTGACAAAGGGCAGAAAAAGGGAATCGGATGAATCAAAAATAAAACTGATTACATCAGTTGATAATACAGCTGGTTAACTACCGATGTTGCAAACGAACAGACGTACGGACATACAATAAATGGACATCTCCCCCCATTCTCATACAGCATAAAGAAAACGGGAACTGTTGCTTGGGCAAAATAGGGAATACATTAATGATTAAATGTGTGGCAAGACTCAACAAATAGGAAAACTAAGGTACTGAAAGATAAGTAAAAGAGTAAAATAAGTTGTTAAAAAAAAAAAAAAAATTTAATAGTGCTTTGCTTTTTTGTTAAAATTGTATATTTCTTTTTACTACATTTGAATTATTAACTGGCAGAAATGTTTGTGGATGTCATCGGATGTATTTTCAGTCATCAATTTGCTGTCTTTTATTGGTATCTGGGCTCAACATAAATATACCATATTTTGTTAACTAAATTAATATGCATTTGAATTTTAATTTGGTCAGTGGCTCCTTTCTTTTACTGCCACAACTGTCAGAACATTTCTTCTTAATCCCATTTATGTTTTCCTCCATTCATAATATCTTTAAACCTCTGTTACATATCGTTAAATTAAACACTTACCTCACTTTGTAGCATCTCTGACCCCTCCGACGCCTCAGAGAACTGCATGCTGGGTAACATGGGGGCCTGGGACATGCGGGCCTGTGGAGGGTTGCCCATGCTGTAAAGACGAGGTCGTTTAATCTGGTCTTGGCTTGACAGCGGCGTGAAGCTGTTCCTTCTGAGGAAAGCTGGCGACACAGTATCTGTTCGGACTTTATTCTGGTTGGTGAGGAACAGACAGACAAGGTGGACTGATGAACACGAGCACTTTCTACGTATGTTGTGCCAATTGAATCTCTCCTTAGTCTGAAATCGTCGTGTCCTGTGTAAGCGACTGTGAGAAGGCAAAGAAAGAGAAACAGCCCTAAATATAGAAGTGACTGTTCTGTTGGTGTCACCAGACGGGATCTCTCTCACCCCATTTAACGAGGGGTTTCTCAGCAAATGTGTTTATGTGTTAACACCCACTCTGTCTAGGACAAACTATACAACCAGGGAACAGACATGGAGCTGGCTGATTAGGAAATCAAGAAAAAAAAGGCACTGAACTTCAGTTCCTGGGTAAAGTCCCCTGTGCGTACAGAAGTCTTGGGTCCAGATGGATATACGATGTGCATGTCATTTCCCCACACATAAACTGGTATTGTGCACTGGTAATGTGTACACCTCATGCGTACATCAGATCAGGCACACGTTATTGTAGAGAAATCCGAGGGCGATATGACACGGTGGAGATGGATTTTAATAAGAAAACACTGTACATTTAGGTTATCAGCCAGTTTCACCGACTGTGTGAAATAATTTTTGTTTATTTATTTTATTTATTTATAAACGTCAATTTGTAAACATTCCTTTTGCGTGCTAAAGTTTATTATTCTTTTCATCTACATTGGAGGCATCATTTCTTTTCCCTGTTTATATTTCATTTTATCCTCGTGCGTGAAGCAGAAGTTCTTTTCAATACGAGCGCTATAAATTAAATCTGGTTACCTTGCTGATGCATGATGATGTTTGGAGTATCACTGCTGATGATTGTTTACAGGTACATGTGATGAATTCATGATTATACAAGCGCTATAAAAAGCCAGAGACGCACTGAATGGTTGCATATACTGACAGCTGTCCTCGCGTTGTTAAAGGGCTTTGACAGTACAACACGCAATCAGTGAAATCGTGCCCCTCTTTGCTGTTCTTTTCTTTGACAGATGGAGCAAACAGAATTATTAATGTGCCGACAGGTAATTAAAGGAATAGTTCAACATTTAGGGAACTACGCATATTTGCTTTCCTAATGAGAGTTATAAGAGAAGATTATTAACACTCTCATCTGTTAAATATGGAGCTAGATCCACCAGTCACTTAGCTTAGCTTACTTTAGCTTAGTTTAGCTCAATTTACCACAGACTGGACTGGAAACAGGGGAAAAGTGTAAACATGTACTTATATATAGCATCTGTTGAAAAGAATGAGGATGCATGTTTCCCGTCTGGGCATACACAGGATTTTAGCTGTGGCATCTGGGCCTGGGAAGTTTTACAACAGACAGGGTATCATGCTCCTCAAAGCTGAAACAACAGTGTGTAATTTTGGTTTGAATTCTTAAATATAGCCCTGACCGTAGGGATTAAACTGATTCTTCAAGCTTCATGCACTGAACACATGCACTGCAGTGAACTGGGCGGACTGGCTTGTGTATGACACAAAATATGAAAAAATAAGCCTACTAATGGTCTGTCCCTGTGAGTGTTGACAGCCTCAACCTTCAGGTCAAACATGTCCACTTTACAACCTAGAAGAGAAAGACAGGAGACAAATTCGTCACAAATGCGTCAGTAAAGGCTCAGTTATCCTATGAACAGTGTAGTGACTTACCATAAGCCACAGGGGTGAGTTTTAGGACAGTGTGCAGGGGACACTTCAAGTAGGGCAGGTCATCTGCGCCAACAAAAACATAAATGACCTGTGAGACTTTTTGTGCTGTGGTTATATCCTAAATAGGAGAACTTTTCTCAAGTTTGGGGTGGCAGTATGGACAGCTGTGAAGGTTATGCTGTGCTTTATAAAAAGGTACAGTACATGTTACTGTGTCAAGTCTGCAGTGCTACATGTCCCATAGGGGGATGCAGTGGGATAAAATGCCAGGCAGAGCTGTGCCCACACTGGTTGGCTTAGCTGTGGTTTTGCCTTTACACAGATGCTGCAACAGTGACCACTTCCTCTGCTGACTGACAAAACCCTCCATCTGCCCAAGGCCTAATTATGGATTTGACTTTTTTTTTTTTCCACACCGACCAGCCAGTTGTTACTCAGGTGCACGCATTTATACATGTTTTATTTTGCGTATTCAAACGTTAGCACAATTTTTTCATATGTAGAATGGTGTCCTAAAGCCCATGACCACTATCAGTTTTAAAATCAAGTCAAAATTTAACATGTTGTTTTCACTGTTGTTTTCATTTTATTTGTTTTTGCTATTGGATATTGTTTTAGTTTTTTTTAATTATTTTTTTATATCATATGAATCTTTGCATTGCACTCCCATACCTACATATTTATGATATATAGGGTCAGCTGCAATATGACAGGATTGTTCTGTCATTAAAATATATGAATGGACCATATGTTACTCTCAACATGGGGAGTCAGCAACTGTCTAATTGAATCAAATTTTTTTGTGTTTTTTTTTCCTTTGTTGTTGCTGTTGTTTATACTAGCAACACTGTTTGTTTTTTTTTAGTTAGGATAACATGAATAAATAAAAGTGTCCAAAACAAACAAATAAATAAATAAATCTGTCATCCACATCTGCAGAATCTGAAGAGTCAACATTACTGCAGCACTCTTTTGGAGCATCCTACAGGTTATTATAATGTAAAGTACTTTTGGCATTTGATGTTTTAATCAGTCACATAGCATGGATAATTAAGAGCACCGTGCTGAATTTGAAAAATTGTGACTTCAGCGCCCCCTTGTGGTGCCAATGAAAATAGACGCCAGACAGCAGTTTTCTAGCCATTTTTAGCCATTATTCTGTTCTGTTACATTATGTTCATCTAGTTCATTGTAACTACACACAGGTCAACTGCAACTGTAATTAGAGATCTAATTTCTGAGAGGATCTATTTTGAATGGGTCTTTGCAGTGGCCTGGAGCTTTAGACCTGGTGGGCAGATACAACATCCAGCTAAAAAGTTACTAACCTAAGCCTATGACTAATCCTGTTATAAAATGTTAAGGATTTATGGAGTTACAGAACAAGGTCCGTTGACACCGGTAAAACACAAGATTAAACCAACCAGTTGTATTTTTACAGAAGGACCAAATTTTGTGCGATTATTTTGTAACAGTCTGGTGCTGCTTGTGCACGAGTTAATTAAAATGTCCACAGAGGATAAACTTTGTGCAGTCATGCTGTGCTTGTAAGTGTGCACTAATTAATGTAATTGTTAATAAATTCTTACAAAATATGAACACTTCCCCTCATTTAAATGCAGCTCCTGCTCTATGCCAAGAGCATAGTAGTAGCAAATGAGATGGAAAAACATATTTCAAGGTCACAAAAATGTCTAAATATTGTAGGGCTACATTTGTCAGTGTCCACAACAACAAAAAATAGAGCCCTTATTCTTGTTTTGGCATCAATTAATTGCTCTGGAAACTCACCCACTAAAAGCTGCACTTTGCCAATAGTCTTTTACTGCAGATCTGCTAACTGGAGTTGGACATTTTATGTTGAGTTATCTTTGTTTCATAAAGGAAGATGCTTTTCTGTCTCACTGTTTTTCAGCACTCAGGGGAACAATATGGCCTTGAATTACTTCATGAAGCTATTTTGCTATTGTACAATCACTGTAAAAGAAGTAGTATCACATGAGTGAAATAATCATATAAGCTTTAGATAAATTATAAAAACAGTTGTTGGTAGAGGGATCAACAGTATAAGGTCAACATGTCTCTAAACATGTATCACTTTTCTGTTCATGCACGTAACCTGCGCTCTTATCCAGGAAATAGGCAAGCAAGCAGCGCATGACCGCCTGATGACAGATGACCAGAACGTTGCCCTGTCGCTCCAGCTCCATGATAACTGGCTCCAGCCGCTGAACCAAGTCCTGGTAGGACTAGAGAGAGGAAAGGTACATATCAAGTGTGAATCATCGAATCATCAACATTCAGGGGGCAACCAGTTTATCATGACAAAATGTAACTACCAAGAACCTAACAGATCCTAAACTCACCATCATTCTACATCATTTTAGTAAAGTAAAGGAGGAGCTTTTACCTCTCCTCCAGGGTAGCGGTAGTGATACTTGTCCTGGTCCCTCATGGCAAACTCCTCTGGGTACGTTTCCTCAATCATTTTATAGGACATCTCTTCACAGACTCCCTGAAACACAAAGAAATAAAAACATTCAAAACTTACGACAGGCCCTCACTATGTGTCTGTCAACGCTGTGGCATTAAAGAGGACATACAGCATCTATTTCATTAAGGATCTTCCACTGCTCGTAGGGAACTCCCAGTTCCTCTGCCGTCTGAATGGTGCGCCTCAGCTGGCTGGTCCAAACTTTCAGGTCTGACAGATGGTGCTCTTCAACAAAACCCTTCAGAGCTCCTGCAAACTGATAAAGGGCACAGAGTAAGAGACTTTTATGCTGAAGAGCTGACACCCAACCACAGAAGAGAAGTTACACAGTGAACGAAATGAACTAATTCCTCCCATAATGGCCCTAATAATGATTTGTAGCTGCAGGAATTTATTGATTTATGCTGAAAAATGTGCATCTGCAATGTGTTACCTGAACTTTGTTGTATATTTTATGGCTTGGCAAAATAATTTGAATTTGTCAAAGCTTGCTGAGTTGTACTGTACATCATATTAAAAGGACTAGTACAACATTGTGGCAAACGGATAGTGCAAAGGAAAAGGAAAAAAAAAAAAAAAAAATCATAAAAACAAAATCAACCCACCAGCACATCTAAAGATCAAGAAGAATTATATATCTCTTTTGTGTAAACAAAAAAATAAAATTAAAAAAATAAAATAAAATGAAAAATCCCCACATTGTGGTTTTATGAATGGTTATGTACCAGCGATATTTGTCTCTAAGAGGTTGCCAAGCGACCATTGGACAAAATAAACCAAAGATGTTTGTGGTAGAGACTACGCATTTAACCTATGAAAACATAATCAAGGATCTTTTACTGATACTGACATGAGCTACTCCTTTCACTCAGCACTTTTTTAACCAGTAGTTTATTTTCTCTGATCACATCTTCATCTGGGAGTTGGAAACACGTGTGTGCGTGCAAAGCTTTTTTTTTTTTCTCTTTTTCACTATGTTGTTTTTAGACAACTGTTCATTAGTGAGTTTTAGAGGTGCTGGTAAGTGGATTTTGTTTGTCTTTTTACAGGGCCACACCAGCTGTTTCCCCCTGCTTCCAGTCTTTATAGTAAGCTAAGCTGATGGATGTCGCTGCATATTTAAAAGACAAATATGAAAGTGGTATTCTCTTATCTAACTCTCAAATAAGTGTATTTCCCAAAATGTCAAACGATTCCTAGAGATGTTGCTGCTATCTTTATAATGTTTAGAAATATAATAGTGAGAGGATATGTTAAAGCACCTGTTTCCCTCTCTCTGAGAGTTCAGAGTCTCCCCCGATGCGTCCCTCCTTATTGTGATGGCTCTCTCCGTGCCGACAGAGGTAGATGGAGTGGGAGTGTACGTGGATGTTCATGAGGTAGTAGACTATTTTACTCTGGATGTAGTCCTGCACCCTGTTGACCAAGAAACGACGGCCAACATTTATGACCTGGATGAAGGACAGGTTCCTGTGGGTCAGAGCGAAAAGAGCACATTTGAAAGTGAGTCAACCAAACATACATAACTGAAAACATTTAAAAGTGCAAAGGGCAAGGACGGTATATCTTGTACTTTTGGTGTAGTCTAAATATCCTGATATTTCATCTATCACTTGCTTCAGAGCTTTCTGTGTCAGCAGCTCGTTAACAGTGACAAAGTGCAAGAGGATCAACAACTATTTCTCCTCTCTACATCAAAGATCAAAAGTTGAGTAGGTATCTAGTCTCAGTTGGGTTACTTTATTTATTTTAATACCTGTAAGATGTGTATTTGTATCTGCAGATATTATCAGTTAACTGATAAAGAAATCAAACAGACCGGCTACAGCTGAGTCAGCTGGCAGGAGTTTAAAACAATTAAACCTCTTTGTTTTCCGGAAAACACATGACTTAAATTTCTGACAAGAAGCCTATTCACTACTACTTTTGGATTTACTGTATATCAGCTCCACAAATCAAAAGTCAGCAAACAGTAGTCAAAGATCATCTTTATTAAAAATGAGCTCCTGAGTCCACCTGATGGACGATTTCTGCAAGTACATGTTCTTGCCTACACAAGAACACAGTTGGGTCTAAATGACTTTTGCTTAGATTGGATCAGTGGTGAAAAGTATTAGTCAATGTCAAGACATAAAAATACACAAAGAAATGCAAAGTAATGTCCCTAACAAAAGAACTTCTTACTTGTCGTGCTCGTCCGGATCTAAAGGTTGGTAGGTCACTTTATAACATTCTATTCTCTTCAGAAAATCCTCCATGACACGTTCTCTGTTCCTCTCGGGGTAATCTGGGCTGGACACCTTCACATCCTTGTGAAAGAGACATTTGTAGCGATAACTCACTGTGACTATTTAACAGATTACAACACAAAAGCGTGCTCAGAACTAAACACATAAGCATAAATGCATCATTTACCAGAATGTTTGCAGCGATGACATCTGGATCGTCACATATTGATTCTACAAAAAACACCTGACAAAAGACATTATTAATGAGAAATTAGTTAACAGTGTAAAAAAAATAAACTATGTGCACAATGATTGAGCTAAAGTGAATAAATCATCAATGTAATTCTGACCTTGTATGCATTGTCTTTTGCAAAATTAAGGATGAGTTCCCTCCTCTCTCTGGTGGTGTTGGTGGCATCAAAAACCTGGCAGATAATGTGAGATAATCAGGCCAAATTACACTTTATATCTATTAACAGAAAATTTAAAAACAATGTTCAGTTTTTTTTGTGTCCTTACAGCAATCTGGCCTCCCTCCTCAATTAGATAAGCCTTGACATCCTCCAGTGCCACCAGAGCACACTGTCTGCGGAAACACAATTAGACAGCTAACCAGGACATCAAAGTAGTTGGATATGTGATTGTATCTTCAGCACATAATATGCCGAAATATTTGAGGCCAGATCCGTTAAAGAAAGAACATGCAGTTACAAGAATGCATGCATGACTAGCCTAAGTGAAGAGCAACCGGGTTTTTAGTAATGGAAGAGGAATCAGTCTGTTACACCAAAGGAGATTAACATAAAGAGGAACTCTTTTACTCACTTTCTAATTTTCATTGCTTCTTTGTTGTCATGTCTGAAAAAGTCATAGGACTTGTATGACTTCACAGCTTCTCTCCTATAAACTCCAAGGTTAAATACTGCAAGAGAACCCAGGGAGAGGGTCAGAAAAAAGACATGCAAAGACAGTGAAAAGGAAGAATGTACTGTATGTGCTCTTTCAAGGTGGTGACCATCATCTCAGCTGTGTCTGCCAAACCAGTTCTCCTCCATTCCATATAAATGACAACATAAGCGGACAACCACAAACAGATACATGTAACAGGGGGCACTAACATAAATATAAAAACAAATTAACACAGCATTGCCTTAAGCACAAGACTTTCACTGAAGTGATATCTCTGAGTGCCATTACAGTTTCCCTACAGGAAAAGTGTATCATGGAACCACCCTATTTTATCTACAGATACATTTTTGCACTGAATAAAAATTGCCTATCCCTTCTAAAAATAACAAAGTGCTTCCTTATTACAAGCACTCTGATATTTCACAGGGCTCACAGAGGCAATGAGTTCAATCTTAACCTGTTTTCTATTGGTTTTGTTTCCTGTGGACAGAACAAATGTTATAATATGCATAAAACTCAAACACGTGTTGCTTCTGTACTAACCCTTAGTTGGCACTCCAATCCAGTTGAGGTACCGTGTCAGCTTCTTGGCCATGTAGGTTTTCCCCCTAGCTGGCAAACCAATCATCACTATCACAGTCGGAGAATTGGTCATGTAGGAGGCCCAAGCTGATGATTGCGCACATGCACGCACACACACACACACACACACACACAAAAGCAGAGATTTTAGTTATTACGCATGCTGTGTTTAACATTTACCATCACTTTAACTTTCAACTGGACTGTAAAAAGGTCCTATTTGTAATAAAAACGTCAAATATGCATCACGAGTTAAAGGGTTGTGAATTAACCAAGTGTCACCCCTGCAGTGTTCGTCTACCACCTGGTTAATGCTCAGTTTAACATTTCTGTCACACGCTTGTCATCTTTAGACTTCTGGATAATGTTTCTCAAAGTCCTGCTGCTTGCCAACCAAATTTAGTAATCCACTGGAAGCTTGCTGGCTGAAGCATGTAATGGAAAATATTCTAACTATTTTTTTTTTCTCCTTTTTCTTTCAGTGTACGCAAAGGACCATCCTTAGCTCAAGGAAAACAAATCTGTCAAAACAAAGACCTGGCGAGACTGGGCTTGACTCGAGATTCTAGGAACAGATGTCTGCACATCCGTGACCCAGCAGGCAGAGGTAGTTTAGTGTTCTAGATATATTTTGGTAGAATCATTTCCATCCCACATTTCTGATTAAAAAGATTTCCCGAGTTTAGTTGAGCTAAGTGAAATTTCTACTTGCTGACTCAGAATGTTGACCTTGCAAGTTACAGTATTACTCTCCTTCAAAAGGTGTGTTGTGGTAGTACCTGCCTGTGCAAACATACCCAAACAATGAATGTAACCTAATAATGGCGGAAGGTGCATCAAAGTTGACATTTATCAATCATTGCTAGCTGAAACCTTATCTTTCTTTACTGATGGCTAACACAGTAGGAAATGTCATTAAAAGAACCATTATATCACAATGTTACTGCATCATAGCATAATGCAACAGTTAAGTTGCACAGAGTTCAATCATTAATACAGAACAGGCTCATGCCTCAGATGAGTCAACATTTCACCTTCAGGGCACACAGAGGAAAAACAAACCACTTACAGCACTTCTTTTCATTGGCCCTGAAGTCCGTCCTTTTAGCCTCCACTGAGCCGTCTGAAGCAGCTGCAGGTTTCTGCGGCCTGGCAGCCATGTTGGGCCTGATCTGCGTCCTGCTGTCCTGTCACGGCAAGCTTTGGTCACTGGTAAGAAGAGGTCAGCATCTCTCTGTTGAGGACAGGACATTGCTGTATCATATTGAAAACTGCTCAGTGGTACAGCAGATCAGAACAGTGCGCATACAGTCAGATGCCAACTCATGGTCAGATCCAGTGTAAGATGATAATACATTAAGAGGCTGAATACATCCAGCGAAATGGAAATCCTTGGAGGAAACTGTTGGAGTCAAATACCACAGGAGATGAAAGAACAGAATATTTTATAAGCTCACCACGAACTTATGAGTTCTTATTATTAGTCAATAATTCAATTACTTGATCTGCAGGGAAATACCATTTCATAATTTTCCAGTTATGATGATCTAGCAGATTAATATCATAACGCTGGCTGGTGACAGCTTCGCAGAAGCGAAGATGGGCTTGCTTTAGTCCGTTTGTAACAAGTAGTTACATTATCCATTAATCTGTTCATTATTTTCTTGATTAACTGATCAATAGTTTGGTCCATAAAATTTAAAAAAAAAAAAAAAAAAAGAAAAAAGGAAGAAAAATGGCAGTTTCAATTTCCCAAACCCAAGTTGACATGGTCAAATGTCTTGTTTAGTTCAACCAACAGTCCAAAACCTAAAAAGATTCAATTTACTCTAATTTTAGACAAAGAAAAGCAGCAAAATTTCACATTTGAGAAACTGTAACCATCGGATTGTTTTCGCATTTTTGTTTGAAAAATGACTGAAATGATTATTCAAATCTGAAAATAGTTGGTGATTATTTTTCTGTCGATCGACTAAACGATTAACCTGCTAATCGCTTCAGCTCCACTCAGTTTCATACAAGCGAAGATGAATACTTTTTGTTTTTAGTTTTCTTTTTTTTTAATCGATAGACAATAGACAATAGACTTCACTGGTGGCTTGTGGGAGTCTGTCTGAGTTGTTTGATAATTAGTTATTGGTCAATCGAGATTAGTTGTTGATTAATAACAGAATATGACTGTAAACCAATTAAAGTTTTCCAAAGACGCCCCCCTGACCCATAGAGGAATAATGAGTGATGCTTTGTTAACAGGGTACAAGCCATAAATCCCGAAGCTAGTTAAGCAGAATGAGGTCAAAGCGGTAAACTCCAGGTATCAGTTAGACATTTCTGACATTATGAATTTCCGCCGACATTGTGAGGTAATGTCATCCTGTCACATACAGCTGAGCAGTGGCTGGTGCACGGACACTATAGAGGGAAACTCTTGGCCTGCAAAGTTCATCACTTCTGTTTTTTGGGGAGCAAATGTCGTTTAAAAAGAAGAAAAGAAAAAAAAACTTTGAATCAAAGCCGGTTTGAAAATCCCGTGGAATCAACTTACCAAACAGACAGCAGGTGCAGGGTGATACTCGGTTTCCCCTTTGTCACAACGCTGCCATCAGTTGGCTTTCATCGCCGCCGGAGACGCCTCCTACTTCTTCTCCTTCTTCTTCTTCGTCCTCTTCTTCGGTTGTTTTAGCTCCGCCCCCCCGGTGTCGCCGAAGTTCACCACGGTCAAGCTAGCAGAAAAAGGCCAACTACAACTGCTGGTTGTGTTTTTCCAAAATACAATATTTTGTGTCTCTTTGTAGCGGTTTTGCGTCTCCGTGTAATTCTTCATGTGTGTGTGTTTGTGGTCGTTTTGCGTCTCTCTCTGCTGTCGTTTAATTCACCTCAAATACAAGGCCTGCTCAAGGGACCCAGTGGCGCCTTGGGCCCACGGGCCTGTGCCCGCTCAGTCATCCTCAGCACGATTTAAGCAAAAATAAAATACTCCATCAACTAACTAATCAGTTGATCGACTGATCAATTCAGCGCTTAAAGCACTGGTCAGTTTCTGTGTAGCTGAGGAAATGATTAAACCGGCTTTATGTCTTATGACGCTGCAAATGTTCACTTACATTAAAAAAGATTAAATTTTGATAGACTCGGACACTATAACTCATTTTAATTCGTTATCCGAAAAAAAAAAAAAAAACAAGATCCTTTACCTTGACTCTGATCGATTTGATCGCGTTGCACCTTGAAAGCAATTATACGCTTTTATTTTGAAGGCGTTTTGGATCGGACGCTTCTGGTCACGATTATTTGTTGCCCTTTCGCCGCGAGGCCTGTGGGGGGCGCTGTGTGCAGTGGCGGTGACGCGGCCCCGTTGCTCGTGACCCCGTCCTCCTTCACTGAGGGAGAACGCCGCTAAGGGCAACGCGTTCGATGTCGTGTAGGCCGCACGGCGCTGGTGTCGGTGTTTTGAAATATCGTCAGGCATAGAGGGAGAGTTATCCCTTTACAGGGCATTGTGGGACGGGATGGTCACCGTCTGTTCCAATGCCTAAAATGTAAATATAACTTTCCTTATTTCCCCTGTTCTCGTTATGCCCTTCATTGTCAATTATACAGAGGCGTAGCGAGAAAATTTGGGCTTTGTGCGTATGCTCTTTCAGTGGGCCCCCTAAACCTCATACATAAATTCTCGCCTATGTGCAAATAACTGAATAAGGACATGTGCATCTTTGATTGTTATTGGCGTGATCAGTAATCACCTATTTATACCACGTTTAATTATATGTTACTCGAAAAATCAGTGATACTATTACTTTAAAGGTTTGCCTGGAGAGAGATTATTACAGAAGATTGTTTCCTTCATGGTTGTTTAGGTCTTTACTATGTGCTGGGCATAAGGCTGAGGAATAAGACAGGTATCTGGCCTTTACACTTAGGAAGCACGACCGTATCCCATAATAACAACTGAATAAGACTCTCATTTGCGTTCACTCTCGATGTTTGATACAAATCTCCTTTTGCTGTAAACTGCATCTACATCTTTTGGTCACCACTCAATGAGGTGACCTTTCTTACCATCCCCAGTAACACGAGAAGATGGAGGGAGGGAAGTGTTCATCTCTCAGCAAGATAAATACTGTAATGTATGACCACATACTAAGGTGAACCAAATGGAAGTGTTTTGCTGACCCTTGCTTTATTTTAAGATATAAAACAATAAAAACAACTGTGCACAGAAAAAAAGAAAGAACAAAAAAGAAACAGAAGTGGCTTTGGGATCACAAAGAGATGGTTTTTCTGGACACTAATTTTCTGCTCCAGATCCAAGAACAATTAATAGAATTGAGGTAATTTGTTTAAACATATGTCCAAGGAAAAACATACATGCATTCCAAAATTGAGTGGCATTCCCCTTTAATTCTACAGTTGAGTTCATACAGAAAATGTGCCACATAACTCATTGCAGTCACAATTCTTTATTCTCTTGAAAGAAACTAGCCTCACAGTGTCTAACTAATACACCATAACATTAAACAACCCTTTGTCTGTAAGATATGTGCTTATTTTGTAAAACAATGTTTGTCAGTACAAGATAATCTGGAACTACATCGTTTTTGCTCATTTTCCAAGATGGATCTCTGAGAGGACAGAGGCCAAGAGTGGATGTGTAGCCGGAGAGAGATGGCCACTGTAGCGTGGGTATTGGAGTCAGAATGGGCTTATGATTCTCAGCGCGTTTCTGTCCATCAAGCTTAAACAATGACCCAATTCTTTCCCGAAAGATATTCATGACAACTGGCACCAACTATGTGTCAGACAGTTCTGTAGATGCTAAAAACCACCTAACCAGAGGACACTGCCTCGTCTCACATGGTGGCTGAAGAGCACATCCATATCGTCTGCCTCTGGAGTTGCAGCGTCTGGTCATCGTTTGTCCATTTTGTAGCCCTTTGAAACTCAGGAAGTACTGGTAAACATGCTGTCTGAAGTTCCCTGATCAGGTCACGCTCTCTTGAAGTTCAGTTTGTGGGCAAATAAAGGGATCCGGCTCTCAAATGATATGAAAAACTGAGAGGACTTTCCACCATTTGTCACAGTTATAAATGCTTACATACAGTACATACCCTGAATGCCTCACACAGATTGAAGTTTCAGATCATTTGCAAGACCCATTTAAAGGAGTACTGAAAGTTCACTGGCAAGGATCTTTGTAAATTTTTATATGTAAGAAGGCCATGCTTTTAGAGATTACACAGTAAGAATAGAGGGTCTACTCTGATGCTTATGATTTGTTTGTAATATCAACTTAGCAGTTAATATTACCATCGTATTATGGATGACTGCAATAAAAAAAAAAAAAAATAAAAAAATAAAAAAAAAGACAGCAAGAATGATGACCAGGACATGTAGCAAAGGGATGTTTAATGATTTCTTTGGACAATGAAATGCACATGTCCATTGTTGATGTAATACAAATAAGAGAATAAGAAAATTAACAACTTGGTATTGTGTCAGCATTCCCAGCTCAACTTTATTTCTTGATTGATAACTAAGGATTCAAAATGGAGCAAAACAAGATGTCTGGAGTGTCAGGCAAGGACTGACCAGTAGGGGGAGAGCCAGCTCTTACTAAAAAACAAAAAAACAAAAAACAACAAACAAAAAAAAAAAACCCTGAAAAACTAGTGAGGGAACCTACACTTGCACATGAGTAACTGCTATTCCCCGTTCCACTCATGTACCCTTGGCACCTGTGTTTCCATTTGAGAAAACTGAAACATGGAAACTATTCCAGTCCCGTGCTCCAAGTGTAGGCATAACGTATATGGAGTGAGCTGACACAAAAACAAACTTTGCTGAGAATGCGCACATGGACAGCTGAACTCATGAGCAGATTAAATAAACTAATCACTTTAAATAAAAGCTTTATCAAATGACACTGAAATGTTGATGATCATTGCCGTCTTGGCACAATACGAAATCCCTCGCAGCACCGTTAATTTTTATAATTACAGAAGTCAAGACATGTTTAAGTTCACCTCATTTCAAAGTCACAAAACGTGTCAAATGACATTAAAATTTAAATTAAAAATGTACCACAGTTATTCATCCTCAAAAAATGGGTGGGAGTTCAAGCTGCTAGAAAGGGGAGTGAAGGAGACGGCTGATTTTAGTGTCAAACTAAACCTGTACTTCACTGATCCAAACCTTAGGTGAACTTATTTTTCTTATTGAAGAACACTGAGAAGGTCTGGAATTTAAATATTTGGCAATGACCCTGAGCATTTGGCCAGTTCATTTGAGGTTATATAATAAATTATCAATCCATAGTGGTTTTTACTCACAAGCTTGAGTGTTCAACCTGAGATTTTAGTCTTTTCAAGGGCAGTCAGTTCATACAAGAAATAAACATTCATCCTTCATGCTAAGAAAGTCTTATTGGAGAAGCTGAATTAAATAATTTAAGACTGGGTACCTACTGCATTGCTTGTTCTAATATGATTTTATTATTGCTATGTTATTCCATTTCCTTTCCAGTAGCAAGTAAACCCCCACCCTATCACATATAGTCTGGCTGAATGGGAATGCCATATCAAGTGGTGAGCGTTGGTCCCCTGCATCACACGAAGATGCAGTGAAAGTCAGAATGATCAGGCAAACAAGGGTGGGCGAACTTGATCTAAGGTGAATGGAAAGTGCAGTGATCAAGTCAACATGAGCCGTAAATGCATACACTTTATACATTCCTCTGTAGCTCACTGGCTGGGCAGTCAGTCCTCACATCCCTTGACCAAAAAAAAAAAAAAATGTAAGACTTTAACAATGGGTATTCACAGACACAGACTGTGCAGTGTGCATTTGTGAATAGGAGCGAAAGGGAATGAGAGGTGGAGTGAGTGATTGCATCAAGTGCTAATATATCATGACAGTACATGTACTCGATCTATAAAAAACTACCTTGGTACTGAACACTGACCTCTTTCTAACAAATAATCTGGTATACAACATTTACAAAATGGACATTGTAATAGTGTGATATTTATAATATATATGCTACTGCCTTCCACTGGTTCTCTGCATTTTAAACCTCTGAGTACATTAACGCCATCTCATGACTCTTACACAGTAAAGCGTACACACCACACCCAACGAGTGGCAGCCTAATACAAATAGAGAACAGGAAGACTCTGTGGACAGTGAGTACACCTGCATGTGTGTCCTGAGTGTGTGTGGATGGTAGCTCAGCTCGTAAACCAGGCAGCCACAACTTGCCGGTAGACTCAGCAGTGAAGGGAGTTTCAAGAGAGTAAACTTCTGGGATACCAAGATTCTTCAGCTCACAAGGTACAGGATGTCCTTATCCAAGATACTTGCACATTTAAGACAGTCTTGATATACTTTAAGAGATAATAATTATTATAATGTCAATAATAACAATAATAACAATAGTATTAAACATCTGTCAATGTCATTTCTGTCCCATGGCAGCAGGGTGATGATCTGCATTATTCTGGATTGTTGCGGTGCCCTGTGATCCCCACATTTCTCCTGTCATCGGCTGTGCTGCTATGAGGGATCGGCCTCTGTGCATCCGTTGTAGGTCTGTGTGTTTTTCTCAGAGCTGTTTGTGTGTTTGTGTCAATGAATGTCTGAAGTGAGTCAGGATTATCCTAGATGATCGGTGCTGGTTCAATTTCAGAGGCGGGTTTGTGCCTCGGGGACGTAGATTTCAATGCTGTCAGCGCTTTCTGTGGCGGAGTTCTGTCGTACTGATGCCGCGCGCTTTGCTGCCATCAGCCGTTTTCTGGCTTCTTGCCGCTGCTTGTCCACAGCCGAGTCCACACTCCTGTCTTTCCCTGCTGACAGTTTGGGTTTAGACTGCTTCTTTGACACAGATGATGGAAGCTGCTTGTTTTCAACCTGAGGAAATATGTCAAGAAGAAAGAGGAATAAAGTACGGTGTGGCAACCTCCAGTGGTGCTGATATACTGTTATTTGTATGCTATTAAGCATAGCTTTATTAAGTTGTAAATTTATAGTTAACAGAAAAGTCAAACTCCTCTAGGTTTAAATTGAGGGCTGCAACAAGAATTATATTCATTACTGATTAATCTGGAGATTATTTTTGACAGTCGTTTTGTCTATAAATTATTAGAAAATTGTGAAAAATGTGCATTATGATTTCCCAGAGGACAAGTTGACATGTTCGAATTACTTGATTTATTGGACTAACAGCCAGTGCATTAGTCTCCCATTTAGTGACGAAACACAGCAGAATAACGTTATAAGTAACCAGGATGTAACTCGATTTCTATAAATCTATGTGTATGGCTCACTGTCGCTCTGTATCACAAAGTAAATGAAATAATGTAAACACAATTACTGTGGGGAATATAAAGCATGATACGGCTTAACATTGCAGATGTGATTAACGATTTAAATCCGACTATCAACTACAAATCAAAACCTACGCCGTAGATACCTACAGCGGCACTACCGTTAACCCCCTTGCGCCGACTATAAATTGAACTTAATAGTTAAAACTCTACTTGAGTTACTACCCAAAAGAACGTCAGTATTTTCAATACTGTTTGGCACCAAACATCACCTTCTTCTCCGGTTTCTCAGGAAGTTGCCAGTTGTTGGCTTTCAGTTGGTAGAGCTCATCAAATTTCATGCTGATGTCTTCTATTGAGAGTTGTAGCAGATCCCAGAACCCTGCGAGGTCCTGTGCCGTCGGTCGTGGGTTGGCATTCACGTTCTAGTGAGAGGAAAATGAGACAGTATAGAGAAGTGATAGATGAATGGCTTTGGCCAAATCAGAGAATTAATCACATCCCTCCCCACAGACATATTTCCTGGGCAGCCTCTCTTCAAGCAAATGGATGGAGAGAAAACACATTTGACACCAATCAACTTTCAGAGATTATTCAATTTCAGTAATATTAAACCTGTAGTAGCAAATGTCTGACAAGAGGAAACAGCAGACAGCTGAATTAAGTAAGCCAAATGATCATCTATCACACTAAATATGACTGAATAAATTATCGAGGATTTTATATCTCTGGTTCCTCTGTAAATGTAATGTATTTGGAAGACTTCCGCATGTCGATGTGCGTAGGACAAATGATGTTGGCAGTACAAAGATGAAAGCAACTGAGGTCAATAAGAATTTGAGAGGCTAACAAAAACATGTAGTAGGGTAGCGTATCAAGAGAGGGTTTCAATAGGATATAATGGAGCCACTCACCAAGTTCTCATTACAGAGCCCTCTAAACTGCTCGAACTTCTGTGACATGAGGAGCTGAGCGCTGCCTACTGCACTGCGGATTGTCCCCAACACTACAAAAGCAGAGAAGAATATGATCAATCATCAGCAAGCTGACAAGAATGAGCGGACGCGAAATTAAAGAAACATTTTGAGCGTAACAAACAAAAAAACAAACAAAAACAAAATATACATAACACTACAAAAAAGAAATAAAAGAATACTACTTTGAAATACGAGTAAAGTCACAGGAACTTTTGAACTTGGGAGATACAGTAAATGAAGGGTAAGAGCTACATCAAGACACAGGAATGGGTGACTGCATAGAATTTATTCCTGATGTCTAGTAATGAAATATTTTTGATAACATTTACCATTTAACATTCTGTGACGGTAAATTATTTCCTTAAGAGGTAATTTATTAACTCAATCTAAGGGAGGACAACAAATGACTCTTTATTCAGCTATTTTACGCCTAATATTTGCATGTAAATAGAAATTCATAATTCAGGTCCGCAGACAGCAGGAGGAATGATAATTTGATGGAGCCTCTACTGCAAGTCTGCTCCTTGCTCATTCATATTTAAGACACTGCAGAGATAGCTCCTCCGAAAGCCTGAGTGGTATTCTGGGAGAAAAGAAAGTGAAATGACTCTGCGATGGCTCTGTTACCGCTAAAACAAAGCTTACTCCCACTCTAATGAGAAGCATTTCTTTGACTCATTAGCAGTAATGAGTTTGTCGTGCTTGGTCTCATTGTCTAGAGTCAACACTGATGAGGCCTGACCTAATCCCCTGTCTGTGAACTTCAGTAACAGGGACATCAATTCAAATCTTCACATCACTGACTTGACAAGCTATTTACTCTATTTTTAATTACAATATATGGGGCCTCAGTTTTATGTTTCTGTATTTTCTTTTGTCTTTTATTGTGAAGTACTTTGTGATGCCTCATCTAGAAAGTTGCTATATAATTAACCTTTACCTTCTTAATTTCTCTGGAATAGCACATTTTGGCTTTGTGGACTAACAAACTGAAGTTCAAAATGGTCTTTTTGTATAGAAACAAATCATGCCTCTCTTTTGTAAATTGGAAGACCATTGTGCAATCTACTATTATGACTGCTCTATATTATGGTGATATTGTGTATATAATGCTTCTTGTCTCTGTGTATTACAGTGCACTGCACCTTAAACACAGGTGATGAATTCCTCACTCACCATTGCATCTTATATAAAAAGGAGGGATGGTCCTCCTCGACTGACAGAGAGAAATTGCATTGTATGTTATTTATCTATAATGCTGTGCCAAAACTGCCTCAGTACACAGTACTTAGAATATCAGGTCACAGAACATTTTAAAATGAGCTGTACCTCATGTTCAAACTGAGCATGGGAAAACTTGTTTCACAAACTATACTCCCTACAAATAGAATGAGCTGCAAACAACTTTGAAATCTGCCATTTCACTTGAGGATTTTAAAAGACTATACTCAAGTATTTGCAATTTCACTTGTAATTGCTTTTCTTAAATGTAAAACAGTCGTAACTTGTTTGTTTGAATTTTCTCTTTCCATTTTTAAACAGTATATGTTTTTCTTGCAGACACATCTCTCTTGAAAAAGGATCACAGTCTCAAAGAGATTACCTGTTAAAATGAAGAAGTAATTAAAATAAACAAACATTTAATTAAGTCATTGTGAGATCATTAAGACCTGTTTTACACTTTGTCTCTTCATGTGTCTTGGGCCAATCCAATAGCTATCCAACCTCAGAAAAGTGTAAATACATCTAAGGAGTATTCAGAACAGATTGAAATCCAATCGTTCAAACTAACTCTGGAGGGGTTTGAGGCACATGCTAGCCAGATGTTAAAAAGGAGTAATATTTACTCCAAGAGTAACCAGATCAGAAATAGCCTCTAGCAGGGTCTGTCTGTTATGATAATGGCAATTAAACTTACTCTAAAATTTACCATCATTCTCCCTGTACTAACAGGAAAAAGTGGCTTGGGTGAATTCAATACAGACCATATAGAAGAAACACAGAGGTGTTGAAGCATTTATCTGATCCTTGATCAGTTTGACTGAAGGATCTGTGTGGGTGAAGAAGCGGCTTTCAACTGTGAAAGCGTTGAGGTTGATCATCTTATGGCATTTTGGAAATTACTTAAACAGCCTCAGGTCCATTACCACCACCCTCTAAATTGGATTATACACGAGGCCCAGGAAAACCAAGATATATTGCAATCAGTTTTGTAATCTGGCCAACTGGGACACATACTGTATACAGTATAAGTAGCTAAGTATAAACTAAAGTGTCTTAAAATCTCATCTGGATTTTTTGTGGATCCGAGACTCTTGAAATGACAAGTGTAAACAGGACCCAAATGTTTCGATAGGCACTTCATGTCACTTACCATCTTCTGAGAGCTTGTTGTCTTTGGTCTCCTGCTCCATCTGGTGACACCAGCCCTCCATGCGGCCTGTTTCCGCCTGCAGCAGCTTCAGAAACCAGTTACCGTCTCGTAGGCAAGCTGGTGTGCTGGGTTGAACACAATCTCCTTGGGTGCTGCAGTTTCCGGTCTCCAGGCTGGGGTCTGGCGGTGGCAACGAGGAGGGGTCTAAAGCCGGATCGAGAGTCTCTGGGGGTGAGATTAATATCCTGGATGGGGCTGAGGTGTGTTTAACGGGCTGCTGTTCCATGGCTTTGTCCTGTCCGTTGGGTGCAGTGGTATTAACTGTTTGACTGTTGGTGCAGTTGGCTGTGTTGTTTTCTGTAGGTGCGGCATCCTGGGGCTCCTGAAGCTCGGTCACTGTATTTTGTCTGGAGGCCATGCTGTTGTCCCGGCTGAGGCTGCAGAGACATGCATAAACATCAGCTCGTGACAGACAGTTAAGCAAATAAGACAATGAAGTGATGCGTCAAACATACTCCACAGTAACAGTTTGAGGTCAGTGAGTTTAACTGACAGGACTTTATGGCAGATGATGGTCTAGCATCATTTACTAAAAAAAAAAAAAGCACAAAGAGGCAGAAAAGACAGTATCGAGGATGGACATTAACAACAAATCAGGTATACAATATGGAAGCTTAGTGGACTGCTGGCTTCAGAGATAATGAGCAGGAGAAAAGGAAGCGGGCTGTCAAACAAATGTGATTAAAAGAAATTACAGTGCACCGGAAAAGTTTAAATGGGCAGTTTCTCGCTATGTTCAGCTCACTGCTGAATGACCTTAGCCACTGGCTGTACACAGGCTGCAGATTCACCAGCAAAACACGGCGAGTGTGCGCAGTTATAGAGGGAAAAGCAAGACAGCCAGCAACAGCTACAGTGCATTCAGACACAAAGGCCTGGAAACAGGGTCAAAAATCTATATCACAACATTATGATTTGTTTTAATATCAATATGTTACTACATGGGAAATGTACAAAATGTAATATTAATAATAATTTTAGACCTTTATCTAACCAGGAAAGTACTGCTGACAGCCCGGCTCTCTTTTTCAGGAAACCCCTGTTGACACTAGCACAGTTACACACATTCACACCTGGAGGCTGCCCTGTACAAACACAGTCTGACCTGCCGGCCACTGAGCAGCACACACTGGATCAGTTGAGGGTTAAAGGCCTTTCCTGGGGGCACCTCTGCGCTCACTGCTCTTTCACTTTCCCCAACAATATTTATCCTACCGGTCCGGGAATAAACCTCCTTAGAGAAGCCCACTTGCCTAACCTTTATGCCACCACTACCCCTCCCATACTAACTTTTCGGCTGCCTTCAGTTCCGATGATTGATTTATTTCTAATTAAATAAAGACTTTTGCGTTCTGATTCATACACAGTTTTTATACTGAAATAGTCTATGTTCCATTTGTTAACACTATGTAGCTGCAGATACATATTTTACAAGCTCAGCAGGCCAGTATGTAATTTAATTATGTGGGGCATAGAGACGGTTTAAGTCAAAGTCTTTTAAAGATGCTACTTCAAGATCAGTAACCTATTACATCTCAATATACATTGATCAGCCTCAACATTAAAACCAGTTACCAGTTTCAGTGTTGTGGCTGATTGGTATACATTCGTGCAATGATACTATCAATGGCAGTATCACAGTATGTATGCGTTAATATCTTCTAAGTCCTATTTCTTATCAAGTACATCCGGTCTTCATAACATCTTCATGATATCTATAATACACATAAACCCTCAGATCATTACTTATGGCTTCACATTCACTGTTATGTTAGATGTGAGTGTATACTCACGGCCTGCCGTTCTCCACTTGAACTCCTATTGACTGAAATTTTAGGGGTGTAGCCAGGGGTAGTGGTTCCTCTCTTGGAATTGGAACAAGGCAATCCACCTAAATAATTGTGGACACCAGAAGAACAGTCAAACACAATTGTGAAGGTGTTTTTAGCCTTCTCCCAGTATGAATGTATCCCACTACACAAGTAGACAAATCTTACCTGAATTCCGATTGAGGACAGTTTCCTCTTGGGCGCAGTCGGGGCCTGCTCTAGGGTGACACCAGTGATCAAGGTGTCATTTTGGGGCTGGGGAGATGTGAAAGTGGTGGCAGTGGAGAGTGTGATGGTAGGAGGGAGGTCACGAGGGGCTGGAACAGGAGGTACAGAGCCTGCAGCGGCTGCAGGGGTTGCAGAAGGGACAGCAGCTGGTAAAGGCTGGGTCACCTTAGCCAGACTGCCTGTCCGAATGCTACAGAGACTGTCAGAGGAGTTGCTGCGTCCTGATTGGCTGTTGGCCTCACTGCCGCGGTCCTGCTGGTCAAGGTATGTGTCTTGGGCTGACTCGGTGCTGCTCTGCAGCGTCACTGAGATGAGGGGCTTGGAGGTGATGCGGGGTGGGACTGGAGGAGGAGCCTTCCTACTGCTGACTGCTGGCAGAAGAGGCAGATACAAAAAAGACAGAAAAAGGAGAGCTTAGAATGAAAAACCTGTTCTTTGTCCCTTCAGACTTTAGAAAGAAAGCATCAGTAAAATAAAACTGTGCAACTAAACATAAGCTATTTGAGCCTGCTGAGCTCCAAAAAAATGTAACCATAAACATGGCTCATCTGAAAAACAAACGTGCACTTTGCCCTTATTGGATGTAAAAGTTATCTCTCTGTTTTCTGCTGGTGGTTGTGTTCCACTGACGTCAGTCTGTCTCTGGGGATCTTCCTTTACATGCCACATCTTCACAACCCTTAGCTCTGGGGACTGTCTGACAGGACAAGTCTGTTTTCTCTGCTCAAAGCCATTTTCAACCAAGCAGTTCCAGGAACTAAATTGGGAACTAAACTGTCCTTATTTTGCTTTCCTGTTTGCACATCTGAAGAACTGTAAAGATTAGGCAAACAACAACACAGTTATCCTGTTTTTTTAGATTGACTGTTGCATGACATGTTTCAGTGGATGTTATGAATGGATGAAATGGAGATATGCAGATGGGGAAAAGAAGACTGAAATCTCCACAATTCCTGTCTCAGAATTTGATGATCTGCTGAGTGCTTGATAGTTATTTAGTTCTGCTAAAGCAATTAGATTATTAGGAAAGAATATTTTATTTCTCTTCTTCACTAGCTTTGTTCTCTCATCACTGCTCCCTCTCTCTCATTCACTCGCTAGCTCTCTGTCTCTAGTTTACCCATGCTCTCAGCTCATTCATGTGATTCAGCCATTGGAAAGCCTGGAGCACGGACTAGTGTGGCACATGGATCTACCATACAGACACTAGCATTAGTTTCTAGTTCCTCTGCTTGAAACAGATTTCGTCTGAGAACATTCCTGCGATGAAATAGCCTCACTAGTCAGAAATCTAAAGCTAGTGACAAGACTGGACAAATCACCATGTGTACTGATAACAATCTCCTACATAATATTTACACAAATTAAAACAAAAAATTTAAAACATGATCAAATCATGTCAATGTCAATAACCCATCAGTTAAATTACCAGGACTGCATTTTACTTGGAAGTATGCCATATTTTGCGGCTATAATTGATATTTATTATAACAATATATCAAATTGCAATATAAAAGGGGTCACTTTCACAATGAACTTGGAGAAAATTATCACCTGAATCTGCAGCTCCCCTCCGCTTTATGAAATTTTATAGTGAGTTTCCGTTCACTCTTTTCACTGTTCGACTTTACTGTTTTGGTTCACTCTTGTTGCTCTCATAGCATCATTATCAGCCACAACAAGCAGCTGTTTTCAACGAAAAAGACAAAAAAGCTCTATAGACCGACTGTACACTACCTGCTCAGCTCCAAACAGCAGACAGACATAGTTAGCAAATAACTGGTGAACATAGTAGAGGATTTAGCGGCTAAAGAGCCAGATATTCCCCCCCAGGAGTTGGTAGAGACAAAAAACAGAGCTAAAAAGGAGAGTGAATATTGGACTTAGATTCATCACGTGGCCAGAGACATGACTCCAAATGAATGATAATGTTGCTCCGTAACTGTTGAATGTTGTATAAGCAACTATTTGGAAAATCTGTTGTTGCTTGTTTAAATAACATGTATGATCTTCATTTTTTGGATTTTTTTTTTTTTTTTTTTTACAATACAGTTATACTCAGCATATTATCCTAAATATTGTCAATATTATGACTGATATGAAATGCAACAGACACCGATAATTATCTATAAAAAATGCTGATATACTACAACCTTTTAACTGTTAAATTCCAAACACAATCTATTAGTAAACTAACTCAGTTATCATTAATGTTAATGATAAATGGGGATCAATACTGGCAATTATTTAATTTCTTTTAAATGAAAAATTGGACTAGAGCCACCAATGCTCACAGAGTGTAGACTGCTTAATAAAGGTTTCACTTTTTGTCATTGACATATGAACCTTGGATTCACAAACTCTTTCAACAGAAACTTAAATGAGGCCTTAAAGTGGATTACTAGTAAGAACAATCTCATTCAGGGACAAGGAATGGGACTGGTGCCTCTTTTCCTGTCATCAGTCTGACTTCAGGGTTGTGGTGGAAGATACAGAGTTAACTATGGTAAAACAACATGAGAAACCAAAACAAAAACAAAAAAAAAAAAAAATACAGGCTTTCTTCAAGAATTGGGGGGGGGTCTCGGGGTGGTTTTTTGTAGATGCTACTTCAACAGCTGGCTGACTGGTACCATATGACTGAAAGAATTGCAAAACACACAGTAAATACTTTCGCCCTTGTACAGCATTCACCCACACATGACGGATGAAATATTTCTTTAAAATTAGCTAGCCAAGAAAGTAATTTAAGAAAATTTAGTGTTAATTCTCTCCGGTATTGGTTTCAATCCAAATAGCAACCTTACACTCTGTAATTTTGAGGGCGCTGCACTTCCATCATCAGCTTGTGAGTCACAGCACCAGTAAAGCCCTCATTAAATCCCACCAACATACACAACTAGGGCTGTGGAATCCACTCCATGTAGTTCACGAGTTGCTCATGTAGCCCTGACCAGCAGTGACAATCTCATCTCAGAACATATCCAACCAACAACAGAACGTTTATTCTGAAAGAATGAGAGACTTCTTGTGGCACTCGTAGCACAGATGCATAACATTCCCGAAGTTTGTGTGTCCTATTACACCCTGAGTCTTAACAAATGCCTCTCATTTGTTGTGTCTACAAGGCTGCAGTGCATCTCTTACTCACACAAAGCTATAAAATGAATAATAAAGATTTACACTGAAATAGATAATCTCTTCTAAGCCAATATCCATCACCAGTTGACCCACACACGCTCAGTTCCCACTCAGTTCTACAACAGCACTATTTATGAGCAACAACAACACATAGGTCATAGTGAAGCGGGCTATTTGCAGATTATTCGCACCTTTAGCAAAGGGCACAATCCATTTTGCTGTCCTACTGTAATATGTAGTGTGATGGCGAGCTCCCTATCCACTGCCTTGGGGACAGTGCCAAGAAGTAATTAGGATATGGACAAGCTGCCCAGACCCTGGATTTCTGGGGCAGGGCCAGCAAATACCCTTAAGCTGAAGCATTTCCTTCTTCAGAACCCTAAAGGTCATCCCACCTTCAATCATCAGGTCCTTTATCACAATCGAGGTCTGACCACTGAATGCATGATGAATGAACAACAGTCCAAATTAGAGATGTTAATGATTAACAGCCAAATCGCAAAGCTGGCTGACCCAGAAGGTCAGTGGTTGGACTTGTGCCCAATTTCTATAGAGGTGGGAAAACTGTATAGTGCTTACTGCAACCAACATTGACTGAGCCTAAAATATCACAATTGTTTTAAGATATAACAAGAATGGCACAGTAAACAGTGTTACCATGCACTCAGACCAAAATCAGCCCCGTGTTCAAACAATCCAGTAAGGCCAGTTTAAGTAACAGATCCGTGAAGTTGAGTGCTTCTCAAAAGCAAAAACACTGGCTCAGAGGTTTATACCACGATGGGATAGAATTTTAAACCCCTCTTTGTATGCAGAGTTGAAGCTGGTCTTAACGCAGCCTCCTTTTCCATAATGACCTGTCAGGTAACGCTTACACAAACTGATGCAAGTAACTTGTCTGCAGCTCTTTGTTTAACCAATTCGCTGCAGATGCTTCCTCTTTGCGATATTATTCTTTGCATTACTGTTGAAATTTTTATCAACAAGGAGTTACAGTTAACTGGCTGCATAATATTCAACCCCATCATGTAAATAATAGCTTCATGCTCTTGAAACACAGTAAGACTGTCTGTTGTAAGGGGACTGGGGCAGCCCATTTTATTTTTTCTTTGTAGGCTCCAACTTTTTTCGTTGATAAAAATAATTAGCTCTATGTGCTTTACATATTTAATCTCATCTAATTGATATCATTAGAAAAATCCAGTTTTGTAGATTTCTTAGATTTATTGATTTAATACGAACAGGCGAAACGAGAGCAGAAGCAGCAATTGTGTTCATGTAACTGATTTAATATGACTCAATGATTACTACAAATGATTTTTAAAAATACAGAGTTCACTCTGACCCTGCTGCAAAAATAGCCCACATCATTTGTGTAATTAAATCTTTCATTGAACTTGCTTTTTGTATTGTTTACGATATAATGATCCTTAATTACCAAACAGATGGTCCACAGCTGATCAAGGAAGTTGCTTAAATTTTCAGTTCTAGTCCAACTACTTATGGAAAACATAGCAGCTAAGCTACTGAAAGAATGAAAAGAAATTCAATTTCAAATTTTTACATTTTCAAACAAGAGACAAGTAATGAGGACAGCAGCTGTCTATGAATCACTTATTTCAGGGGCCCAAGAGCTTTCTTTTACTCTGAAAACAATTAAGATCAATTACAACGCTGTCACCACTACTATGATGATCACATGTAAACTAAATTGCTTCACTTGTGAAAACTATGCAGTCTCTGACCCAGGATATGCTCTGGCTCTGTCAGCAGGTCTGTGTTAGAACTATCAAATTACCACTAATGGGCCCTCCACAGCGGGCTCAAATTGAATGAACATGACCATTTTCAATACTGTTGCCATTAGCCGTTTAAAAAAAAGCAGAAGTAGCTTCTCTTTCATTTTGAGTGACAGTGTTTGGTCTTCTGGTTTGGGATTTAAAAATCCTTAATTACTGCTGAGCTCATTACTGAGTGAATATGACTTACAGTCAAGTGTGTTACTTAGGCTGTAGAGTGAACTTCTTTGCAAGGGGAGACAGTGTGGTTTTACATTAGCTTCTACTGAAGCAGCAAGCTCAGTACACACAAAAGCAAAGTACACACTGAGACTTATAAACAGTATTGTAACTTATTGTGGATAAGCTTTGGTTAAACTCTGGACTTCAGCCAAGTATAATGAAAAGAGGTGGTAGCAGAAGCTCTGTCCAAGATTAGCAGTCTTACTGTAGGAGTATGGCAGGCTGACAGACTGTGGGAGTCATAGACTGAAAGATTAGACCAGGACACAGGGCTGAGCATGACTTCTGACAAACAGATTAAGCACATATGGGGCATCATTCAGCAAGGTACTGTATATTATAGAAAGTTGGCCTATGTTCAATTAACTGCAAAAATTGGCACATAACTTAAAAAACTGTGTCTTAGCCTAAAAATCAATCTCATGTCAGCTGGGAAAAGTTTCAAACAACCATATATTTGCATCATGTATGGGAAAATTACTGAAATTACAAATATACTGTGTGTGTGTGTGTGTGTGTGTGTGTATAAATATATATAGGCATTTCTGCATCAGAAGTATGGATCTTAGATGTCATAATAAATGACTGTTAGCCTCAAGAAGGCCATTTTCTATGGTGAAGCCAATTGACGATAGTAGAGCTTTTGCTGTGCATCAGGCTTGCATGTACTGTAGGGTTTTCTTGCAAATTTGAGTCCTTGTGTAATTTAAAATAACTGGTTGATGTTCGTTGGTTTTCACACTACCGCTGCTGATTCTTACTGATCTTTTTTTTTCTCGATTTATATTCATGAAAAAAAATATTTGTTTCACATTGTTTTCATGTTGTTTATCTTCATGAATAAGAGAACCACGCTCAAAGGTATGATTATAAAGGTGGAAAATCACTGGCGAGGGAGGACCGGCATCATGACAGATACTGTGATCTGTTGAGACAGAAAGACCGGCAGGCTGCCATTTAGTAGACAATGCTGACATACTGATAGAGAAAAAGTAAACCACTTACACAACACCAAGATCAAAACAGTGACAACACCAAAAACAAAACATAGGGTAGAAAAACAAACAGCAATGATTTCAATGGCATTCAAACAGCTAGTTCTCCATTACCTACCACTGCGGTTAGTATTCCAAATGTAAACTTAACATAAAAATCTTAAATAAAGAAACAATAGCTTGCTTTGAGAGCAGCAATTCAAACCGAGACAAAATCCAAATAATTTAGTCAACTCTATACACTGCTGGAGACTTGGTTTGTGCATTCTTATCCGCTGTATATGCTGATATCCTTAAGACCTCCTGTGGCCCTTAGTCTGCCCTGCCGGACTGGGTCAACAGTCTGGGTTGTGGCCTGATCAGAGGATGTAGAGACACCTGACAAGTGCCTCTGAGGTCAAACCTTTCAGGACGGAAAACTGGGATACTTTTCAATGCAGCATAACTGAGCAACTCTGATTCATTTAGATACAATACTGCTAAATGAAGAACAGATATACATTGTAGAAAATGCTTTTTTCAACTACATCATCACATACAGAAGGTCAAACGCACAGAGCCCCAGATGAATAAAGTATTTCCCCTTGAAAGCCTATTTAAAAACCTCCACAAGCAAGAATTGGCTTTTGCAAGCTACAGTGTGAGGCTAGACATTATGGCTGAAACCAGAATCCCGGCATTCATCATCAGTACATCCTGTCAATCGGTCATCAAATCAAACTACATGATCAAGTTGCATATGATGAAAAAACAAAATAAGGCTGAAACCAACGATCATTTTTGTTACCTATTTATCTGCCAGTTATTTTGCGGATAAATCATCTGGTCCACAAGATGTATTAAAATTGTGAAAAATGCCCATCACAATTTCCTACCTCCGAAGATAATGGTATCAGATTTCTTGTTTTGTCCAACCAATGCTTAATGACTAAAAATATTAAGTTTAGAAAAGTCAAAGAAAAGCAGCAAATCATCATAACCGAAAATCTGGATGAAAAGAACATTTGGCATTTTTGCTTAAAAATGTCAACAATTAATCGATTATGAAAATTGCATATTATTTTCTGTCGATAAACTCGTCAATTATTTGTCTAAATGCTAAAAACTTTTTTTTCAAAAACAAAGCATACTATTAAAATGCGTCTTATTGTAATACACAAAAAGTGTATCTACAAAAGTGTATCTATTTGTCTATCAACAAATACCAAGAAGAGTTTTTTTTTTTTCATCAGTATCTGGCAAAAAGCAGTTCTAAACTCAGTACATGCCATTAGTGCAGGAAATGGAGAGGCCTTTACTATGCTGTCTAACCATGTTAACAAATAGCTCCACACACATCAATCAGAGGCCTGTGTGCTTTTGACCTTACTGTGAAACTACAGTTGCTTCACCCATTCAGTCAAGAGATTACCTCATCAATGAGTGTGAGAGGAAGAGGGTGTAATACTTTGGAGGATGACTCTCATTCTATCCATGGTAATGCATGGACACAAAATGTCTTGTGTAATATGGTGCTGGAGACAATGAACACACCTTGAGGCTACAATGAAGCTTCACAGCCAATGTGTCTGATGATCCCAGCACCCTTTTAAGTATTCTGATGGGTGAGTTTCAAGCTCTGAAAAGACTAAAAATGAAATAATTTATTAAGCATTAGTTATAAATGATAAATACTTTATCAGGAATTATCCCAATCAATATGAACAACAGTGTCAGAGAGCATAGAAAAGTGACGCAGGTAATGTTATTGTTCAGATTTACACTCCGGTGTTACATTTCTTTTGTGTGCACATCCTTCTTGCCTCCGGTAGTCCTTATAAAAGCCCCGCAAAGTGTCCTAACTGCCCAGCTACAAAGCACTACACGGGGCAGGAAGCTGATAAGTTATTGATTGTGTCCTCAGGTCTTGGCTGGCTGGCTGGCTGGCTAGTGAATAAAAATGACACATGAAACTATCAATCAAAAATAGCCACGGCAGTTGTGGCAGCTGAGGTAACAATCATTTCAGGAGGTAGGTTTCAAGACCCTAGCTGGACTACTCATACCACATGTGATTTAAAACAGAAATATTAAAAACACACATTTGGAGTCAGTATCTTCTGTCAATAAAAACAAACGTGTTAAACTTCAAAAGGTACTTTGACCTGGTCAGGAGAAAGTAACGAGACAGATCACAGTCTGCAGCAGACAGGACAGTCAGTTTTGACTTTGTACCGATACGTGATTCATAGCTTCCTCCATGCCTCTGAGCTCGCATCATTGTCACATGTTGAGACTGGGATAAGGGAGATGAATCGCTACTTCACCTCTTTTGCCAGCTAATGTTTCAATATAATAAATTAAATACTCTAACAGCCCAAGTTATGTGCCTTCAAAAAGAAGATCTGGGATTGTTCTTCGGTTTTAATCAACGATCCGTGTCGGCAGGTTAAGATTTAAACATCTCTTCATCGAACCCTTCGGTAAAGCAAGACGCCTTATACGGTGCATCGGCCAATCTTAGCAATCTATCCGCTGTATCAAATGCGGACGGTTCGGTTAGCCGAACTGGCCGGATACCGAGCTGTACACACCGGGCTCTTGACGCCTCAGCTACTGTTAGCTTGTGCTAGCAGCCAGTGAACGCTCATTACGGTGTGCTACCACACAGGGCATTTAACGTTGAGTAACGTTCGCCGGGGGCATTATATATAGTGGAGGTGTAAGCAAGCCAACAAAGAGACGCTGCTACCGCAGCATTTTTTTATTTTTTTTTTACCTCGATACAACCAGTCTAACAACAGCAGCCACATTGCTGTCTGCCAACCTCGCCTGCTTGCTAACAACTCGTATTAGGGTTTCATCCCCTTTCTTCATCCACGTTAGCTAGCTAACCTACCAGACCATTAGCTCACGTTAGCTTGCTGTTGCTAGCGCACCGACAACAACTGACAGTCGGAAACACTAACGCTCAGTTGATGAAAAGCGACAAAAGCCTTACTGTATCGTGGGTGACTCGAAAAATCCTTATTTTCAGTTCATTCATGAAATGCAGACGAGATGCAGACGGACTACGGTGTCCTGCCGTAAGATACACAACGACGCTGTGAAGAAAAGATTTGTAGTACACGCCCTTGACGACGAGGATTGGAGTCCACGTTTTCCCCGTTTACTGCTTTTTGCAAACGATTGGACCGTTCAGGTCCTCGATCTAATCGATGATTGGAGTGATTGGTCTATGTCTCGGCGTACCGTTGTTTGTGAATGTGCGCACGGTAGGTGCGTTTCATTTTGTCTCCGAACGCCGCGGGAACAGGCTCAAGTCTAGACATAAAAAGTAACCGCACATTGGATGGAGCTCCATCTAAACCCAGTTACCTCCTCTCACGTTTTTGTAAAGGAGAAAACATTTTCTACAACATCATATTGAAACAGTGTCTGTGACTTTCAAGAAATCTAACTAAAACAAAAACCTCCATAGCAACACAAAAGCAGACAAGATGATATTTTGTTAATAGGATATACGTTTTATTTTCAAGTGCCAATTAAATGTTACCATTAACTTAATATGCTGCCAATCCTCCTCAAGGCAGGGGCCCCAAGAACCACAGGCTTACTTCATATTATTTGGTGTACATAATTTGATTAATATCAGATTTTGCACCCCTTAAGTGGGATATCAATTATGAAGGGCTCTCCTTCCTCCATCTTGTGGCCCCGGTCTTCAAGAGGGACCATGTGTAAAAATCTTGTTTTAAGACCTAAACCTTTTTAGTTTATATTGCCGTCAATCGCTTTAAAGTTGGATTTGATCAAATTTCTTCTATTGTTTTCCCATGTGTGTCAAGTAAATAACACACAGAAAACTGATTGATTGTTTAGTGAATAAAACAGAGAAAAATGCCCGTCACTATTCCCTGAATCCAAAAGTAACACACTCAGATAGCTTGGTTTGTCAAACCAGCAGTAAAAAAAAAACAAAGATGTTGAGTTTAGTATCAAATAAGGCTGGGGAAACTAGCAAATATTTACATTTTTAAAAAAAATTGATAGAGAAATTTTGGCATTTTTGCTTTCAAAAAACTACTTAATTAGTCAGTTATCAAAATTGCTGCCAATTAAAGTTCTGTCAATGAACCAACTGATCAATCAATTAATAACTTTAGCTGTAGAGTACTGGTTGGTTTCTGGATACCTGGGAAATAATGAAACTGCCATGTATAATGTAGGTCAATAGCGACCCCGTAGGAGGTTAATGCTCCTCCTGCATAACCGTTAGTGTTACCAATAATTTTAATCAAAAACTTAATAAGGAACCAGTACACATAGCCTACTGTATAGCAATATTTTAAAATAAAGTTCGTATACATTATGGTAACAGCAAATGTGCACTGTGGGAGCCATAAGTCCAATATAAATATATGCTTTTCATATACGAAATTTTAATGCATTTAGACATACAGTATGAAACAATAATGCAGGCAGCTGTAAGCAAGAGTTTGGGCAAATCACATTTTTTGTACATTTTTTGAAGTGAAAAGAAATAAATACAATTCCTGTAGCAAAGGGACATTAAAAATAGCCTTTATTCAAATGTTAATGCACTGTTATTTTTTATTTCGTGAACTTAAAAAATCTAAAAAAAATAAATTAATTAAAAAAAATTAAACAGTATTTGTGCAAGAGTTTAGTGGGAAAAAGTGAACCTCAGTGAGTTCTGGATGCAAATGTCATGTAGTCAGTCAAGAAAGGGAAACTGGAAAGAGACTGGCCTCTACAACAGCACAATGTTCCAAAGCAAACCTCAAAATCCACCATGGACTAGTTCAAGAAACATAAGCTGAAGCTTCTGAACGGCCCAAAACAGTCCTCTGACTTGAACTCTGACTTGAACTTCCCTGAAAATATGCAGGTAGATGTAAAACACGCTGTGTGTGCAAGAGCCTAAAAAAAATCTCAGAGCCTGAAGTGATTTGCAGGAGGAGTGGGTGAAAAGTCCCAAATCAAGAAAAGAAAGACTCTAAGCGTTGCTATGATATCTGCCTAAGGAGGGGTTACTAATTAATGATTTAGTAGGCTGCCCAAACTTTTGTACATGCCAAAAAGTGTTCTGTTCATGAAATAAAACAGTAACAGTACATTAACCTTTGAAGAAAGGGTCATTTTTTAATGTCTGTTTGCTGTAGGGGTTGTATCTACCTTTTTTCACTTCAATCAGCAAAATAGGTAATTTGTCCAAACTTTTGCACACAACTCTATCAATGGTATAACTACCCCAGAAAGAATATTTGTCTGTATCATGTAGTTGTATGATCAATTTGGTCAAATGCTTAACATCAAGCATATATTAGATTCTTAGTACTGTAGTGGGGGGGGAGAAAATCCTCTCACATTACTTTTAATTTACAAAATGTCACTAATCCTGCCATATTGTTTTTTATTTTCTTTTTAGATATATAACCTGGTTGTAGGCCATTTTATTCAGTGGATAAGAAACCCATCCCTCAGGAAAAGAAAGAGCCAAAGAAGAATATCTAACATATTTTTCGTTTTTCATTAAAAATACCTACATTTTCTTCATTCACTCATTACATGCACAGCGGATGTTATATATAACAAACACTAACACAGCATTGTATATAATCTGAAACATGGTAATGCTTGGTGGAGACATTATTACACATGGTCACCTGAAAACAAAGCATTTTTTTGACAAGGGCTGAAATGCTGTCAAACTTTAAAGAGGTGGAGCGGGTGATCATTGTATTTGTCATTAACTGTTAAACACTCTGCCTCAAAGTAACATTTTTTACCAAACCATGTACTGTACACTGAAAACATTTACACAAATGTAGTGGCAGCACAGTGGTGTCAAAGATTTGAGTTCTACAGTTCACAATAGTTCTGATATGACAAATTGGTTTGATTTCACTGTTAAAAACTAAAGCTGGAGCACATTGTTGCCAAAACTCCTTATTCCGACTGAAATGTAACAATTCTGTTAATACCGCCGTAGTGCAATAATATTTTTCCCTTTTTCTACATCTAATGTGTTACACATTTTTTGAAGTTCAGAGCTTTCTTTTAGCAGAGTTGGCCCACATAAAACAAACTAATCCATGCAGAAACAACGCTTTTAATCTAGATAGATAAAAGATAAAAGATAAAATAGGGTGAAACTTTATTTGATACTTGTGGAAAAATAATTTTCCTCATAGTGAAGATAGATGTATGTTGTACTGTCTAGATTGGTGTATGTTTTCTTTATATTTTTCTTAACTGAACATACAAACATTTATCATTTCTACATATGGTTTATAAGTAAATACATTTTAAATTCTGCTTTGTTTAATTGATGGATTTCACTGATGTACTAAAAGTGTCTTATCTCCTTTCAAGGGACAAATGGATGTGTTGATAATATTTGGCATGTATTTCTTCCCTTTCTGCTAATACTTTTTGTAATCTATCTCCAGCAGCTCTGTCCCACCTTGTCCTGTCACTGGTACTCACTGGTGTTGGAGCTGTAGCTGTAGCCTGTAGTGGTGGGTGGGGGTGAGTCTGAGTCCACAGAGGCCGTGTCTTCATCCTGGGAGCAGCCGGCCTGGATGGCCCGCAGGTAGCTGTGGCTGCGTGACCGGAAGCATGTGGGCGCGGGCAGATCCAGAGCCTCCACTGCCTGTGATTCCCCTTCACAATATGGTACTGAGTGCCCACAGCCCTGCCCGCATACCTGTAAGAACGTGTGCAGACTCACACGCTGAGGGCAGAGGGCAGACTGAGAAACATGCATTCACTAAGTCTGTATCCAGTGGTGGAAGAAGTACACACAGATCTTTTACATAAGTAGAGGTGCCGATACAACAATGTAAAAATACTTAATTATAAGTAAAGGCCCTGATTCAAAATCCTACTTAAATAAAAGTACAGAATTTTTATCACAGAAATGTACTCAAAAGTATCAACGCTAAAAGTACTCATTCCCCAGAAAATTAAAGCCTGTCACTGTTATATTATTATATATGACATTATTAGATTGCTAATACTTGTGCAGCACTGTGAAAACGGCATTTTACTGTTGTGGCTGATTGAAGTGTTAAAAAAAAAATCACAGTTAAATGGTATAAAAAAAAAAAAAATGAACACATACAAAAGCTAATACAGGGACTGCTAATTTTAGGTCTTGGTGCAGGGCCAGTACAAAAATATTTTATGCAGCTTTGTACGAGTAACTCAAAATAGCTTTGCTTCAGTATTTCTTTGTTGCAAGGATTTGTATTGTCATTGTATGATGGGTATAAGCAGAGACACCATGCACTATCTGAAATGTTTGATTCAGCAACATCAAAAGAAGTAGTATAAATGACCAGCAGTGGTTATTTTTATTGTTGGCATTTTAGTAGCAAATATGAAAATGTTGTAGGCAGTACATAAATATGAATAATACTCCCTCAAAATCAACTCACTCCAGAGTTGTCGTTTACTATCCACGCATGTTTTACTCTGATTGACCTACCTGTCATCTTAAAGGAAATTGAATCCGTAAGTAATTGTCTGATTGATGTTTAAGTCCCCGTGTACAAGACTGATACCATTACTTTTCTGTAAAACACCCGTTGGTATTAGTCTGGTGTGTGACTCTGCATCCTGCTGATGAAGATATAAAACTAGCTCCCTCAAGTTTACACTGAGGCATATGTCGCACTTTGATAATCTGCTGACATACTCAAGCATCTTTTCTAGTCTACCGTCTTATTCTGGACCGGCTTATTCATACATTGCATTAAATACATTTAAATACTCTCTCTCAGTAGCTTCAGCCTCAGAGTTGTGTCTATGTATTTTTTGCTCATTCCCTCATGATTATACCATTGGTCACATTTACTCCTCTTTTTTCTTTGGGTCACTGTAGTCGATCCAAAATGAAATAATTAGCTGTTTCTAATATTTATATTATACCCAGAAAAAATACATTAAAAAAATTCTATCATGGAAATGTTTGTTTGATCCTGACTTTAATCTACAACTCTTGAGTTTACCAGACACACAGGAGGAAACAATCTTTGCCAGCCAAATAATAATACTGTGACAAGCTACTGTAAATGCAACACATTTGAGAAGATTGTAGACATACCTGAGTGCCCGAGCCTCTGCCCAGTGTGCCAGAGCATTGGCTGAAATCATTGTTCCTGTAGCGTGGAGGGGCCTCCAACGGGCTCACCAGGGAGTCTAAGTTATCGAGGCTCCGGTTAGTCGACAGCTCTCTCAGCGACGGCAGGGAACTGTGGAAGCGAATTTAATAATCAACCTCTCAGAAGTCAGGGACCGGAATCAGTGAGGGCTGTGTTGATGATATCCAGGAGAAACTTTAAATTACACTCCAAAAAGTTCCCCTGGGTATTTTAAAATTAAATACAATTGAGATGTGTGGATAGTGATATGTGCTAGGGTTTAAAATAGCAGTACAGAGGAAACAATGATCTCTGAGTAAAACTGCAAAATATGATTTAATGAATGGACTTTGACTAATCTGCAAAACATTTGAGACGTTTCCTCTGTTCTGGCTTGCCCTTGTGACACCTGGTGTTAGTGAAAATGTGTGTGAACTAAGCAGCAGGGTGTGTTGGAGTGATTTCCATGGAAAATTTGCATGTTATGAAATCAGGGCTTGAGGAAGCAGGTAAGAGTAAACACCACTCGGGGTACCTGCAAGGTAAGAGATGGAACAGAGAGCAGAGAGGAAAAGTACTGGGAGGGTCACACAAAAAAAAGGTGGTGGATAGTGCTGGTGGTGGTGGGGGAGGTGAAGGTGGGTGGAGGGCCACACTGCCTGCCTACGGATGACACTGACCTCAGATGCTGCATAGAGCATGCACTTTGCAGAGGAGACCACAGATAATCCTCCCGCAGGAGAGCGTAGCAACGAGGCCTGTCCGTGTAGATGTAGGGGTAAAACACATGGCAAAATTTCACCTCCTATTGATTTTGTAGCAAATAAAGATGGTACTGTGTGTAATGAAGCTGCATGTCTACCTCCATGACTAGCTTCTATTAACTTGTTTTGACCAAGTGCTGCTGCACATCCAGACAACTATTTATGACAAGATGCTGCCATCTGCTGACTACCTTTGGGGAAATGAGAAAAATGTTTCTTGCCACTACATTTAACAAGAAATACCCTTTCAGTGCCAATTTCTGTTTGAATGAATGTAAAGTAAAAGAGCGCAAACTCAACTATGAAAAAACCAATGAGTATGATGATCAAGGTGATAATTCCAGTATGAAAAACTTGATTCTCTTTGCTGTGGGACTCACTTGCGGGGAGGTGGTGGTGGCTGTTGCTCACTCAGGGAGCGCTGGGTGGCCTTCAGGTAGCTCTGGCGACGAGCTGCAGATTTGGGGGAAGGTTTGGGGCTTCCCTCTGAGTCTTCGCTGTCTTCTAGGTCTCCCATAGCTTTAACATAGCTGCCACTGCGCATCCTTCGACAGGGGATCTCAGTTCCCCTGGCACGGCCGCGACCCAAAGTTCCTGCCCAGTCCCCCAGTGGGACCTATATTATGAAAACACATACACACAGTTGTGAGGTTCTTAGACTATATAAAGCATACTGTGTATTTCCAGTGTATCCCTTAGACACTGTATGTATTTCATGGTTTGTGTCTGATTTTGTTCACTTTTTAAAAATAAATATTCATAGTATGGTTCTGGGCATGTGCAGCAATGGTACTTAAAAAAGAAAACATGACTGGGATGTATCTCATGGGAAAAATCTACAAACATGACAGAGTATAAAGTGTATATGACAAATGATAAATATGATAAACAGAATAAGGGTCAATCTAATCAAATCATTAGGCAAAGCAAGAACTGTCCTCTAGAGCTAAAAACTGATGAATAAAACCAACAAATCTCAGAGAAATTATAAAGATATCCATGCAAACTTACAAAGAAGATGAAGATGAATACTCACTGGCCCTCCTACCTGAAGGAACTGTTGCGCCAGGCCTTGGTGGCATGACTTTGATTTAAGCAGCGTCCTGTTGACTGTAGCAGAGCCTTTCTGCAACACTTGCCTGGCCTGGCTGAGGGTGAGAGTGGACCAGGAGCCCCTCTTTACCAATGTATCATCCTTGCTTCCCCTAGTTCTTCCCTCCTCTTCCTTGGATCCTACCTGTGTCGCCGGGCATGCCAGGAACTTGAGGTCACTGCTGCTTTTAGAGGTCTTGAGAGTGTGCGCAGAAATGGTGTTGTAGCCCTGTGGGATATGTCTGGGAGCAGCCTGGCTGTCTGACACCGCTCTGCCAAGAGTCATCATGCTCAGTGGGTTGCGGTAACCTACAGCAATAGTGCCAGCTTTGGTAGTGTCAGTGTCCAGGGCATCTTCTGAACTCCAGAGGCCTAGTGCATTGGGCCTAGGTCTCTGCTTTGGCCCCTCAGTTTTAGCCCTGTCTTTACTCTTGCTCCTGCGGGTTGGTCTACCACCATCCTCACCAGCCCCCGTGGTGCCAGTCATTCCTCCAGTGGAGCGCCCGTTTAAGCTGCCTTTGATTGCAGAGTTTTCAAGGGACTGTGATTTGGCAAATAGCTTCTGCACGGAATGCATCAGGTGGCGTATGCGTCCTGGACTCTCACTGCGTTGCTTCGACATGCGTCCTCTATGAAACTGCAGAGTACTGAAGCCATCACGCTGCAGGGGCAGATGCCGCTCTAGCTGATCAAAAAGGTTGGAGGGTAACCGATTCATCTTGGCTGCTGCTGCAGAGGATATGGTGGCTGATCCACTGGTGATCATAGGAGCCCCAGTTAGGCCCAGACCCAAGCCCATACCCATAGACAAGGATGTGGATAGTGTACCTGCCCTGCCGCCCTGCCCAACTCCACCACCACCAGCCAAACAACCCTGGGTGCAGTCAACCTGGTCAGTCTGGGAGGTGAAGTGCAGACGAGGGAAGGTGCTGCTGTTGGACATCTGGCTGAAAGGCAGCAGGCAATCAGGGGTCAGGGTGGTGGGGCTGGTGGCAGGGCACTGGTGGAGATGTGGGTCCAGAGTGCTATAGTGGTTTACGGTGGGGCTCAACACAAAGGAGCTGTGAGGGTCAGAGGTTAAAGGACAGACAGGCTTCTGTGGGCATCCCGCTGGTTCACACGAGTCAGACAGGTGCCGACTGCGGTTGGCTCCTAACCCTTTCATGGTGGCTGAGATGTTGTCCTTAGAACATGTCTCCAATCAGTAAGGGTCTACAGACCTGAAGGGCTCATCCTGCAATGTAGAAAGACGGAGAAATTACCTATTAGACATGCAAGTCTCTGATTGGTTCTGCTACATTTAATGTGTGCACTCTGAATAAAACTTTTAAAACTGTAACAATGCTCCTGAGCATATTTCTGTCACATTTCAGTTGTTTTCTCTGCTTAACCAGTTTTTGTTTTTTGGTTGTTTTTTTTTCAGATTTTTGTGGCTGATTCTTTCAGAATTTTTCAATAAAAATGTGCCAGTGTTTGTCCCTCTATAGAGATTATGGTTAACTGTGCATTACAGTGAAATAGCCATTTGGGCACAATATAAAGTCTCAGAAGGGAGGCACATTTTAAGAACAGTATTTGAACTAAAAAAGACATTAAAGTTTATATCTGCTGTGTGGTGCATTTCACAGATAGCAATGTGGAGAACAGAGCCATTGTCTTCTAAAGTTAGTTCCCACATAAGTTGCTTAATACAACAAACCACCAGGTGGAGCATCAGTAGCAAGTGCATAAAGGACACTGTTTGGGGGAAAAACCCACACATACAAACATTATATTTGGGTCATAAATTATGTTTCAAAATTAAAATGTCAAAGTTTGATAGATCATACGAGTATACAATCTTAAAACAGTGCCACAGTATGAAAAACACAGTTTTTCTTTGATTCACAGTCTCCATCACTCTGCCACCAAACAAAGAAGAACAATGGCGCCATGAGGATGGAACATAAAAGACAAAGCAGACTAAATCCCACATTAGTCTCAGAGTAGGACAGTAATTTCAGTTTGGTGCATGAACTGTTCCACCAAGGCATGAAACAAGATAGCAATAGGCGAAATCTCAGACATCACAGTGATGTACAGCATGGAGCAACTCTGCTGACATCGATAGGAGAACGATTTTCTGATTCATACATGTAAATGAGCTTTATACTTAAGAGGCGCAATTTGTTCAAAAGCAAGAATTGAACCCTCATTTCCACAAATCATTTTTGGTACTTCACCATGCCTTTGAATCTACTTACTGTTGGATAAACTGTGACTCTGTTACTTTCTGACCATAGGGAAAATAAATCTTCCCTAATGCTCACTAAAAACGGAAGAATTCTGGGGCAATGGCAAATATTTCATAGCTGTATCTCATTAGCATCTATATTAGATACAAGCAGAAATAAATGCGGAACTCAATTTGATAAAACTTCACTCAACTGTCCTGTTGTTATTTGTAGACTATGTATGGTTTCATTCAACTCTGATGTATAGCTAATGGTCATTTTTCACTGCTTCTCTGGGATAAAGCTAAATATAATATGGCCTCCTGGTCAATATGCGTTACAGTTTCCAATGCAGCCATAATAATTAATATTAACATAGTCCTATTAGATGTTTTTAGATGTTTAGATTTTTTTGTCATCTGCTGTGTTTGATATATCTCTGCCCTAAAGGCAAACACGATGGCCTGGCCAAGTACCTCAGCCACTCAGCAGCAGTCTCAGAACTGTATAGAGCAGAATAGTATGGAAACACAAACACAATCCAGAACAAATGAGTGAAATAGAGATATTTAAGGGCGACTGGCTCGTGTTCTTCTATCACAGGCCTACTCATTCTCAAAGCTCACTATGAACAGACAGTAATATTGCATCGAGGTTGTGAAAACTCATAATTCACACAGCAGAAATCCATACTGCATTAAATTCCCTCTAACAGATGCTGTCTGTATCACAGTGGAGTGACTCACTGATCAGTCAATGGTAAGAGCCCTCTCCCACAGCAAGCATGAAATCTTGCCTGGGAGCTGAATGTAGAATGTTAACTGCACACATTTTCATTCCACCGTGTTGGTTTGCCACTTCGTGCGTCTCTCTGACCTCCCATACACTCTCCACAGTGTGAGAGCAGCTACTTATCTGAATCAGAGTTCCTGGACGGGCACAGCAGTGTGCTGACAAATACACCAGTGTTTTACAATGGTGCAGCCTGCTGTAATTCATCCACCCGAGCTGACTGTGGCCCCATGTGTTCACATCCTGTAGGCGCCACTGCCGACGAACTGACACACACCTACACAGTGACACACACATAAACGTGCTAACCGCCCACCCACCCATCCACCGCACCAATGAAACCCTGTCAAGTGCTGAGCATCACAGGGCCAAGATGAGAAAGAAGTAATGTTCACAGTTCTTGTCATTCTGTCACAGGTTCAGTGCATCTGGCTGTCTGTGTGGTGGTGGCCAGCAGGCTCCCGCATAATTACAAGGTGAATGAATCCTTGGACTGGGCTTGATGTTAGCATATATGTGTCTCTGCTTCACACACACCACAGGGAAGCAATAACTGGCTGCCGGCATTATCTCAGAGACTCTTGCGCAATCACTGAGTGACAGGACCGTTACGTCTCTTTCACCAGCAGCTACATACTCATGCCTGTGCACTGCACATGCATCAAAAGTGCCCCAAATGGACCCATAAACACTTAAGTGCCTTATTGGTTGCAGCTGTAGTCCACTTACAGTGTGTGGTGTAGCGAGCGATCTTACAGTTGTTTGTTTATTCTGGTCCTGTAAGGGTGAACTGGAGGGTAAAAACCCATGCAAACATTTGGGTGATTGGTGTGTGAAGGTGAACTGAAAATCACAACCACTGTTAAACATTGTCGAAAATGAGATTTGACAACAATAACTTGTTGTAGGTGAGAGTCTACACAAGGAGCCAAACACTAGAACCTGTCAGTGGTCAAGGTCTTTCTGCGAGGAGCTCACTGTAAAAATGAGTAGTCTACTATCTCTACGGTATTTATGTAGCATATTACAAAACACATCTTTCTAAAACACCATACATTGCATGCAAGATATACACCCATCCAAAAGACTGAAATTAAGGAATTTCATACAAAGGGTACTATTTTCACAGCAGCTCAGGGAGCAGCGGAAGAGGCGCTCTGACCATTTGGTATTTTCCAGATCTTAACATTCGCTTTGCCCATCTGTGTGGTTTTGGTGCCAAGGACAGAGCGCAAGGTAGCACAGGTGGGAAGAGATGCGCAAACAGATGGGAGGTTTATGCACACGAGGCAGCGTAAAGTGAGTTGATGGAATTTTTGGAAGTGTGTTCTAGACTTTGCCCTGAGAATAGATGTCCTCAAAGCACGTCTGTTTCTGGCGCTACGTCACTTCAAGGCCAATCTGGTGATTTCATCAAGAAGAGCAAACTAAATACTTGGAGTAAATGCGCGGCAAACCAAAAGAATGCTTACAATGTAAATAAACAATTTAAATAAAACCTCTCCAACCAGTAGATGCGTTTAAATAGGCATCAAAATTAACGTTTCATGGGAATGAAGCAAAAACGTTGGTAAATCAGTCTCTAAATTAATAAGGGATTCTCACAGTATCTTTTGTCCACAGCTACTTTATACTATGTGAAAAGCTTCAGTTCATTAAATCCCTTAAATGCTTTCATTAAATCCCTGCAGCCATCTGAAGGCAACAGGACACACAGGCCCTTTGATGATAAATCTTTACATTTCTTAAACTTTAAATACGCTGTAAAAACTCAACAAAATAAATGATAAAATTAAGAGAAGTAAAAAGGAATCCAAGCTAAACCACAAGTTCAAGTGGATACAGCACACAGATTTGAGTTACTTAAACCTACAGGAAATTAACACAACAAATCTGAGTTTTGATCATGTAAAAATAATGTCACTCTAACTTGGAATAAGTTAACATATAAAAGTTGGACAAACTCAAAGCCTGAACTTAAGAATACTAGAAAGTTAAATCACCAAAACTCAAAAGTTTGTTGCCTCAAAATTTTTAGGTTCTCAATTTTTTTCTTTACTTTCTTTTCTTTCTTTCTTTCTTTCTTTCTTTCTTTTTATACGGTGCATCTGTTTATTTTTTGTCATTTGGGAGCAGCAGAAACAAGCTGTGTGCACTGACACATTATCACCTTTGAAATTTATATGGCAAAACTGATAGCAAACAGTTGCCTGTTTACACATCCAGCAACCTTGGAGCAACCTTATCATTCATGGTTGTAGCCACATGGCAAATGTATGTCCAGTATTCACTCTTCTTTTAGCTCTGTTTCAGTGTCCACTAACTCTTGAGGGAAATAACTGGCTCTTCAGCTGCTAAATGCTCCACTATGTTGAACAGCTAGTCGCAAACTGTGTCTGTCTGCCCTTTGGTCTTCCGTATGTAGCGTGCATTTGTTTTATCAGACCTTTGTTGCAGAAAACAGCTGCTGCAGCTAAAAAAAGAAAAAAGAAAAAGAAAAAAAAAGAAAAAAACGTGCTGCAGTGACAGTGAACAAAAACAGAGTAAAGTTCTGGGCCACAAAACCAAAATAATGAGTCAAAAGATGCTAAAAAGCTCCGCGGAGCTGAGGGGAACTGGGTGACTCAGCGACTCCTTTCATATTACAGTCATTTCACCCACTGGTAATATAAAAGTATTGATTATAGCTGCTTAAAATACCTAGCAGCAAAAATATGTTATCCACAGTTGTAAAGATATACCAGGTGAGCAAGAAATACCTATAATTAGGTATAAAGGTATATATGTATATAGGCTGATAATTCAGATTTTTATTTCACTTTATCTGATCTCAAATTTGTCCTCTTGCATCAAGTTTCGTTTAACAGTCCCACTATGTGGCTCAAGGGGCCACTTCAAATATCACGTTAGTAGAACCTTTAAATTAAATAATACGGTAACAGTGACAATGTACCCATTCGAAGCCACAACAGACATATTATAGTCCATCTGGAGACAAAGACGAGTGGTTCAGTTCAGGTTGATTCTGAGTTTATTTTTTACAATGCCGGATGAAGATCTCTGTTGGCCTGAAATGTTGCTCTGTTAAATTAAATTTGCTGGGAGCTATCAGTACAGTGTGCGGCTCTATTGTCCTGACTTTTGCCTTCAGTTTGTTTTTTGGTGCAGCATCTGTAGAAATCTCTGTGTGTGCCCTACACTCTGTCTTGTCGTTGTAAAATCAGAGCCAGATGACAGACAATAAACAAGCCCAAATGTTATTGAGGTGAGCAGAGTAATGTTCATTGTTGGAAGACGTACGAGACCTTGTCGTTACTAATGTCGTAATGTCGTTTCTAGAACTCGTGCTGGGAAAAAGAAAGTCGAGTGGGAAAGATAGTATTTATAGTATTCTTTAGGCCATGCATCAGATTTTCAGCTGTCAAGGTAGAGATTTTGTGGCTAATGAGGCCACTTCTGACCAAACTGATAGAAACATTGGGGACAAGCATGATATGTTGCCTGGTATTGGGCGAGAGAGTAAAATTATTTTTAATTCCTTCCTCCTGTAATGTACCGTGATGTTCCATTTTTGTCTTTTGATTGCATTAAAAAGTTATATTATGTTAAAAACAAAAGCTGAAATCAATTATACATGAGCCACAGAACATGAATCAATTACAAGACTGAGTCACTTACATCACTTTTCAAGATCGTTGTGATTAAAAGGCTTGAAATTGTCTTTGACTCTGTCTTAAAACATTAATTTAATGTAAACACATTAAAATATCTGTAAAAATGGACAAAACACTGCTGCACTGACAAAAGCATACAACCACAGACAAAATAATAGTAAAAACAACTAACTGCAGAATTTAAAAGAAGATAAATGAATGAGTTTCAAGTTTTGCAGCATCCGTATACTGTAGTTAGACTACATTATTAGATTGTTGAATCATATTTCACATTGACTTCATTAAATCAAACTAAGATAAAGAAGAGGGGAAAAAATTGTAAAAAAAAAAAAAAAAAAAAAAAATATATATATATATATATATATATATATATATATATGTATTTCCTAGTCTCTTTAATGATCCTTTGTGAGTTCCTTTTAGTAAAAAGGAAAGTGAAAATAAAATATATATAAAAAGTGCATTTTGGGATCATTTTTGCACCAGATTTACAATTTAACAAATGGGGATGGAACACAAATGTGCTTTGACAAAACAATCATCCTCACAGGGGCCAGTGAAATTGCTGCTACTTTGTCACAACCCCCATCATTGGCCCATTGGGAGGTGATGTCACATAGTCCAAAGCTGACATACAGCCCCTGTTAGATCTACATGAGGCCTGCTAATAAGCAGAACCACGAGTTGCTAGGCTTTTTCCCGCAGAGCCACCAAGCAGGCCTGTAATAAATGTCTCCTGTAGCTGAGCACTTCCCCTCCAGTCTCCGGTGATGAGCAGAGGGAGTGGAGAGACGGCGAAGAAAGAGAGAGGTATCGATCTGGGTCTTGCTCTTTGTTCTACGGGTGAATATATGGCTGCTGGGTATTGGCTTTGGCGGTCACTTCCAATAATCACCTTTTTATGCCTCTTCGCTGGCGACAGCCGTGTCCGTTCTTCTGTCCCTTAGTCCCCCAGTCTCGTGAACACGATATCCCAGGAACGCCATGAGGGACTTTCTTCAAATTTGGCGCAAACGTTAATTTGGACTCAAGGATGAACTTATTACAGTTTGGTGGTCGAAGGTCAAAGGTCATGGTCACTGTGACCCCACAAAACACATTATTGGCCATGACTCAAGAATTAATTCGCTAATTATGTTAAAATACACTTAATACCTTTTATTAAATTCCTTCAAAGTCTTCACAACAGATATGAGACTGGACAGACATGGATGTAAACTGCAACTTGACAGGCTGGCGGAGGCAAAAACCGTGAGGCAGTAATTCCAGTTTTCTCATTGCCTCTCATTCACTCTCTTTCAGCCGCACATCCAGTACATTTACACAACAGTCCAATACCATTTCTGACTACCAGTGTTAACTATGCAGTTGTCAGTTTATACTGTTTTTAAAATTCTGCATTTTGTCTGTGACTGTGCTTATACTGATGCAAAAACACAGGAATCATGGGGAAGACTAGTTTCAGATTCATCAAATACAATGTTGGATAACCAGTGAAAATTTATCTCTCTTCCTCCAAGCTACTACAAGTACAAAGTCCATGTTTACAGTATTAACAAATTTAGATTAAGTGGATAAAGTAAGCGTTGTTCTTTATTGTTGCAAGTCTTATCCTCTACGGCAAAGGGGAAAGGAAGAGCATTACGGCTCCTTTCTGTGTAAAACAGGGCTAATCAGCCCAAAAGTATGGTTCTTTTCCTTATATGTCTTATAAACAACTAAGGAGAATTAGAACAATAAATTTTGTATTTAGGATTTTTAAGAATTAGATTTTTTTTTTTTTACTTTGAATTATGGCATTTTAATAAGCCTTTATCAATGACAGATCACAGTGCCCCAATACTTACTTTATCTAAGTATCATTGTAAAAGAGTAGTTGGGCATTTTGGCTCTGTACATCTCTGCGAAACCGGAGGAAACAGCAAGCCTTGCTCAGTCCAGTGGTAACAAAATCTGGCTCACAGCAACTCTATACCACATTACATCCCGCTTGTTTATCCCAAATTTAATGTACATAGTGTTATATTGATATATTGTCAATGCACATTATTTTAATTTGCACACAAAAAACCTTTTTAATTATAAAACCATCGTGATGACGTGAACGCTCGCAAGTCGTTAACATGTGACTCTTTTTCACCTCTACCATCCGTTACCATATGCAGAGATGTAATGTGGTAATTAGCGAGCTTTAGAGGTGCTGTGGACAGATTTTGATAATGGATAGGGCCAGAATATCTGTTTCCCCCTGTTTCCTGTCTTTGTGCTAAGCTAAGCTAACCAACTGCTCACAGTAGGTTCATATTGACCTCATAGAAGTGTCAATCTTCCACTTAACTTCTCAATAGAAAGCGAATAAGTATATTTCTCAAAATGTCAAACTGTTCTCTTTAACATGACCAAAACAGGCAAGGCCAACAAGTGCACATCCATTATACTCAAATAACACCCCCCTCCCCCTTCTCCTCGGTTTCTGTGTTGCTGAAAAGGCCAAGTCCGTAACCAGGAGGGATGAACATCACATGTACAAATATGAGTTATACAACAAAAATTCTTTCTGTTTCAGCATGCCATGATTCCACAGTGCTTTTTTCTCTTCATGAATTATCAGTACCATTGAGTGTCCAGTAAGCTGGATGCTGAAGATATTAAGATGTAACAGAGTGCCTCTGACAGTGTGGCTGTATATATTTACCAAACCATTCATTTTAAACATGATTTTTAACCTCAGGGGCCAAATCACAGAGACATTTTTCTCTGCAGAGGGGATGTAACTGCCAATTGTTGGTCAATCACATTAAATGAAGAAGCAGAGGTTGGTAAAATGGTTAGAAGGAAGATTCAACTACACTCAGGAAAATTATACTTCTTAATACAATGGGTAATAAGACTTGAAAGCTTTTAGCAAAAATGTACTCTTTCTGTCTACAGTGGACCTGCTCATTTCTTTTGGGGCTATAACATTTGAGGTAATGATTAGCTTTTTTGGCTTTTTTAAAACACTGAAGCTGATGGCACATTTTAGTATTGGCCAGTTGGTACAGACATGACATGAAGACCAGATTGTTGATCCTGTGGGACTTGGAATGTTTTTAATATTTCAATTATTAGTGTGGTAAGACTATGGGAAAGACAGACAGTCAAGCAGATGGGCACGTTTACATTACGGCACAAGCTAGAGCAGCTAGAGAGCTTTCATACTGCTCCGCTGTATGTACTGTAGGTATGGAGCTATCCAAAACACCTGCTTATCTCATTCAGTGACTGGCTTGTCAGGGAACTTTGTTGATGGCCCGCAAGCCCACCTTCCAAACTCTGAAAGCCTCTTCCTTTCACATTGTTGAACATCGGGGATGTTGTTCTCAAAATGTGAAGCCTGCTGAAATATTCAGAGCTAGGAGCATTTAGCGTTCATAGGATTCTCATCAGTGCTTTGCCCATTAAAGCAATCCCAATTCACTGCTCTCCCTCGTTCACCACTGGACGCACTGAAGTGTAATTAGAGAGAGAGGTTGCACATTTCCCTTGAGCCATTTACCATCCTCACTGTACTTGCTGCTGGTTCCTTTGTGCGTGTTTTCATTTGGTAACATCTTGTGCCAGCGCTTCATCACTGCCTGTCCACAAAGATCCAGTTCAGTGACTTTGCAAGACTGAATGCATGGTCTGGTGCTGGATAGAGAGAGAATATTTATTGGTATAATTTAAAATTAAAAAAAACACCGTGATCCTAATATTGGCTCATGGATAGCCATTCAGTGACATATGAATGTAGAGACGAGTGAATCACTACCATCACTTGCTATTAATATTAGACTATTAACAAGATAATAGGCCTGAGCAAAGGGTAAATTCGAGGCTTGAAAAAAAAAAAAACATGATTTGAATGTGTGCATCTCTGTATTTCTGTCTTCATAAAGCAGAACTGTAGCAGAAGCTGTAGGACGTGCGTGGAGAGCTGTGAACTTCCCTCACTGACAAAATGACTTTGACACGGTATTGGTCTCAGGCGAAACAGGACATAAAGCATCCAATAAGCTGCATGCGTTAACCTCTGCAGTCATGTGCTGTTGTGTCATGCATGCTAAGCATGCAGAGCCCAGTGTCTACACTGTTAAATCATGCTACCCATACATTCAGCACAGCGCCTAGGCCCTGGGGAATTATTGCATGCTATTGGTTAGTAGCTGGCAGGCTGAATCCTCCACCAGTGCTTGTTTAAAATGCTGTCAAAGCTTTAATAGTCCCGGGGGCTCGAGCTTAGAGAGGAAACGTTTCAGTCTACTCTGGTAAAAGCATTACAGACAGCACTATGCCATAGGAACTATTACAATTGCTTTGTTTGAGCTTTGTTTGAGTTTTAAACTAATCTGCTGTCTGGCACTTCCCTCTGCGCAACTGTATCTTAATAGCCCTTTGCATTTCTAACCCATTTTCAAACTATTGGGGTTAATGCTTTGCAGGCTGGATTAAATCTATGGGCCTGATTGTGAGCTGTGTGGGGTTTATCCTTTTCAATGCTAGCTGACCCCCAGAGTGGGACTTCCTCCAGAGGGACAGTGACCTTCAATCGACTAATCACATGCACATAGAGTAAAATAATGATCCTTATTGCTTGTGTCCACTCAGATCATGCATTTTCTGCATTGTTTTCTTCATGAAGACAAGAGAGAATCCTCATGATGATTAACAAGGTAACAATCTGCACAACATTAGTTCTAAAAATAAGATGAATCTAAAAAAAAATATGCCCTGAAAATTGACCTACTGTGTAATTATTCAAATATTAAGAACAACATATTGCTGCACTCTGGGTTTGCAGTTGCACTACCATAAACCACAACAGCTTCGGCTACATCCAATTCCAGCCTGGGGTGTCATATTAAACGGATTTCTAAGAGATAGTCCCACATAAATCCTATGGGAGGCAAGATCAGGCCAGGCGCACAGCAGCTGTCCCTAGCCGCTCAAATTGGCCTCAGCACTAGAAACAAGATGAAATTAATATGCTGTTTTGTTCTCTGTAGTGTGAGGGGATTAGAGCATCCAACAGTATCAGGATTTAGGATTCAGTGTGTACTGCACATGACCATGCAGAGCAGTTTAACTGCAGCAGCCGGGGTCAGGCAGGGTAGAGCAGAGGGCTGGAGGAGGAGCACACCTGTCCATTAAAAGCCAAACTTCAACGGGAGCAGAAGTTGCTGTGAGGATTACACCAAGGTCATATTAAATATGCGCAGATATTTTTTTTTTTTTCCTAAAAAGAGCTGCAAAATGGTTTAATTAGAGTGAACATCAAAGCTTGAGTAGCCAGCAATGGGAGTAATAGGATCAGAAGAAGCCACAGGATCACATTCATAACTATTAGTACTGAATGTCAGGTCAGCTTAATAAGAGAGTGTTAACTGTCAGTCCTTTATTTTGGCAAAAATCAAGAGCAAAATCCAAAAAGGCTACATAAAATAATAACCTATTTTTAATACTGAAACACAGATAAAAAGGCCATTAAGTCAACGTGCTCTAAACTTGCCATTTTGTAATGCCCTGAGTCTACCAGCACAACCTCTCGCTACAGTACCCGGATTTACGAACTGAGGCTGAGGTATCATCCAGCCAACAAATGATTCCTCCACCGCCTCCCCACAGCAGGAGAGTAGGCCTATACTCAAACCACCCGGCGATGCATCACGTTGAAATTGTAAAGCTGGATACCAATGAATTATCTGCACATCAGCATCATCTGTGTTGGCAGGGTCACTAGAGGACAATAACTTACCTCTCTGCCAATATCTCTTACTGTCCATTTGCACATGCAATGTGTTTAGTTTGGTAATATTCCAGAGGTGGTTCAGGTCTCCTGTATCTCCTGTAACTGAATTAAAATATTCAACCTTTCTGGACTACAGAGTGAGATTTTGTCTTTTGTATAACCAAGAGGTTAAACATTTTGCCATACGCATTCAATACATAAATACTGTAAAACTAATAAGCACATTGCCTGAGCATTAGACACATTCCAAAACAAATATTTGAACGGAGTCATCCACTCGTGGATGAGACAGACCCTCTTTTTCACCATCAGTGAGAGCAGGCTGGTGATAGGACCCTTAGGACTGTAAAGATTCAGCAGGGGGAGCATTGGTCATCAGGCAAAAGGGACAGGTTGGGGGCTATCCAGGCACAAAATGATCAAGTTCCCAGCCCTGTACTTGTCTGTCCTTTTGAGCACAAATACAGTATGCCTGGCTTTGGAGGATGCGCTTGTCAAAGTAAGGATATTTCAGATCTCTTTAAGACGCTGGGTGGTAGCAACTGCAACATCCTCAGTCATTTTATTTATCTGTCCTACAGATGCAGGACACCAGATTCAACTTCACGGCTGACAGGAAGACAGGACACTAAACAGCTCTAGCTTTTTGGCTGTGGTCTCATAATGAACCTATTGCATTTTACCACCTCCCTGTCATTTGCCAGAGGTGTGGTGAGCTTCCTACTCCCTACGCATTTCACACACCCGTGCAAGAAGTGCGAGAAGACTAGCACACCATCTAATTGGGAGAGTTTCCTCTCACAAAGTGTAGCCTGGAATTTCTGTGATCAAAACTGACAATGGAAGCCCTGATCAACACGAGCTTCAGCCATCATCTTTCAAACACTCTCAGATCTTGTCGAGTGTGTGCCGTAGACACCCGTTAGCGGGCAGTCAGGGCAGTGATGATGGACTGGAGGAAATCCTCTGCCTCGCCAATATGGGCAGTGCACGTCTCACAGATGACGCACTGTAGCTCCATTTTGGGAGAGTGCTGGGAGCACTTCCATTGCTACTGCTGTCATCTCACTGCTGACATAGCTCATCAGTCAGTGCTCTACATCTGGTCTGTGATCCCGTGCGGGCTTGACACCAAGGGCCATGAAGCGGAGCAAATGTGGATCAACAGCGGAAACCAAGATGGGGCATGATGGGCAGTGTTTAGCCAGTGGGGTGTCAGACTAATTTATCCTTGAATAATCTGCCGTCTTGGAGCTAAGATGAGTGGCTAAGCCTATGGAGAGGGCAAAGTGAAAGTAGAACATCTGTCTGTGGCTTTAGATGCTATGCTTTAAGCTTCTAGCAGTTGGAGGTTAAGTTTATCATGCCCAGCTCCCAGCTTTTTTTTTACATTTCATCAAGTTATTCAACTTTGAAATGTATCCAGGGTCCCATTGTTTTTCTTGTAGCATTGTTGATTTTCACACACCAGCTTGACTCATCTCCATTCTCAGTTTTATATATATGTATAGTTTTATATCTACACACACACACACACACACACACACACACACACACACACACACACTCACACTCACACGCACATATATACGACAAGACGTTTTCATATTTGTACATTTGTAAGTTGCTGCTCACTGAAGAGATTTGATTGTCTTTATGGAAACATCAACTAAACCTAGCGCTAACGGTATTCTGTCAAATTAATGCAAAAATAGAGTGTGCCATCATGAAACCAAAAAAATAAAAAAAAATTTCAGTTTCTTTTTTTTTTTGGTCTTTTTTTCGTCAAAGGAGAACACAGAACAGGTGATGACAGATATGTATGCTGTATGAATTTAGTTACAGTTGGACTTTGGAGGAGCTGAAGGGGACCAAAGCAGAGGACAGGATTCTTTTGCTTCATCTGCAGCCAGATGGCCCAGAGTGGTAAGCTTTTAAAAGAAAAGCAGTAGGGAAGTGAGAGCCCATCCCTGTGGGACTCTTTAATGCTGTAAGACAGAGCGGTGAGTTGGGCTCGTCCCCTGGGTACCCTTGTCTCCCTGAGGCTGCAGCTGGTCACAGACACAGAGGAAGCGCTGTGAATAGGTGTATGGGCCACAGGATCACAGCAATGTTGAAAGTCAATAACAGCATCGAGTAAATTACCGTTATCAGTGAAACATTTTGAGCCAGCCGAGATATCTGTATGAACTGACACCACTAAGTGACTGAAGAAATTTCGTTCAATCCTCGTTGAACATGTCTGAACCGCTCATCAGCGTAACCTTTATAGGTCAGTTTTTATATGGGGCTGTTGTCTCACAATCCATCCATGTATCTGGATATCTGTGAACTAAAAACTTTGAGGGTAGCATTGTGACCTATAGTAGGACTTGATAAGTGTGTACATATAACATTAGTTAATTCAAATCAGTGAGCTACTGCTGGTGGTTTAATTTTATTTTTCATTTGATATATTCTTCTGTCAAGGTGCTTACTGTCAACGGTGCAACTACTGTTAAGATAATTTTCACTTGTTTAACAGCCATTTGTTTTATTATTCATAGATGACAAGCTAAATAGAGTTACACACTAAGAACAATTTGGAACAATGATTCCTTCTGCTATTTGGGAAGGGAAAAAAAAAAATCAGTAAGCAAACTTCTTACTATTCACTTGACTTCCCTAAGGGACATTTGTCAAGTAATATTTCTCCAGGAGGCAAAAAATGAGATTTTGAAACATTTATTCAGTTACTGTGCAATGATAGCTACACTGAATCAAAAGGAATATCCATAAGAAATTATAATTCTTTATATAAGTGATAAAAGGAAAGACGGAAAATATATGTTATCATTTACACGCAGACATGAACAACACTATCCCCTGTTAATTAAACTCTACTCTGTGTATAATTTCTTTCTTTATGACTCCGTGACTGACACTGATATCAAACATTTACTCACATCATTTTGTGAGCATAGAATAGAGTCTTAACATTCATCTCGGAGGTGTATTACTGATTCTCACATTGTCACCACCACGAGCAGCCACGGGATTGTGTGGTCGAGTCACAATACTCGTGACAACAATGCCAAACACTTGGCTCGCTCTACGCTCCAAGCATCATATCATCACAAAGCAATTCCACTAACAAAGCTCAGCCTTGACAACAGCCCTCTACTTCTCTCCGAACAAAACTAAAACACAAAAAGGTTCCAGATATGCAGAACGTTTAATTTGCAAAGAATGCCACTAAAAACTATCAAAATGTGCATTTAAAGCTCCTCAGAGATTTCAATTTTTATGAAGGTTATCCATCCGTGGCTACATTTTTATACCTTCTGTGCTTTACGTAGTGCCTGTTTCATGTTGACACACAGAACAATCGAAACGCTACCTGGATAAAATGCATAACTTGACACTGGATCACATGAGCACGCGTATGTGAAAGCGGTCGCTCGGGTTTGTCACTACAAGCGTCCCCTTCATATAACACACAGTCATCTAATCTGTTGTTAATTTCTAAATATTGGTTAGTGCAGCTTTAATATCAGCAGTTTGATCCAAATCAGACTTTTAGCGGGTTATTGTTATTGCACTGCGCACATCTGACAGAGTCACTGTAAGAAAAAAGATATATTCTTGTATGTTTAATTTAAATCATAGTTTTATCAAAACAACCAATGTGAACTACTATGTTTTCCACCACGGGCAACAAAATAAATGGCCCTTGAGGGAAAAAAAAAAAAAACTTTGCAGACATAAACAGAATTTAAACTGTTGTTGATGCTTGTAGCCAGACTGGGGTCATTAGAAGCCACAATGAATGAACACCCAAGTAATATAATAAAGACATACAAATGGACTAAAACTGTCAATTGCATGGGGTGACAATATAAGCAAAAGCCTCATTAGCATTGGTATGATCCCTCCGGGTAGTACGTATTCATTCTGTAAGTAAATGGGGTATAATTGGCAGAGCGACCCGTCGAACGAGCATTTGTTCAATTGCTGCTTTCTTTGATAAGGAAGTGTTGGACCGGAGGATGAGATAGAGCGGATGAGTGCTAAACCTGTGAATGATGAACATGGAGCAGGCTGCATTTCTCCGAGTACCCTCTGCTGGAAGGACACTCATTTACCAGATTGATGGGGTGCTTTATTGCCTGTCACCTCTCCTCCTTCTCTCTCACCATCCCCTCATCTCCTCCCTCTCTCTTATAACTACAGTATTTCTCTCTTTATCGCCTCCTTGCGCCCTCCTTCCCTTTGTAACACACAAAAACACATACTGTAAATTCACACACACTCTCCTCCGTCTACCCGCCTACCACACACCCTCACACACACACACACACACTCACACACACACACACACACACACACACACACACACACACTCACACACACGCAATCTTCTTCTGGCCCTGTGATTGCTTTGCGGAAGGACAATGAGACTCTCCTAACCTCTTTAACACCTCCACCACCACGACATTGGTTTTTAGCCACTCAGTTTTGTTCATCAACAGAGCAACAAGCTAGAGAGGAACAAACACACTCACACACACGCACACACAGAAATGCTATAACCTTTTTAGACCGCAATTAAACCATCATACTCATGGTTTTAATTAGAGCTACAACTAACAATGATTTTCATTATCGATTAATGTGCTGATTATTTTTTTGATTAAAGGTACCCTTTGAAGTTTTTACGGTGGAGTGTTTTTGTGAGTGGGTCCCTCTTTTGCATGTAGACATGGGTGACTCAAACAACTTTTCTGCCATTTGTTTCATATAATTCCAGTGATAGATAGGTGGCGGTAATGCACCACGAGGTCACAACAGGGCACCAGAAAAGGGGGGAAAAAGAAGACTGCTATGTTTTCTGAGAAAAGAAATGCAATCAACACATTTGTTAGGCCTCGAGGATACACACTGTCTATTTTGGTGGGTAACACTGAATGTACACTAAAACGTTTGTTTACAAGAAAACTCCATAGGGCCCCTTTAATCGTTTGCTCTGTAAAATAGAAAGAGAAATAAATAAAGAGAAATAGTGAAAAATCCATAAACAGAATTTTAAACAATTTCACAAACTGACATCTTCATGTCAGTTTTTTCTCCAGAAAACAGTCCCAAATCCAAAGACGTGCAATTTTCAATGAAAATTTCACATCTGACAAGCTGGAAATAGATAACGTTTGACATTTATGGTTAAATTAAAGCAGCTATAATCAATATTTTTCGCATTAACAATGGATCTCACGTCTATGTGTAGTGAGAAAGGGGGTTGCTTGTAGTGACAAACTCATAGAGAATCATAACGCGACTCTGTAGCTCCCCCCCAGATCTTCGGTGCATTTTTGCATCTCTCATCTTATAATTTTGGTTTTCATGGCCCCCAACTCTACCACAACTGTTTTCAGCAAAAAGCTCTGATAAACTCACTGTACGTCAGCTGCCCAGCGCCAAACAGCAAAAAGACAAAGTTATCTACTAGCTGGTGAACACGGTGGAGCAAAGGGAGTTCAGAAGGTCAGGATGGTTGATGTCCACAATCAGCTACAGCAGTCAGAATCACATGGAACCAAAAGAAAAGGAACAAATAGTCTAAAGCAAACAAACAAAATACTAATCTCTGAAAAAATGCTCACTGATAGAAGTGGAAATATATTCTGAAGACATGCATACTGATGTTGTCAGCGTGAAGGTCTTTTTTTTTAAATCCGGAACGACTTCTGCAGTCAGACGGATCTCAGGAGTGATCTCACATGGCAAATCAAATCAGTGATCAGCTGGAAAACCACTGCCTCATGCATAAGTAAAGGCCACCCCCTGGCCCCTTGTGCACGCTACACACCTGATCTCTCTCACACACACACACACGCACACATGTGCAATACACAAAGTTTAACGCCCTTATCTATCCATCTTAAAACACTGTTCACACAACATATGATAACTTATTCATGTGAGGGAACATGCAAGAAGCATACCATAAATTGCAGGTGACATATGGATTTTATCTCCCTGAGAAAAGTGACAGTGAGATGAACACATGGCTGCACGGACATGGCACTCAATGCCACTGAGCTCATTATCCCTAGTTGACCTGAGAGAGGCCAAGGGCAATGAGTGATGAGTGAGCATGTTTTTGACCCTGAAGATGCTATGTATAATACAGCAACCACACACTGTAGAGTGTTTACTCCCCTCCCCTTTCTCTCTCTTTCTATCTGCAATACTACACAGTCTGACTCACCAGGTGCTCTCACCGAGTAGAGCAATTGCATTCACACTGGCTGCATAAGACAATGCAGGTTTTGTTTTCTTTTTGTTTAGTCCGTTTGATGTCAAAAGAGGCATACGGTAGTAGACTCGAGCACTGTTTTTTTTTTTAAAACCAGGGCCCTTTCTCAAACCTGGGTGACTACGTGAATCGCCTGATACAATGCTAGTTCTAAACTAGAGCTCCTTCAGTGCTGGTGAATCTTGCCAGAATTGCATGTCAATGGATGCTGTTCCTGCAGAGGGACCATTAATAGTGTGGTGATCATCATCGATTTCCCCAAGGTAATCATCATTTGTCACATTTTAGACATCCGAGGGTTTAATGCGGCATCACAAATGGCTTTCTGATTAATAGGAACAATGTTCCAAGCAGGCAGCAACACAGAGGCCATTCTCACAAGATCTGTGGCGCTTTGGCTCTGCCAATGCAACCCTTCCTTGTTGCCTGTCTGAAAATTCAAATATATAGCGGGTGTAGAGCAGCAGAGCTTTGAGGCCTAGAGCAGGGACGCCAATTCAGACATAATAGCAGAGCAAAGGAACGGGACGTATTTGGTGGGGTCTGAGGCTGTTTCCGGTTTTCATTCAGTCGATTGATGAGTCACATGACTTATAAATCATCATAAATACCAACTACACAAAACACCATTATCAGAATCCTTAACTTAAACAAGCCTGAGAGGCTACAGCCATGCTAGCGCCTCTATGAGGCAGTGCCTCAGGCCCAGTGTTGCTTTGAGCTAAATGCTAACAGGTTCATAATGATGATGCAAACAAGTTCATGTTAAGTGGGTGCAATGTTGAGGATGTTTATCATCTTAGTTTAATGTGTTAGCATGCTAACATGAGCTAATTAGCACCAAACACAAAGTACAACTGAGGCTGAGTTTTTCAGGTATTTGGTCATAAACCAAAGTTTTCGACAGTTGATATTTTGACCTGATGATGGTAAAAGAGGAATGGCTAAGGGATCAACGAAGTGAATACAATTCGTCTTGAGGGGGACATCAATATCAGTATCATCAATGTCTGTACAACTGACAGACTGACTGACCATCCCTAGAAGCCATGCTGCTAGCATGGCTAAAAAAATTACAAGACAAACATAAATGACCGTAATTACATAATATAAAATATTGCAACCACCTTTTCAGAATATTCTTTAGTAAATATAATCTCTCATTTTTACCCATCAAGGGTAAAAACATTGAATATCCATTTTTTCAATACAAGGTAATAAATTCTGATTTGTACATATGCTAATTTGTATTTCTGTTTTAAACATTTTTCATTATATTTTGTAAATAGTATTTTTGAAGGAGTACTACGCAGTTTTAGCATGTGATGGAAAGTTTTTTTTTTTTTTTAGAACGGCTATGTAGACTCGAGCCTCTAGCTTCAAGCAGAGATGTGGAGCTGGCTACAGAGGTCTGGTAAGCTCACTTCTTTCTAACTCCACACCCCCAGATGATTTTCAGTTTCAAACTTGTATCCCTCACTTGAGACTGAAAGTCAGATTTCGTGCAGCTCTCTCTGGAGCCAAAACAGTCTTTTTTATAAAACTTTTTTTACATAGTCAAAAAGTAGTTTTAGTATTGTTATTATTACTTAGTATTCCGAAAAAGGCGTGTGAACTGACTTAGATGTGTGAAATTGGTGGAGTTCCCCATTAAGAAAAGGATGATAACAATATTGTGTTTAATCAGTCGCATTCTGATCAATAGACTGTACAGTATATAAGAAAAAATGGAGACAGCCTCAGCATCTGACCTAAATCAAACATCAGGCAAACACCATCATATTAAATGATTCAAATAGCTGTGTGCTTTGCCTTTGCTCATCTTATAAAGAGATGCTCCACTCCTCATCGGCACCAAAGGTCAGGACCCTGGACAGCTCCATCAACCCTGGGCAGGCCTCTCTGCCAATCAGCTCAAGGAAAACCTTGCTGTCAGCATGGCAGCAGGCAGCTTTAGAGTTCATCATTAAAGCGAGTACTGATCTCTAACCCCCGGTGGAGCCTAAACCTCAGCTTATATGATGCGTGTCGCATCCTTTTTCTAGCAGCATCTCATTTGTGCCTTCGGGTGGATGGGTCAAAGGTCACGGTAGTTTGTGTCCTCATCACACTTAAGATGATACTGAGATCCAGGGATAGCGGTCTCCACTTTAATCTCCCGGGGATGCCATTTCCTCTAAATTAAGGCCTGCACTTGCGTCATCACTTTTTATATACAGCAGGCTTCAGTGGAAGTCGGTCAACTCTAAACTTAAGTGCAAAAACAGCAGCATGAACACAGTCAGCAGTTAGAGAAGTTTTTCCAGGATGTGATGAAAGCAAGTACATTATGTCCACTTAACAGTCCATTATCTATTCACATAGATCCACTCGTGAATGATAAGGTGTTTATTGATTTTGCTTAATTGAATAATGGATCCTCCTACAGCACGTTATCCAGAGACACATTATTCAGATTCAAACTCATGCAGCTAAATCTACATGACAGCTTCCTATACGGATGTGTCTGGCATCTATTACACTGTATGGACTGTGACTGGTCATGCATAACATTTTCTGAAGATTTACCAGCAAAACAGCATCTTGTGCTTTGCTCTGAAAGTTTTAACATAACTATGGAGAAATGTTGGACGTCTCTTCAATATCACTGAATACATTATTAAGTCCTGGAGTGGTCAAACAAAACAACAAAAACATATTTTTTCAAATGAAACTTCAAATGTATCATGTCTCTCTGGAAAATGTTGTGTCTGTTTTGTGTCGCAAAAGTTCTTGATGAGAGTTAGATGAAAAGACTGATACCACTCTTATGTCTGTATGCTGAATCTGAAGTTACCAACAACAGCCAGCTAATTTAGCTCAGCATAGAGACAGGAAACAGAGGGAAACGGCTAGCCTAGCTCTGTCCAAAGGTAACAAGGTCTGCCTACCAACACCTCTCGGCAAGGAACCGAATAAGTGTATTTCTCAAAACATTTCATTAAGCACTTGATTGACTTATAAAACTACACTGGACGCAGTAATGCACATATCTAACAACAGTGGTGGAGTATGTTCATCCAACGTGGCTTTAGTGAAAGAATTGGCATTTGTGGACATTTGGATGCAAAAGTAAGAATATATTAAGAATTAAGAATATGTTCTAGTAGAAAAGTCTTGTTCCATAATAAATACCCAACAGAAACCCAGCCTCACTTTATTGCACAGAACTGCCTTTTTGTGAACATTTCTGATCTGCTTGACATGAAATAATTTTCATTAATTTGAATTCTGTATAGGATATGAGACTCTGATCGGATGCTATCAAAGTTTCATGAGAAACATTAACATTTCCTCTGCAGCCAAGCTAAAATGAATAAATTGACAAATAAGCCACAAAGCCAGAAACAGACCAAGTTTTTGCTCCTAAACTAAATCCATAATAAATGTAAGAAAACTAGTTTAGATAATCTTATTTGATTCTTTACAGATTTAAAGCTACCTATGAAATGAAATGTTACTGAATTACTGTTAATAAAAGTCGACATGGAATTTTAATTAACAAGGTTTATGACCTTACAATCCAACGCTGAAGAAATATTTCAGTCCTCATTCAGGATCATCTTGTGCATGCTACTAAGAGTATACCTCCTCTGATAATTAATCTCAGATGTTGCAGGTCCTCTCCGCTGTTTGAGTGTTGCACTAGTTTTCATTTTACGAGTTCAAGTTTCCCGTCAGTGGCCATTCACAACACCAGAAATTAATCCTTGCATCTCAATGATACGGATGAGAAGGTAGTTTCTCTTCTTTTCATTAATCAACTATAAAGATGGGTGAATTAAAAAAAAAAAAAAAAAAAGGTTACATAGCTTTACAAAACAATATACTGTATAGCTTTAAACCCCCTTTAAAATGTTTTGCTGTGACAAACAAATACATAAACATCAAGTGCAGCAAATGTACCATCAAGTTGACCCTATTCCAAATGGTTGAGCATTATTAAAAGTCCTTTTTAACAGTTTTTCTGATGTGTGTAAAAAGCTGAGCCAGCAGCATTATGGAAGCATTTTATATCTTTAATAGCACAAAACCAAATTGCACACAACAGACACAATAAACAGGTTACTTTGAAAGCTATTCATGGTCTGCATGAATTGAGGGGATTAGACACAAACACATTAAATTCAGGAGACCTTAGCGAACCTTCTGTCATTGTATATGTATGAATAGGCCCTCAAGGTCTCTACCAACCCTTCAAGTCCTTTTTTTTTTTTTCTCAAGACATTTTCTGTGGTAGATGGCTAAATCAATGACTCCTGAGGCAGGGGAGGAATGAAAAAGGGAAAACAAAGCAAAGGAGAGAAGACCGACAGAGGCAGGCAGACCGACGGAGAGAAAAGCAGTATGTGTGAAAGATTTAGAGGTCGAGATTGAAAATGCATAAAGGCAAAAGAAGGCTTAGCTCCAACCCAGAATCGTTTGGCTATTTTTCTGGCAGCCAGGACTTTGAATTGATTTCAAAGAAGAAAAGAAAATGAGGCTTCACCAAAACTCCTTTGAATACATTACACAAAATAAGTCAGAATAAATGATTCAGGTTGGTTCAGGAGACGCAAGACCACCTCTTGTGTTTGTAGCATGAAGCAAGCTGATGTGACAGCTTTACAAGTTTACCCAGTAGACAAAAGCAACTCTGTCACTGGACTTTGTTCCTGTTAATTAATCTCTGAGTCGCATTGTGGAATTATAGAAAGTTCATTCTTGACCTTGGAAACAGTGGTTTGAAGAAAGATTTCTCAACTTAAGGTTCACTTACTGTTTTTACTAGCTTTCTTCAGCGCTCTCAACTGCACCTCAGATATCTACGACTACCCCAGGACCAAGCCAGAGATGAGGTGTAAAACATCAAATGCGACACCACACCATAATTGGTCGCAGCACCAACTGGGAAGAGGTCAAAGGTCATCGAACAGGAGGCATTGGAAAACCATAGAGTGATAAAGGAGGCGATTCACATCCAAAGCCAGAAGGAAGAATCTCTAATCTTTTCCTACACGACAAGGATCATGGGGGGGGCAAGCAACCCTGTCTCCAAGAAATTATGTCAATTTAAAGCTAAACTGCTATATTTGGAAACAAATACGCTGCGACTTGCCAAATACGTAAATTAACTACATATCCTCATTATGTTAATAGAAAATGTACTATATTTATCTGACAGTGTTAGTTAATTGTTACTTTACAAATTAAGATTTTACGTACAAAACATACTGTACCTTAAAATATGATGTATTATCATAAATTAAACTACATCAGTACGTAAATCACAATTTTAATAAAATTCAACGATATTAAATCACAGTAATAATGGTTGCTGTAATTTGTATTTTGTTATTTGTTATATGGCTGTGGTTAGCAGTTTGCAGGGTTGAATTTGACAACCCTTGATGGAAATTTTCTTTTCTTTCTTTTTTCTTTTTGTTTCTTCTTGTGACTTGGTTAGGAGAGCTTCTGGTATTTGTTTAATTTGCTTCTGTGGAAATGATAAATATTAATTTAGCGAAAAAACAGGTCACATACCTGAATCATTCACAATAAAACTTGTATATAAAAAACAATTCAATACATTCAAATTGGTTCTAGCTCAACCAACTATAACAGCAAAACAATACACATTAATATGTCAGTAATAATATAATGTATAATAGAACCTCACTGATGGATAATTTTTTCTTCAAACCAAATGCTTTAGTACTTTAAGTACATTTACTTTTGTACTTTTACTTAAGCAGGATTTTGAATGGAGGACTTTTACTTGTAATGGAGTAGTTTTACACTGTTGTATTGATTCTTTTACTTAAGTAAAGGACCTGAGTACTTTTTCTGCCACTGACAAGGGGTTTTGTTTGCAAGATTATTCTTGAGGAATATAATGTCTTATTTTGGAGGGAGGTTAGTCTGCTGCAAGTCTTTACTTAGTTTGTCTCATAATCAGTTTTACATTTGAAAAAATTTTGCACCAATTACAGATTCAGAGGGATAAGATGAAGACACAGTACAAGTAGACAACCTAACAAGTTTACCAAAAATCTAAATTAGAATCAGAAAAACTGAGAGAGACAACGAAGATGGCGTGTGAGAACTCCCTGGATATGTACTAAGGACATAGCCCCATAGCTATGACAGTTTGATGTCTGGGCTGCAGCAATGTTCCTTTACTGTAACGTGACCAGGGAGGCACCATCTGTTGTTAATGAAAGTGGCAAGCCCGCCACCTCTTCTCTTTTACGCTCTCAGATTTATTCCTATCCACCCGAACCCTCTGGAAGCCATCGATGGTAGCGATGGGATCCGGAGTATCTTCCTGTAGCCACGTCTCTGTGAAAGACAAAACACTACACTCACGGAAGTCCCTCCCAATCCTCACTAGGGCTGCTAGCTCGTCCATCTTACCGTCCGGTGATCTCATGTGCCCATGACGATAGAGGGGAGATATGGCTCATATCACCTCTTCTCCATCAGTCTCTGTTGTCTTCCCTCATTGCCCTGTTCCTCGTCTGCATCCTCTGTGTATCCTACAGACACATAGAGTACTGCAGGAATGAGTCATTAAACCCAGAAATAAGTTAGCATTTTCACACTTCCGGTTCCCTCGTCCTGAAGTCGATGGGTTTTTTTGAATGGGTTTTCTGTTGGATGCATGAAATAAGGTCTGTGGTTAACACAAGCTCAAGATATTTGCACTTTTTAATTCTACAGCATAAATTAGTTCAGTAAATACCCCACTCGTGATTATTCAAGCTTTTATGTGTCTTTAAAAAGGTAGGTGCTAACAAGTGGCTAGAGATTGTCATCACGCCCAACACGAAACAGATCTACTCCCCAGTCCACCTTTATTGCCCTGTTCTGTTTATATTTGCGCTTTTTACAAACTATCATTAACTTTCTAAGAGGAAATGTTTTTGTAGAAGAGGTAAGCACGCCAAATCAAATGACAAGTTGGAAGCTTAGTGGTGGGGACTTTGAAGTCATGGTGTGTAGTTCGTTTATAGCCTAACATTAGCTTTTTAATTCTGGGGACTGTATTTAGGCATTAAAAGTCATGAAAGTGGTATTATTTTGTGAAGATTATCTTGCTCAACAAAACGTGGAACTATCATAAGCTTTTATCTGCTACAGAGTTTATTTTCTGCAATAATCCAAAAGCCAATGGAAACATCCCATTGGCTTTTTGTCAAGGGAACCACAGTAATGCTAGCTTCTGGGTTGGGCTACAGACGCACGTCATCCCTGCAGCACTCTGTACTTTAGGTCACATGATGGTCACACGATCATGTTGAGGAAAAGCAATGTAAGTGTAGAGGTTTTTTTTTTTTTTTTTTTAATGCAGTAAGAGTTTGGTGCCTTGCTCAGGGACACAACAGGCGTTGAGTGCTCCTGAGCACAGAATGCTGAAGCAGTTTAATGGGAGCGTAGCCATGCATAATTGGAAAGGAAGGTACAAGAGGACTCATGACTGTGAACCGAGTCTCTGCGACATGCTGAGAATTATGCTGTGAAGTATACATTTATAGCTCATAGCAGGACCATGACAAAAAACATGCTTTAATCAGTGCCCATTTACTACCATGATTACCAATTACTTTGAGGGCAATTACACAAATTAATCAATTAATTTATATACTATACTATGTACAAGTTAGATATTAATCCATGATATGAATGATTTGACACGTACGCTGAAGTAACCATGATTTAATTTCAAGACTGAACCAGATTAAGCTTTTTTTTTTTTTTTCCATTAGTTACTGCTTTAATTATAAACCCAATATTTACTTCAGGTCACAAATTTACAAAAAAGACAAGGCAACATGTCCTCGCTCATCTCCCGGCCCTCTCTAGCACAATGTCTTCTCAATTCTTCTGTTTCACATGAATTATTCATGGAGGCAGAGATAAGGAATTATGTAAAAGAAGCAGCACATAAATCTCTGTGGTTAGGAATCGTTAATCAGAGCATCCCAAGGGGAGGTGATAATGCCACGGAGTATGCAGTTCAGACAGTTTCTCAAAGTTACTTTTTTTGTCTTTGCAGCTCGCTGCGTGTGCGGTCCAGGTGTGGACATGTGAGTTGGTGAAGGGTAAAGTCGCTCTGCTTCTCATTTTAAGATTTGAACTTAAGCCTTTCCGTTTCTAAATGGGCAGCCATGGATGTTGATGAGAGAAATGAGTTGTTGTGAGAATAAATAACCAGTCAAGACAGTGACTGATCTAGGTAATGAGAGGTAAAAATAGAGAGATGAAAAGATAAAAGAAACTTGGTTAACACTTCACTCAAGATTACAGCCAGCAAATTACTGTGTAATTGTTTAGTGCATACAGGGTATCAGTACATGTAAGTAGAAGGAAAGAAGACAAAAGGTCGAGGAAAAAGGGGGTCATAACTTTGTGTTTAAGAGGGACCTAGAAAAAAAGGGTTGTCATATTTTTACTGGGTAACAAGGCAGGAACAATGGGAAACAGTAACAGTGTTGATAGTGAAATTATTACATATTATATTATATTGTGATTTATTTTAAAACTAGTTTTAATCAATTTAATGAATTTTCACTGTAATTATACAGTCATATTATAGTGTAGTTACAGGTTATGTTAAAGTTTATTGCCAGATGTAGTTTGGCTCCTTTTCATAATATAGCTGTTATGAAAGGATAAGTCTGCTGGTACCTTGTTTGTACCTTGTAATTATTCAGTATGTACTGGATAATTTAAAAAGTACTCAAAGTGTAATTTAGTTCTGGGTCTACCCTAAGTTCAAATTTGTTACCTCCTTGTTTCCTGTACTTCTTTGCTTGTACCAACACGTACCCTGTAAGTATTTCCTTGATGGGCCATGTTCGTAAAAAAATTTACCCTGTAACTTGCTGGCTGTAATCTAACGCATTACCACACTGTATACGACCTGATGAATGAATTAAACCCACATATTTTTACACTTTTTCTAAAAGCCTTGTCTGCAAGGCGTGACTTCAAATCTTGTGTTAGCTGAATCTTGCCACCTGCATAACTGTGGTTCACACATGAAGACAGTGGCTGCACATCTACCTCTCTCATCCCGTCTGCTCTGGGAAATATCTCTCTGCGGAAATGGGGTGGAGTACATTGACCTAGTGTGACACGGGTTACTGGAGCAAAGCGAGCGTCAAAATGTGACAAATCTTGCTGAGCCCTCTGTTCCCATGTCTCCTTTGTCCATTCCCACCTCAATACTAAAGACGCACTCTGTCACAAGAGGCAGTGCCGTGGTGGAGGACATGGAAGATTTAACAACATGGTGGTTTCCATGCTGGAACAGCTAAAAGGCGTGCTAGGTGAAATTTTCCTCACCTTTTTCGCCCGGAAAATGAGTATACTGCCAATAAATGTATATAATGTCAGCATATTATAGGGAGCGCAAGTGATACTGATGGTCACCGCACTGATCAAACAGTTCATGAAACTTGGTGGAAACTGTATGTCTGGGAACGCCCAGGGGAGCTTGCGCAGGCATTCCAGAGAGATGAGCCATGTGCAGACAGAAATGGGTGTGAATGGAGATGTGCTCTGACACACTGGTCCTGATGTGTGAGGCCAGTGTGGGCACAGGCCTGTAGGCAGAGATGGCTTCTCATTGGACCGGTGTTAATTATGGGGCCAAAGGCTTTGCCAAGACAATTTTTTTTACTAATGAGAGATCTGGCAGGCAGAGGACACAGTGTTTTTTAATTTGAAAATGTATGATCTCCCTCAAAGAGAGACAGAAACAAGAAACTTCCAAGCTCTCTCTCATGCAGGATGTGATAATCCTGGCCTTTCCACTCTATAAACTGTCCTGAACCTTCTTTTCTGTGTAAAACCATTAGATGGTTGCAATGCCATGTGTGCAAGCTAACTTTTTCTGTGTTGTATCTTTTATACAAACTATAGATTGGGAGCCATCTCCGGTTAGTTATCAATTATTTACAGGACAGGCTTTTTCTTTACGCTCCCAAAAATAATGAAAGTCCAAAATATTCCCTTATAAAAGGGCTAAATCAAAATAGGGAGAGTACATCATGGTGCGTGGCCTCAGACCATTATGGTTTTACTCTAAGTGCAAACAGTCACCACATGAGTCATCTCGGCTTTCTTTAGGCCTGATGAAAATGAAACTGGACAGTTTTTACTTCTTTATTATTCCCTCGATGCAGAAATGTACATAGTTCACTGAGGAGAGGAGGCAACACATACGGGCGCAGTGCTCTCTTGTCCCATCATCCTTCACTGGCCGATAATTTTTGACAAAGAATCCATGTTAAGGGGTGAGTGGTGGGTTAGTGTTGCATGTTTTCTGGATGTCCTGCGTCTGCCCCGTCTGTCCCATCACCTGTCTCCCGCTTGAGCCTGACGGGCAGCAAAGTCATCTTTCTGGATAATTAAAGCCGTGAGTGCAGACTGACCTGTGCTGCAGTGAGAGGTGAATGCTCACAGAAGCAGAAGTCCTCCTTAAATCAACTTTGCCTGCTATAATCTCTTACAGTAGACCTCATTCACTCAGACAGCACCGTTGTACTTGCTAAATTGCGTGTGTGAGAAAAATCAGACAAACCCGTCAAATAATTACAGATGACTTGGCCCTAAGACCTACGTATTTCAATATTTTTGGATGTAGGCCAACAATAATGTATGTTTATTTCATCCTGAAGTCTGGTAAATACTGTCAACGTGGTGATTTGTAGGTTGAGCCGTACAGAAAAAACATCCACTTTAACCCGCTGTAATTAAATAGCTCCAACATAACAGCAGGAATAATTACTTTTCTAATTGGGGACAGGACTATCAATTATGGGGTCCAACAGTGAAACGACAATAATATGCTGTAGTGATGCTGGGGATTGCGTGAGCAGTATGAATGCTAACACCCAGGTTGTTTTCCCATTTGTTTCATTAGATGACTGTGACATCAGACAACAGACGTTCAGGCTTTAACCCCAGCTGATTCTCTCATCAGCATGCCAAAATACAACGCATCTCATAACAATCTACCTGAGAGCTGCAGCGAGCGTGACTTCAATCGCACACACAGGCACGGTCTTTATCTTTGCTGCTGCTGCCGCCGCCGCCGCCGCCGCTGCATAAATGCTTCCTCATGTTCTTCTCCTCTTTCATTTCATTGTCTTCGTCTCACCCTCCCCTCACTGAGAGCACAACACAAAATGGAAAAAAACAAAACAAAACAAAAAAGTGCTGACTGTGAAAGGGATGAGGCAGTAAACATAGTTGCTCTGAATTTCTAAATTAAAAGTGGCCTTGTGTATCATTTAAATTATTCATAATGGTAAACTGGATGTAGCTGCCCTGCGACTACAGGGCCGGAGAAAATCTCTTGAGTTACAGCTAAAGTCTGATAGATTACTCCATTTAACTTGGTAAAGTGTTAAATTATACTCAATGAAATATAGTCCTATAAAAGTCTATAGTATAGCTACATGGATGAATTCAGTTTTGCAAGTGCCATCTGCACAAACAGTAAAGTGCGTGTACAGTGAATGACAATTACTTGTTACAGTGCTTGATCAATATTTTAATCAATAACATAATTCAAACCGGCATCTAATTGCAAATCAAATCATTCATGTGCTAAGTTAGTAATGATGTATATGGTGATATATGTGTGATATTAGTTTTTGGAGTTCTGATGTGCCAGGCATTCAAGTGTTGGATAGTAGTGAGTTTAGATAGTGTTTAAATTACGTTTTTTTTATTTCTTTTTTTTTTCCAGACTGAAATATCTAAAATACTATTGGATGGATTGTCGTGAAATTAAAAGACATTCATGGTCCCCAAAGGATAAACTCTACTGACTTTGGTGATCTCCTGACTTTTCAGCCAGTGCCACCAACAGGCAAAACTGATCACTCATCCAGTGAAATAATTAACATTTACTGGGTGGATTGGCCCAAAATTTGGACAGAAATTCATGGTTACCAGGTTATGTATTTTATTGCCACCATGAGGTTGATATTTGTGTTTTTTTAGCTATGTGTCTTAACAAATATTGGATGGATTTCCATTAAATCTGGTACAGACATTTATGTCCCCCTCAGGATGAGTTGTAACAATTTTGGTGATCCCCTGAATTTTCATCAGGTCAGAATTTTAATTTGTCCAATATGTTTGTTTATGACCAAATACCTGCAAAACTACAGTCATCCCCATTAGCTGTACTGTGTGTTAAGTGCTAATTAACAAATGTCAGCATCCTTACATGCAAAACTAAGGTGGCATGAAGATTATACCCGATAAACATCAGTATGTTAATATTGTCCCTGTGAGCACGTTATCATGCTGATGTTAGCATTTAGCTCAGAGCACCACTGTGCCTGAGTGCAGCCCACACAGCCTTGAGCATGGCTGTGGACTCTTCGTCTTGTTACATAATGTGGAGGAATACAGTCACATTGTCTTCTATTCAGGAGACATACTAGCATTACAAGTAATGTTAAAAACATGAAAAGCCACATTTCTATTATTCACTGCCTTTATTGACCGCAAATAAAAGCAAACTATGACACCGCATGTCTCTTTGGCTTACTACTCTACTGAATATATATTAGACAAATCACCTATGGCACGGTGTCAAACAGCGCAAATTAAAAGCTTTTAAGTGCTTCCTCGTCCTCATTAGCATAAGCACTGAATGGCAGGGGCTGTGGCAGCTCTTTAGAAGACCGAGATAACCTCCTGGAATGACAAGCCTTGAACTTCACCTCTCAAAGGGATATGAGAGAGACAGAGGGAGTGATCTCGGCCGCCGTCTGAATGAGGGCACCTGGTGTGGGCCGTTGTTCTATCAACCCCTCCCACTGAGCCTTTAAATCTCATCCACTTCATGAGAGTCACGTCTTCACTTAGATAATGAATTATGGATCCCACCCAGGGTGATATTCAATATTATATGAACCGCATATCTTCATTCGGTGACAGTGCCACCGCCACCATAAGGGACAATCCCTTCTCATAAGCATGAACCCAGATACAGGGGAAAAGCTCATTACTATCCATATTCATGATGGGGACTAATGCAGTGTGTGCTTGCTGTGTGCATGCGTACTTGTGTTTTGTATTCGTGCTGTGTAAGTACCATAAATGTGTGTGTACACTGTGTGTTTATATACTGTATGCGAGTGCCGGTGCTTTCACGGGAACAGAGAACAGAAGATTTGCTCGACTCTGGAGCAGGCAGGTTAATTCTGCATGGTCTTTCTAAATGGGGAGAGGAAGATAGAAGTCGCTCTAGTCACTACAGAATGCAGCCGGCTGTTGTTCCTTCTGCCTGAATACGCATGAGTGGCCAGACTGATCTCTCCCCTGCTCTTTCTGCGCTGAAAAAGACTAAGATGCTGAACACAGACATGTATAGTACATTTATGAGAACATGGGCCAATATTGTGTCTGAAGGTTCGGTGGAGCGTTAGCAAATACAGAAAAAATATACAAAAAAACAAAAACATGACAAGTGGCCTTCTACCGCGGAGCCAGTGCTGTACTCTCAGTATATAGAAATTTACTGTCCATATTATAATGGCAGTTATTTTTGTTGTTTGCACATTTAGGCAGTTAATGTGATGTCTGAAAATTGTCTGGCATTTTAAAGATTAACACTGTGTTGCATAATACTTCCTAAATTTAGCCGCATCAAATCAGATAACAACAACCTCATAAATCTTAAAAAACATTGCAAATAGAAGAGGAAAATACATCCTGTGTGACAAAGAAAAAAGTCAAAGGGGCACTCTACCAATCGTTCACATCAGAGTCAATTTACTAGTAGCAGAGAGAACTCAGCATTGTCTTCTGTGTCTCTGTAATACTAAAATAATATTAAAAATAAATATGAACTAATATTTAACAATAATGCTAAAATATGAATCAAATAAAGAATAAGTAAAAGGAAAATGAATTCAATTTTAAATATATAAAGAAGTACTTATGAAGTAAATAGTAATTTTAGGCATTTAAATCAATCAATAGTATGAAATAATTTGAGAAATAAGTAAAAAAATTAGATAATAAATTAGTAAGACTTGGTGATCCCCTGACTTTTCATCCAGTGCCACCAACAGGCAAAAGTTATCACTTATCCGGTGACATATTTAACTCAATTAAAACTCAACTTATTATTATGACACGTTATTTCATAACATAAGTTTTCACTTTTATTTCATGGTAGGAATTTTCAGTTCAATTTTCAAATGTAAAATTTTCAAATTTTATAATGGCATTTCTCCCAACACTTTTATGTCATGTAACTTTTTATTTCATGATGTCACATTTCTTAATGACATTGGTGTTTAACAGCAGCTAACTGGCTAAATTTGGTAGCAGTTGTTGAGCTTCCTGGTTTCAGAATCAGAGGGCAGGTGACTGGCTGAACGCTGAGAGGGCGGTGACTACAACACTCACGAAATTTGACATTATGAAATAAAAAAATACTTCTGCATAATGGTATTTCTGTACTGAAATGAACAGAGATACACAATAAAACTATGTTATTATTACAATAAATATAAATAAATAACATTCAATAATAATTCAATGAGTTTTAAGAATTTCTTCAATTATTATTTCACGAATTGTTGGTTCATTTTTATAATACGCATTACATTAATTATATTATTTGTATTTAAGATCAAAATGATTTGGGTTCTGTATAAGGAGTCTATATACAGTATAAGTTAAATTAAAAAAACCATTTATATTAAGGGCAGAAAATGTTGCTCTGTGTATATGAAATTTACTCATTAATGAGGTTTACAATGTAACACAAAGAGATAATGTTACATTCATTCAGTCTTTTGACACAATTTCAACAGAATGTCCAGTTTTATTAAAAATAGATTCCTGTTTCTCTCTCCAAAGCCTACCTGATGTGGGGAAATCATAAAATAAATGCATAACTGATTCAGGGTCTGCATTTTCCATGGACATCAGCATATCTTGAAATTGTCTTATTAAATGGTCTGCAACCGTTCGACTCGCTTATGGACTTGTTTCTTTTGTCAAGCTGTTCAGCCTGCAAAGATCTAGGGCTCATGGGAAATGGTGTTTGTGAAAGGCAGCTAAAAAACTGAAATATTGTATGAACAACAATGTTCATTTTTCAAAACACTCCCGTCCTTATCTAGACATATAAAATGTATTGTTTGTTATTATACAGTTGAGAAAGGCTCTTTTTCAAGCTTGAATTTTTTTTGTTATTAGTTACAAACGTCAGTGTGATTTTGAAGTTTTCTTTCTTGTTGAACAGAACCTAGAAGCTCTGGTTTCACTTCACTTTATAAAATAGAGCATTTGTTACGAACTGGGAGCATAGGGTTTGAAAAACACCATTGAGTTGCATTATGGGAAGTGTAGGAACCAGTGTGTTTGGAGCTTGGCCTTTTTTAGGGACTAAGTGTCAGGATATCTCGAACTCTGCTGCACTGATTTTGATCTTTCTTTTTCAATCTGTCTGTTGTCAGTCCCCAAGATTTATGGGAGTACAATACTAAATCACTGGACTCACTCCTTGTCTACTTTTGTGGAGTACTAATGCATATGTGAAAAATGTTTTATGAAGCCTTTTGCGGCTCGAGACGGAGCTGTTCGAAATCTGATAAATTGCCTCGAGTCGATTTTGGGGCTGGAGACTAAAGGTTTGTAAATGATAAAACTTGGAGACTGTGGAGTAAGAAAGAAGTGATTTTTCCAGACATCGGTGGCCCGCTCCTCATCTCTGCATCAGGCTAGCGGCTTGAGGCTACATTACCTGCTAACTAGCATAACACACCTGAATTGCTTGAGTTGCTTTGTGGGTATTGCAGGTGCCAGATTTTAAAAAGGAAGAAGAGAGGATGGAATACAATTTCTCAGGCTCTGCTGCATCGATTTTTATAATTAAAAAAAAAAAAAAGTCTATTGTGAGCCTGACAATGTTATGGGAGCACAATGCAAAACTGGTGGATTAGTCTTTCATTGGATTTCTTCCTCTCTCAATTTGCTGTTTAAAAATAGCCCAAGAAATACTAATAAAAGGCAAGGATTGCCATATGGTGCCTGCCTGACAAAGGAATCATTTAATGCACATCCTAGACAGTGTCAGTTTTATACAATACTTCAGAGAAAGATTAAACAACCAAAATCTCAGATGAAGCAGTCTATAAAAGCAAGATTATAATTGTCTTAACCTCAACACACGGGAGACGGACTTTGATGCCACAATCGCCTCCCTTGTGGCTGTCAGGGAAGAACTCTGAATTTCAAAACAACACATCACACAGTGCACTCCACTTAAGACAAAATGAGACGTTTTAAAGAGCACATGGTGTACATCTGGCAGCTCTGGTCCTCATTTTGGATTCAGTTAGGAAGATAATTATCCTAGCATGCGATTGCATACTCTTCCAGTTCTAGTAATGTCTAGGGTATGTGGATCAAACAAAACAAAACTTGCGTCCAACATGGATTTCATGTGGATGTAGGACACTGACTCTCAAGTTGAAGCTGCACTGACAGCCCTCCTTGGCAGTATATTAAAGTGCATGTACGAAGGCCAGAATATACTTTCTTGGAGCACATATAAACGCACTTTTTTTACACATACATATCCATAAAGGTGCTCTTGCAAGATACCCCTCCATATATTATTCCAAACATAGACAAGCACCCCCAAATTCACACACACAATGAAACACAAAGCATACAGCCCTTTTAAGTGACATAGCGTTGTCCTTGGATTCTCAGGCACACTTTGCCGCAATGTATTTGAGCAGGCCTCCTTGCTGTCATGCTGCAGTAGTGCAGTCTACTCATTATCTTGTGTCATGTGACAGCATTTCTGAATCATTTGGCCCTGGGAGCTGAACCAAAAGTGTAAAAAAAAAAACCTCACAGCTGCCGCTAAACTCAGATGACAGGGAAAGTGAGCAATAACAATGTCCTTGTCCCTCTATGGATTGCATAACAAATTCCACCAATGTCAATCATGCACTAATAGGCACCGTCCTCCAGAGACTTTCTCTCAATAGCAAAATAGGTACAGAGTGTAAAGTAGTGCACAGAATTTGTTTGGCAGGTGCGAGCACACACGTCTGTGTGTGTTTGAATATGGAATTACTCCATTTAGTGTCTCTTCATTATAATCTAGAAATCGAAATTTGAATTGTACTACCGTTTTGAGTAATAAAATATTAACTATGATACCCCAGCGGTTGACTGACATTTCAGAGCTGGCGTTGCTATGAGATGTGGCACAATCAGAGCCGAGGACCCACCTGAGGACCCCGTTGTTAGATTAGCCAAACTTGAAATTTTCATTTAAGAGAGTTTTCTTTGTCTATCCTATACAAAGGCATATGAGGTATGTACTGTACATAGGCTATATGGAATGTGACCATAAATATCAGTGTAATTAAATAGTCTTTGGGGTGATGTTACATTTAACATTAAAAGTCTTCACTTATATGAACAGATGTAAATTTTCACAAGAAACTATAAGGCTGCCATGGATTCTGGGAGTTACGCCGTGGGCTACAAATTGAGCCTCTTTTTTTTTTTTTAGCCTACATCTGTTTATGCCTAATTATCTATTAGTAGTTCATGTTTGCTATGTGTCATTGAATGTACCGTCATCTATCATTTATGCTATGAACCAAATAAGTACACAATTCCAAACAAACACCAAGGATATAATATTTAATAATATTAAAGATGTTTTTTGTATTATTATAGCGCCTGTTAGATCATTAAACAGGGTGACCATCTGATACTGTACGCCAGTGGAAAAAGGCTGGATAATTACGGATAATAAGGACCTTCTTCTAATGAACAGAAATTCCAGATGCTCACAATCACACTGGTAGGAATATAATGTAGCATAAGTAAAGATGCTTCACATAAAAATTCAGTAATAATAATTCAAAGTACTTCAATGCAAAACTCTTCATTCATTCATTTTAATACAATACACTATGCCTATTTCTCTGTTCCATAACATGCTTAACTCATATCAGAACACTCTGGGAAATGAAATCAGTAACTGTAGTGAAGGTTAATAATGGGTTGAGGGAAAAGAGGATAAACAAAAAAAAAGAAAAGTAAAATACATTTCCCTCAAAAAAATATCTTCTAGATTGTACTGGTTATCGTCGGTATGACGTATATTACTGTAAGAGTTTGTAACAAAGATAAATAAAGACTTGCACAATAAAACCACAGGGACAAAAAAGCAATTACTTAACCATCTGCTCTGTGTGTCCTCCGTTATCTCAGCTACGTTTTAAGCAGGGCTGGATGATGTTAGTGAAAGCATCCTCAATGAGCCACCATCTGAGACGGGGGGAGAGCAATGACAAGGCACATGACACTGGAGGACATGGCAGCAGGCTGCAAACAGCTTAGCGACATCAAGGCACCGCACAGGCATCATGCTGATCAGTTACATCATGAACAGAAATATATGGCACCAACTTCTGTGGTTCAACGTGGACGGGAAGCAGGAGGCAGCAACACAAGCCAATGAGCCAGGCACTGCGGGTGGTCATGGGCAGAAATGGAAGAACGCTGGGATTTTTTAACAAAAGAAGTTTCAGCACATGCGCTTTGACTAGGTTCATTAAAAAAAAATACAAAGGAATATAACAGAAATAGCTCTAAAGATTGCCTCTAGAGTAACAGCATGAACCATTAATAGATCAGTAAGAGAAGAAGACGCTGTGGTGATGAAATGGCAGTGCTCTCAAACGATGCAGCAAGTTTCCCAGTTTTGACTACTGTGTGTAATGCTAGAGGACATTTACGGCCTGCAAAACAAGCCTTAATGATCCCTTCAGGCATGCCATTTGTGCTTGGCTTGGGAGGAACTTCCACATGCAGGGAGTGTCTGTTAAATCACTAAAAAATACTGTGTAGCAGGCGCAATGGTAATTCAACTCTTTTCGATGGAGGAGCTAAGCAAAATCGATTGCCTATAATGTTGTCAGGGAAACCAGCAGTATCACTCTAAAGGTGTTTAAATGCGTTGTCAACTTCTGACATAGTATATATATATATATATATATATATATATATATATATATTAGTCATTTTGGTTATGTGTTGTTTATGAGCCTCTGATGCAAAGAAACAAAGAGAGAGAGAAAAGACGAAATTAAAAACTTTGTGTGTAAAGAAAATATGGAAAGGGATGCTGCAACAGAGTGACTGAAAAATTGATTTTTTTTTTTAAATATATACATTTTTTACTCTATTTGAAAATAATTTTAGTCAGGTTGTCCTCCTTGGAAGAATGACAGCATCAGTTGTTTCAGCCAGAGCCTCAAAACAACATGTTTACATTTTAGTGACAAAGCCTTGGAGTTGGGTGGGATGGATGGGTCAACAAAACATTGGGCAGGGGATGGTTATTAATTTCCTCTGTCCAAGTGACGGTCAACATTTTTTTTTTTTCATGGTCATAATTGTTCTCTAACCTTAATCAAGTGTTTATTATTGTAACTATAATGAAGAAGGTCTTCTAACTTCATTGAAGTAGTCATTTTAAACCAAACTATGATCTTTCCCTAAACATAATCAAGTTGTTTTGTGCCTAAAGTATGGTGTTGTGACATCAAAAATTTATTGTCAGTGACATGTAACAGTTTTAGGAGGCACAGACAAAAAAATGTCATCCTAACGACAGGGGTGTCAAGGGTGCTTGTTGTTCCAGAGGTCATGGACAAAATATGTGTTTTGTTTCAGCTGGGGGGGGCACAGGGCTGCAAAGCCAGGTCTAATTCACAATGAATAGCAGCCGTTGCTGTCTAAGCTTTTTGATTCCTTCTATTATCTCCGTAAGTTTTGGGCAGCAATGCAGCAGATTCTCTATAGACTAAAATTAATCATGTTGAGGAAGTAGATGAAAAATCACTGGAATCAACTTTGACTCCAATAAGGTTGCTATAATTCTTTCAGGTCTTTTTAGTACTTCATGTTTTGTTAGGATGGTCTCGCACTTGGGCCAGGAAGTTTTTCTGACCCAAGAATTGAGTGGGTTTGTCGAAGCGTGAAAACCGTTGTCATATCTAGGTGCGGCTGAGGAAAAGTGGTCTCTAGTGCACTTCGAAAAGAGGCTGACATTCACTGTGAGACAATTCCAGCATCAGGTTTGCACCTGACGTGAAAGCCACACTAAAGTTGAATAACATCATTGGCCGAATGGTTCGCATTATGTGATGCGTCAGTACATGGACTATGAATCCAGACAGACGTCTGGAGGTGAGACAGAATTTCTACAACACATAGCAGATTAGGGCTTGTAGTAAGTGACAGGCCGAATGTGCTGCAAAATGCTCATCATCTGTCTTTAAGCTAGTTAGGCTGCATCTCATTAATTTGGGGAAGAAATTATAAGGATGGGTCTTACTACCCTGCCAAGTCACTTTTCTATTAATCAAGCTGCCTCTGAGTCTCTTTTTGCCTGAAAATGGCTAATTGTAATGATGGTTTTGCTATCACCTGTAGTCTACAGCCTACAGTATTAATGGAACAAGCACATCTTCTTGCAGAAATGCCCATTTGTCAGAAACATCCAATGAGATCAAATTAAAACAAACGTGATACTTTTATCATCAACTCTCTAAACTGTTCATTAGCAAGGTGCCCGGTCTATCGACGCTTTTATAGGATAAGGGTGGCATCATTTCATGTTTTCACTATTCACATCCATTCCCTTGAAGAGATTCAACGCCAACAGTGAATTCCTATTCATCACAATAAAGGAATACGTCACCCAATATGATTATATGTCTCTTTCATTTGTTTTCAATAGGTTTTGGATGACAAAAGACATAAGTGATATCAGACTGCTGCTACACAAACAACACTTGCTACTAGCATAAATGCTGTGTTGATTTTGGTCAATTGTTATTTTAATATAGGGAAAAAGAATGCAAGATTTTTATGTGTACAATTACATTTACAGGTGCAATATGTAAATACTTCATTGACTCATTGACTGATTCATGCTGTTGATGCCAAATTCCGACCCTACCATCTGCTGCCTCAGCAGAAATCCAGATTCATCAGATCAGGCTACGTTATTCCAGTATTCAGCTGTCCAGTTTTCATGAGCCTGTGCCCACTGCAGCCTCAGATTTCTGTTTTAGGCTGACAGGACTGGAACCTGACGTGGTTACAAAAATAGTCACTTAGTTAAGGTTAAAAACCTTGACTGTTGACTGTTAGAAGGAAACAGGAAACAGGAAAAAGCAGCCTCTCGTTTTACAGTCTGATGTTTTGTTGTACTCTCCATCCACCTCGATCTGATCCCTCTGTTGACTTTGTGGCTCTGTATTAACGTCACCTGACTTTTTCCTTTTTTTCCCCCGATGGAGACATAATTCCTACAGATACCACAGGGCTTCGTCACTTGACTGTAAATGTGTTGTTTTGGGGGATTTTATGAAACGAGTGATGCTGTCGTTTTTCTTGGGAAGGCAGCCTTCAGATAGCAGTTGAAGGCCACACACTGGCTCCATCAGGTCACTATGAGACTCCACTTAGAGGTCGGACTCTCCCACCACTTGACGACTCTGCCACAGTAACCATGCTCACTATCTGTCCTCTTACTAAAGACAAACGCCCTCTGAATAAATGTCTGCTACCCATGAGACAGCTCCAAACATCTTATTGATCTGACAGTCAGATCAAGCTTGTAGTCTGAAGCACCGTGTCTATGACCACAGGAACTACATGCAAGCTTCCTCACAGCAACGGACATGATAAATAGAGGGGAATTTGTCTCCTTGGGGTGCAGTCCTCTTAAACTGGTCAATTTTCCACAACAACATTTATGAAACCTGAGTCAATATCACTGAAAGAGTGAAGAAGGACTTATGCCATTAAAGCCTAGATAGCATCATACATAAATCTTACTCACAGTGGCAAGGTGGTCAAAAAAGCTTGATAAATGAAGGGATACGAGTGTCCTCTAAAACGCCTTAAGTTTATTGTATCAGGGCGAGATTGTGGCTGTGTGTGTGCACGAGTGGGTATCCATTTCAGGTGAGCCAGGCCCTGGAGTATCAGCTGCAACCATGCTCTTCCCATTACTCTGGTCAGCTTGCTGTGAGCACTCCATCACACACAGCCATGATGCTGCTGTCAAGCCAGCTGCACCAAAACACACACGCACACACGCACACACACACACACACACACACACACACACACACACACACACACACACACACACACACACACACACAGCTTATCACCAAGTCTTTCAGGCCGAGAGCTACTGTCAGGACGACGATAGGCTGCATCGGTGGAGCTCACATACGTCATCAAAGAAATCTTAATCGCTAAATTGACGCATAGTTGCTGCACTTCCACTCGCTCCCCTCACTGGATTGCTGCTTGCACTGCGGGGTTATAGCTGCAAGAAGTAGCAGTAAACACTGACTATAAATCAATATACAAATCTTCTTTACAGTCGGACCAGGATCACAAATCTTGTAAGTACTCAATTTGTCACAGGGATTATAATACAGTCTCATGAGGTGATCAATTGACAATTGATCTACTGATTCATTAAATACATTCCTCAAAACAAATAAAAAGAAAATCTCAAACATTAGTGAATTCATGTCACTTGTTGTTAAAGCAGATTAATTTGTTTTAGGATTTTACCTTGATTAGGTAGTTTCATGACACTACAGAGGTCCGGCTCATTAAATCTCTTTTTGCATTTTGTTTGAAGTGAAACTGCTTTGGAATAAAGTGAATTTTCCCTTATTTTAGCTAAATGTACTACAACATGGATATACACTCACCGAGCACTTTTTTAGGAACACCATACTAATACTGGGAAGGGTCTCCTTTGCTCTCAAAACAGCCTCAGTTCTTCATGATATGGATTCAACAAGGTGTTGGGAAAATTTCCTTTGAGACTCTAGTCAATGTAGACATGACTGCATCACATCATTTCTGCAGATCTGTCACCTGCACATTCATGCTGCCAATCTCCCGTTCTACCACATTGCAAAGGTGTTCTACTGGACTGCGGAGGCCTCTGAAGTACACTGAACTCATTGTCATGTCATGAAACCAGCTTGAGACAACTTTTGCTCTGTGACATGGTGCATTAACATGCTGTACTGGAAGTAGCCATTTGAAGATCATCCAGTTTTGGTGAGCCTGGATTCACTGCGCCCTCAGATTATTGTTCTTGGCTGACAGGAGTGGAACCCAACGTGGTCTTCAGCTGTTGTAGCTCATCTGCCTCAAGGTTCAACAGGTTGTGAATTCTGAGATGCTTTCCTGCTCACCACAGTTGATAAGAGTGGTTATCTGAGTACTACTGTAGCCTCTCAGTCAGCTCCAACCAGTCTTGCCATTCTCCTCTGACCTCTCTCATCAACAAGTCATTTCCCTCTGCAGAACTGCCGCTCACTGGAAACCAGCCCATCTGGCACAAACACGCCACGGTCAGTGTCACTGAGTTCACCACTGTCTCATCAGTGTCGTTTATAGCTGTAGCAGGCAGCTGCTTTCAGCGAAAAAACCTGCTGATAAACCTGCTGTAAACCACCTGTTCAGCACGTAACCACAGGCAGACCAGTTAGTTACTAGCTGGTGAACATTGGAGCATTTAGCAATTAAAGAGGGAGCTATTTCCCCCAGGAGTTGGTGGAGACCAGTACTAAGGCCAGAAACGACTCCAAATGAATTACTCCATATAGTATCTGTTGCATTTGTAGATAAGCAACTGTTTGCTAACAAGTTCACTTTATTAACTTTATGAGGTTAATATTTGGTAACCATTTATTCCACTAAAGGATAAAAGCAACTCACTTTCCATATGTTTCTTTTGTTTTTGAAAGAAAAAATGTATTTACTGTATTTACAATTAAGAGCCATACTATACATTTACTACACAATATCTATCTAACCATTATACTCTTTTGACTACTCAGGCTTTGGAAGTGACTTCAGCCTGTTCTGAGACTGTGCACTGCCTGAAGCAAGTGGTTTTAACTCAGGTGAGGCTTGTCAGAGAGGACAAACAATATCAACACAGGTGTATTAGTGTTACAGTATATGGTGTACATAAAGGGTTAAATTGGAGGTTTTGCTAGATTTATGTTTCAGAGAAGAGATTTCATTCGTTAAACCTACAATTTCCCGTGCATGACTCAAATGTCTTAAATGACCAACAACTTATTGATTAGGTGACTGATAAGGTCCATTCTTTTTAAGGACAGACCTAAAGCAACAGCGATACTAGAGGAATCCAATTAGATTAGCCGTTTTTAAAAAAAGGATTTTGCATTGTTGTCTGACATTAAGACCAGACAGGGTCACCCTTGGTCTTTCATGAGTTTAAAGTGAGATTCGTTATCGAGAGGGATTACTAACCATCTGCATCTTACTGATCGAATATATGCCTACAGTATTCATCAAGTGTTTACTGGCTTTCAGTTTTGTTTATTTAATTTGTTTTGTTTATTGAATTTTTTTTTTTTCTGAATCAGTTTGAACTAAATAAACATTTAAGCCTTACACAGTGGAAAAAAAAAGTGTTTTGTGATTCATTACTGCAGAGTCTGGCTGCAAGGAATAATCCCTGACATCAGCAAGGTTGATCACATCAAATAACATACTGTGAGTCAGCTTGCCGGCTGGATACTTAGTTAGAGGGTAATGGTTCAGATTTACTTCTGAAGCAAACTTAAAATCCATGTATATCCTGCAGTGATGCTGTTGAGCAGATTCACTGGAACCAGAGGATGATACATTAAGTGATAAGTGGCTGGTGAAAAAAAAAGAGGGATTTATCTGTTGTGGTGATAAGATAAAGGAGTTACTTCGTTAAGCTGTTTTGATAGCACATTAATGAAGGGGGGAGAAACAACATAGCATATAAAATAGTTTAGACTGTAAAATTTAGTTGAACAGAACTATAGTCTCAAAACAGAGCTTTTAGATAATATTGTTTTACAAGGCGACTTCTTAGATTTTATTAAAACAGCACTCATTGAAAGTTTAACTAATAGGGAACAAAAGAAAGGTTGTCCTTTTTCCCTTGACTGTGTCACTGATGGTCTCAGTCAGCTGGGATCATGTACCATTGCGATGAGAGCAGCCATATGTCAAGGGGGGGAAAAAAAAAAAAATGTTCACTCTTAGCATACCAAACACCACGCACATAAATAATGCAAAAGTTACAGTTTCTTTCGTTCAAGGGTACATTACTCAGGGAACCAGGGATCAGCACTTTGGGTGCCAGTTTGCCCTGAGAAGTCTTTGAGAATGAAATGCTGGATGCAAATCCTGACTACATGTTGAGCCAGGGGGGAGGCCTTGATCTCAGAACAAAGTGCCCTCAATCAAACGAGATGTCCCTTGAATCAAAGCTGGCCAGAACTGATGCTGATGTGTATTGGAGAATCTATTTGCTTGTGCCTTTTTATAAGGTGTGGCCTCTACATTCTATAAGAAAAAAGAGTTAACACCATAAAGTCAAGGTGTTGAGACCCAACTGACACTTGACCATTCAGTAAGCCTCACCCCTGCTTCGTTGCTGCTATGCTTGTCAGGTTTTCCACTGATATACTTGGTTTTGACCAACGTGTACACATGGACAAAGGCAGCGATGCCAGTGTCACGGTTGCATACTTTGTGTGTATCTGGAGGATTAAAAAGTATATCAAGTAGGCGGCGGATTGGGGCCTAATCGTCCCTGGCTGAAAAACTGAATATCTTCCTTGTAGACTTCTGCTTTTGCAAAACTTAAACAGAAACCATAGCAATACTCAAGGAGGTTATAATAGTGTCCATTTTGAGATCACAGCAGAGGAAACGGCAGCGGTGAAATCGTAAATGTTATGTCAGGCAGACAAGCCTTTTCCTTCAAAGCTCTTGGCCACTGGTGATCCAAAACTACTGCTGACCTTACTTTCTGATATTGTCCTTTCCGGTCCTGTGCTGAATGGCATCTCATGGATGCGTAGTGCTAATTTCTGAGGACGTGCACAACCAGCGCTCCCAAGGAACGCAGAACATGCAAGGCAGCCACGATGCACAAGCCACATGTAATTAAAAGCAAGTATATCAGCGACTAGATAATTGACAGTGACAACGGTGGCAGATTTGCCAATCAAAATTCTTAGTTTTTTTTTTTTTAAACCATGGGTTCTTGATTGGAGTATAAAAAAGCTGGCTTCTCATTTCTAGCCGGCGACTGTCAATTTTGACGGCTGGAATTGCCACTTTCTGAAAGGTTTTATTAGCTATAGCTAGCTAACTAATTAAGCTAAGGCTATCTCCATGAGTTGTTTGAAACTCTTCTCAGTGTTTCCAGGTGACTCGCACTAAACCCAGTAACCCTGTAAAAATAAACTTAAATATACTCTTGATGGCTGAATGCAACATACTGGAACACAAGAACAATTGCTTGTTCCAGTATAGAGCTAATTAGTCCTAGTATTGCCAGTATCATAAAGAAAAATGAGCTAAATGCTCTGACTTTTATTTTTGTTCCCTGTTTGGCTGGTTTGCTTACCTGCTTGTTCATATTTTCAAACAATATTTTTTTCACTTTTAAACACTATGATAGAAAAACATTATGCATCTTAGGAAATTTTACACTTTCCCAAATCCACTAAAGAGCAGGACAGAGCTGCTAACATTAGCCTAAACTCGGAAGCCTGACAGGTTGCTAAGGTATGATTTGATTTAGCTAACGTGATTGATTGGTGCCTTTTACCACCATGTCCAGCAGCATCATGGATGCTGGATGTCCAGGAATGGCAGCATCAATTTAAATCAACATTTGATCATCAAAGATATCAACAGAAATTAATCACTGACATGCTGCTAACACAACTAATTTCAAACCAAGGCCTCCCTAATTTTTAAACACATTTTCCGTCAGGTGTTTACTTTTTTCCATCTCTTTCAACGCTGCTGCTGCCAGCAAAATGAAGAAGAGGGGAGTATTACGCCTTGTTGTTTACCAAAAATGACATTAATTAAAGCCAGGATGGCAAGAACGTTTAAAAGAAGGAACAGACAGTAGCAAGAGCAGAGACAAGGAAAAACTCTTGAGAGAAAGAAAGGAGAAAACAAACAAATGGGGACACAGCATTTAGGATAGAAAACTCCCAGCAGAGAGAATAAAATAAAATAAAGTAAACAGAAATGGTTGGGAGCAGCATAGACAAAAACAACTGTACAGGATAAATGAGAGAATATAAGTGATGAGGTGAGGCTGCTGCTCGACAGACCTGTCACTGCTTGATGTATGGGCCTCTTATCTAGCAGGGCCAAACGCGTTATCAAAAACACTGAGACAACATGTCAATATGTCGTACTGTGAGCACAGGAAGAACAAAACTGGTAGGTGTCAGTGTCTCCGAGTTAAGCCTGGAAAAACTCTCACTCCTGCGGCGTGCGTTACATGGAGCCAGTGGGGGGGGGTCTACGAAACCATGACGACTGAAATGCGATGTCTTAAAGTTAGATTTAGTTGGACATGGTAAACCACACAGCACAACGCAGCGCTGTCTACCAATTTATGAAATATTACGTTAATGCAACTCAAAGTAAAGCTCGAATAATAAGTTT